>NC_083881.1:38445854-38764021 GCF_032452875.1 Bos javanicus
TGCTGATTACCAATGGAAAGCAACCAAAGTCATGTAGACTTATGAATCAGTAAGTCATAATTACTGAGTATTCATGAAATGCTAAGACAGAGCTACTTCTGTTTAAGAATATTATATTCTCCCTTAGACAGCCACAGTAGTACACTGACGCCAGGGTTATGCCACAAACTGAGGATCAATAGCAAGGTATATTTTACCAAATTAAATAGCTAAAACAAATTCCAAAAAAAGGATTCTTAATTAAATGCATGTTTAAGATATAAACACTGTTAATATTAACAGTAAAATGAGACTTCACAAAAGAAGTTGACTTTTTATAAGAGACAGCAAAAATGGAATAGTGGATAGAATCATAAAAAGGAAAATGGTGAAAGAAAGGGTATATTGTATAACTTTGAATTATTTGTCTTCATGTTTGCATTCCTTTAATTCTATTCCTATCCTTTGGTTTCACAAAGCAAGCCAAGGACAGACTTAAAACAAACTGTAAGAAGCCAGAAGTGGAACAGGAAACCTGGTTTGATAAAGCAAAGGCACTTTGCTGAACATGTGGGAGCAGTGCTCCATTTTGTTAATAGATGGTCTGTGAGCTGAATTGTTACTAACAGATAAGCTATTAATTTAAAATAGAAATTGAATCTGTCTTATGGGATTTGCAGAAGTAATGGCTTTTCTTACATATGCCTTTCCAGATGTTCTTCTTATAACTACAGGCGATGTTAATTTTCAAATATTCCAAATGTATAATTAAAGTTACAGTTTCACCTCACATTTAAAGTATTAAATCTTGAATAAACTTGGAAAGACTCTGCTTTGGCAAAAGGAGAAACGTGTCTTGAATTCTTCTGATTCCTCCTTCAGCCGTCTTGCCTGCCATCTGGAGAACTGCCATTCTTCACCTCTCAAAACACGCACACCTACTTCTTCCTTCCTGGCACAAGCATGACCCTACTTTTCAGAACATAACTTCCTTTATATAATATTGTTGAGGGCAGAAAGCCTTTATATTTCATTTTCCCTTTTCCAGGATCAAGAAATATGCCTTACTTTGGATTTGAGCCTATACGCTTCCTGTTTTCATTCTTCGTTCAAGTGAGTGTACTTTTTTCCATCATCAGACCCTTCCAAACTCAAGAAGCCCACTCAGGATTGAACCAGTCTTTCAAAGTTATTTTTCTATCAGGTACAAAACCATATTTTAAAAATATATACCATTACTATTTCTTAACATATAACATTACCGGGAGTTGACTAAAACAGAAATTTATCTAGCAAATTTTTAAATCAAGAAATTGTTTAGAGAAGTGATACAATTCTTCAAAGAAGGAGCAGTCTTTCATTTTAGATAATTGTAGAACATCATGATACAATCTTTCATCCTTGTTTACTTTTATTGGTTAGATATGCAGATGCCACTACTTATACGTATTTGCTATTAAGACGCAGAAGTCAGCATTTTGTCCAGGCTCACAAAAATGTTCTCAAATATTAAAAGTCACAAATAAGCAAGATTTAGAAACTTCAAAACGCTTGGCACACATGTTCTCTATTAGTTTGCTACTTCTTAACTCCTGTTCCCTACTTCCAATTTTTGCATTTTCTAAAGATTCTTTACCTGCACTGAAAAGAGGATGGAGCAGGGGGGTGGAGGCAGGAGTGGTCCCAGAGAGATGGATATCATGGCAAGCACATCAGCTTTGAGGGAAAGATTTACCATCAAATACTGTGCAGGTCACTTTATTCTGCATTTCAGTAATCTGTACTTCACAGCGTTACTATAATGTTGATATATTACATATAAAAGTATGTATCTGTCAGTCTCTTTCTGTGATAGTTTTGTGAAGCATTCAACATTGAAATCCAGAGGGATATAGAAATACTTATTGGGTGTTCAGGGATCTGACAAGTTGGTTCTGGTCTTGGCTGGCCTCAGCTGAACTAGGCTGGACTCCAGGATTTAGATTGCTTCATATCTACCTACAATAGCAATGGTTACCCAGACATACTCTCCTCATGGAAGAAGGCAGAAACTCCAAGAAGGTGTCTCCAAAAGTCTTAGCTTTCACTCATATTCTTTTGAGCAAAGCAAGTCTCATGGCCAATGTCAAAGTCAACGGCAAGAGAAAGATTTGTGAGCAAACACAGTTGACCCTTGAACAACTTGGGAGTTAAAGCCCCCCCAACTTCAGTCCATGCAGTCAAAACTCCTTATGTAAATTTCCAGTCAGCCCTTCCAGTCCAGATTCAACCACTCCAATTGGGTGGTACTATAATACTTACTTATTGAAAAATTTCCATGTGTAAGTGGACCCGCACAGCTCAAACTCGTGTTGTTCAGGGTCAACTGTAACACAATCTAACATTAGCTGGAATATGCGTGGTTTTCAAGGAATACTTTAAAAAATAAGAACCCATTTCTATTTTTGCACCTACACTCTAGAAAGTATATATTAAATTTAATTCTGCTTATTATAAGAGTCTTCTGAATATAGTTTGCTATGCATTTCCTTTATATAAAAGAGTTTATATTTTAAAAATATGAATATCTGGATCACCAGGGTAATTAGCCCTTCCATTTTAAGCATAGTGTCCTTTCAAATCTAAAAAGCATGTTCTTACATTCAACCTTGGCTTTCTTTCCATGTTTTAGGGTTTATGGAAATCTAAGAGTATGGAAAGAAAGCCAAGGTTGAATGTAAGAACATGCTTTTTAGATTTGAGAAGACACTATGCTTAAAATGGAAGGGCTAATTACCCTGGTGATCCAGATATTCATATTTTTAAAATATAAACTCTTTTATATAAAAGAAATACATAGCAAACTATATTCAGAAGACTCTTATAATAAGCAGAATTAAATTTAATACATACTTTCTAGAATATAGGTGCAAAAATAGAAATGGGTTCTTATTTAGATCTAAATAAGCTAGATCATTTCTATTGTCATTTAGTCACTAAAATGTGTCCAACTCTTTTGCGACCCCAAGAACTGTAGTCCATCAGGCTCCTCTGTCCGTGAAGGATTTCTCAGGCAAGAATACTAGAGCTGGGTTGCCATTTCCTTCTCCAGGGGATCTTCCCAACCCAGGGACTGAAACTTGTGTCTCCTGAATTGGCAGGTGGATTCTTTACCACTGAGTCTCCAGGGAAGGCCACTTCTATGTAAGGACAATTAGAACAATGTCATGTGAGAGTTAGGATTTGAGATGAAACCTTGGAAGGAAGGGGCAGAAAGATACATGCAGGAATTGAGGATAATATTATAATTTGGGGAAGAATTTGGGTCAAGGGCACAAAGAAAGAAACATTCAGGAGGCAGTGCAATGTCAAGAGTGGATAGCTCAGTTAAGTGAACAGCATGAGGCAAGACAGGGCAGAAGCAAAAGGCACCTCTATGAATAATGCAGTTACACAGTCCTGAGGTTATGAATGTTTCAGATCTATGTGTGAAAGCTGTTTGTTTAAGTATATTTCCTTTTCAAAGAATTATTGGAGTATAGTTGCTTTCCAATGTTGTGTTAGTTTCTGCTGTCCAGCAAAGTGAATCAGGTATATGTATACATATATGCCTTTTTTTTTTTCCCTCTCCATCTAGGTCACCAAAGAGCACTGACTAGAGTTCCCTGTGCTATATAGTCAGATCAGATCGGATCAGTCACTCAGTCGTGTCCGACTCTATGCAACCCCATGAATCGCAGCACGCCAGGCCTCCCTGTCCATCACCAACTCCCGGAGTTCACTGAGACTCACGTCCATCGAATCAGTGATGCCATCCAGCCATCTCATCCTCTGTTGTCCCCTTCTCCTCTTGCCCCCAATCCCTCCCAGCATCAGAGTCTTTTCCAATGAGTCAACTCTTCGCATGAGGTGGCCAAAGTACTGGAGTTTCAGCTTCAGCATCATTCCTTCCAAAGAAATCCCAGGGCTGATGTCCTTCAGAATGGACTGGTTGGATCTCCTTGCAGTCCAAGGGACTCTCAAGAGTCTTCTCCAACACCACAGTTCAAAAGCATCAATTCTTCGGCGCTCAGCCTTCTTCACAGTCCAACTCTCACATCCATACATGACCACAGGAAAAACCATAGCCTTGACTAGATGGACCTTTGTTGGCCAAGTAATGTCTCTGCTTTTGAATATGCTATCTAGGTTGGTCATTCTCGTTAGTTACCTTTTTTATAGTATATTTATGGGCTTACCCAGTGACTCAGCAGTAAAGTACCGCCTGCAATGCAGGAGCTGCAGAAGACTCGGTTTTGATCCCCAGTCCAGAAAGATCTTCTGGAGGAAGACATGGCAACCCACTAGAGTATTCTTGCCTGCAGTATCCTGTGGACATAGGATCCTGGAGGGCTACAGCCCATAGGATCACAAAGAGTTGGACATGACTAAAGTGATTTAGCACTCACAGTGTATATATGTCAATCCCAATCTCCCAATGTGTCCCACCCCCGCCCCCCTTTCCTCCCTTACTGTCCATATGTTTCCTATTTGTCCATGTGATAGGGACAGAGTAAAGGGACAAAGTAGGTGACTAAATAGTTAGTCTCACTAGGGGGTTGTAAGTAGACAAAACATGGGAGACCCCTGTAAGTTAATGTTTACTCAAGAAAGCAGGTTTGCTTCACCACAAAACCAAACAGGCATGCTGAGCAACAAAACCATGCTACAGAAGCAAGAGACATGCCCAAAGCAATAAAACGATGGTGACATGAAACCCATGTCCTGCCCAGTGAGCTCAGGAAGTTCATGATTCCTAGGACATGTTATCTGCACACATAAAAAACAGTCATCTACAGACCTAGCTTGACCACATAGGGACAAGAAAACTCCCCTGCCCAACCTGAGGAGGAACAGATGATGGAAGCATGTTTACTCAAGAAAACAAAGAAATTCTTCTCTTCCTCCCCACTTTTCCTTTGATGATAAAACTGTAGCCCACTTCACAAGCAGCCTAGTCTAATAAATCACTTCTTATCTATCACTTTGTCTCTTGCTGAATTCTTTCTGTGCTGAGACAGAAAGGTCTCTGGTACCAGAGCTCTTTGGAGCCCCAGAAACAACATCCAAATAGTTTCGCATGTGCTTCGTTTATTGTTTATAAAGTTATTATTTATAAATTATTTGGTAGTTGTTTCATTTTAATTCCAAAGCATTTCTAAAATCTCTGTTAATTCTTGTGCTTATTCTAGGAGAATACCTAGAGGTAACATATAACAGGTAAAAAGCAGTGATTTTTCTTCCATTATTGCAATGTTTCCCTATAACTTATCTAACTAAAGTTAAATTTTCTTTAATCTCTCATTATCTAATGAAATAATGTTTAACATTCAATGACTACTTACACATATACATGTATGTATGTAATTTTTATATTTTATAATTATATACAAATAATTTAATTATAGATGATATAAATTTTCAGGAAAAACATCAGAGATTTTCATTTTTTTCACTTTTGTTAAATATGCTTCTTTAAAATTGCCATTAAAAGTGGGCTGTGAGGCTTTTGCCAACTATTTCTTCATGGGTTAGTTAATGTTGAGAAAGTTTTCATCTTCCTTTTATTAGGATGAAAAGCCTGTCTCTGACATTAATGCTGTAGATGAAAGAGTACATACTTTTCCTTTTATAATGCATGCCTTTCAACAGCCCTTCCAGGTAAACCTGAAAGGCAACCTCTAACCCAGGCACACTGTGAAGCACTTCTGCAGATCTAGAAAGAAAAGTGATCATCAAAAGATGAAGCTGCAGCCAGAGTTCTCATGTCACCCTGAATGTACTTCAGAGATACTTCTTCAACTTAAAAAGAGTTTAGCTTTACCTACTGGTGGCTCAGCAGTAAAGAATCCACCTACAAAAGCAAGAGATGCAAGTTCAGTTCCTGGGTTGGACGGATCCTCTGGAGATGGAAATGGCAACACATTTCAGTATTCTTGCCTGGGAAATTGCATGGACAGAGGAACCTGGCCACGGGGTCTTAAAAGAGTTGGATACGACTTAGCAACTAGACAACAATAACAGGAACTGTTATGGATATTTTGATTTAAAGAAATTAAAATGCAGTGTTTCAACCACGATGGTCAGTTATATCTTTTCCGTTTTGCATCTACAGTTCCTGCTATGATCTGCAAGTTGCAGATGCTAACAATACATAGGTGCCAGATTGTCATAAAGAGGCTGACAGAATATAAGCCATCAATAGATAAAAGTGACAAAGCAGAACATCAATCGAGTAGTGCAATGTTCTCAAAAATACTGTTGGACAAATGTCTAACTTCTTTTTACTTTAGGAAATATCACTTTCCTATGAATTTAAAAATGATAAATTGAAAAGAATAAGTGGTTTAGAAGTGGGTTACATTTTTTAAAAATTGTTCACACAAAAATTTTGTCAATAAATGGTGTAAGGCTGTACTCAAAGTCTCCACTGAAAAATCGTTAATGGTAATGGGCCTGGAGATATTATAGAAAACACTTATGCCATGCCTGGTTTTCATTTTTAAATGAATCTGAATTGCCTGTCTACTTCTGAGATCATTTATGACATAAATGGCAAATGTTTTTTTCAATATTAGATACTTTCCCTCCAAAGAAAAGTCCCTAGGTGATGTTCATCTCTAGCATGATGTGGAGTTTTGTTTATTTTGTGGATTTTTGTGCTCCTGTCCACAAGTTTGTACATCTGGGCACACGGGTGCACTTTTCTGGGCAATATGGAATATTCCAGAAGTCCAAATTCAGTTGTTCATTTAACATATATTATCATATGTCATATGTATATATATATATATATATATATATATGTATATGTTAGTATAAGTAACACAAAAGTCACATAAACATGATCTCTTTTCTCAAGGAGCTTTTAGCATTGTTGGAGAGATAAGGAAATATATGAATAGTTATAATTTATATAACTGAAATTGATAAGATTCAGAGGAAAATAGAAGAGAGAAAATGATTGACTGCATCAGTGAGAAAGTCTTTGTGGAGAAGAATGGTTAGAGTACGAATATGCAGAAAAGACTTTAACCAGTAAGAACTATGCCAAGAAAGGTACGAAAGCATATACAGAAGTTACGAACATTTTTTTTTTCAAATGCATAGAGGTAGTATTGGTGGTAGTAGATAACTTAAAAATGAATCACTGCATTTGGTGATTGCAGAGCAAACTTTAAATGGATGACAAAAAAATAGATCCTCTGCAAATCTAAAAAGAAGCTTAAAATAATTACTTTCCTGACATCAGGAGACAGATTAAGGACTTTTCAGGTTATGGCATCAACATGGATCTCAGCATTTACATTTCTAAATAATCTGATTAAAGCATCATAACTCTGGATTAAAGAACAAAGACATTTATCTATCTCTTAATTCTGAAATTTATATTCTTTCCAGAACAAATTCATAGAGTTTTACAGTGATGCTTATAAGATATGCAGGCTTTTAATTTAATCACTCAAATATTTCTTTAAAATTCAATTACTTCCTGTCATAACATAAAAGTCCATTCCAGATGGATCAAAGACCTGATTGTAAAATGTGAAATAATAAAGCTAGAAGATAACATAGAAGATTTTTCTTTATCACTTTGAGATAAGCAAATATTTATCCTATAGTTCACACATATCACTAACCATAAAGGAAAAGATTGAAAATTTGGACTTCATTAAAATTCGGACATTCTACTCATCAAGTTCTACTCTGAGCTATACAGCCAATAAAAAAAAGTGTGAATATGTGTTCAAAAGGCATGTACAGGAATGTCTTTAGCAGAATTATTTTAAAAGCCTAAACTGGACTATTAACATTCAGCAACAGAATGGGTTTTAAAAAATGTAGAATCAAAATGCTTATCAAAAAAAAAAAAGAACAAAGTGTTGCTACATACAACAAAATGGATAAATCTTGCAGACATACTGAATAAAAGAAAAAGGACACAAAAGAAGCCAGACAATAAAATTGTCTACTACATGATTCCATGCATGTAAAGATGCAAAAAACAGGCAAAACTAATTTTGAATGAGAGATTAGACTATTACTTACCTTTGGGGAGAATGCACCAGGAAAAGGCACCAAGAAAGCTTTTGGGAGATGGCTATATTCTTCATCTAGATCTGAGTGGTTTTCATGTTGTGTGTTCAGTTCAGTTCAGTCGCTCAGTTGTGTCCGACTCTTTGCGCCCATGAACTGCAGTGCGCCAGGCCTCCCTGTCCATCACCAACTCCCGGAGTCCACCCAAACCCAAGTACATTGAGTCGGTGAGGCCGTCATACCATCTCATCCTCTGTCATCCCCTTCTCCTCCTGCCCTCAATCTTTCCCAGTATCAGGGTCTTTTCAAATGAGTCTCTGTAAAATTTCCTTGAGCTGTACACTTAAGATTTTTTACACTTCAATGCATGTATGTTACATTTAAAAAATAAGGTTTAAATAATTAATTTCACATTTGTAGTTAGAGTAGAAAGACATATATGTAACTATCTTGAGATGGAGACAAGTTGCTACTTTGGATAAAAATGGGAACTGTGTCCTACCATAAACAGAACAGGATCCTTTATAACTTGTGAGAGGAAAATCCATGAGCATTGCCAGAGACACTACAGATAGTTTTCATCATGTTTATGACCAGTTATTTCAATCTTCTACTTAAAAATTAATCTCCTACATGGCACAGTACTTTGATTAAAGCCCAATGAGTTTATAAAATAGCAACTATAAATCCTCTACTTTAGTTCTTATAATAACAATAATATTTATCTTTTATTGAGCACTCTCTATGCATCTGTTTCAAGTGCTTCCATGTATTAATTCATTTTAATACACAAAGTGACAAAGTGAGATAGCTACCGTTATTTCTTCTCTTAAAGGGAAAAGGATCCAAGGCTGGTAGAGGCCAAGTAGCATAAACAAGTTCCAAGGACCCAGTGACACTTCATGAAACTAACTCAGGTATCTTAATTTAAAATTGTGTGTGTGTGTATGCATGTGTTCGGGGAAGGCAATGGCACCCCACCCCAGTACTCTTGCCTGGAAAATCCCATGGACGGAGGAGCCTGGTAGGCCCCAGTCCATGGGGTCGCTAAGAGTCGGACACGGCTAAGCGACTTCCCTTTGACTTTTCACTTTCATGCATTGGAGAAGGAAATGGCAACCCACTCCAGTATTCTTGCCTGGAGAATCCCAGGGACAGAGGAGCCTAGTGGGCTGCTGTCTATGAGATCGCACAGAGTTGGACACGACTGAAGTGACTTAGCAGCAGCATGTGTGTGTTACTCGCTCAGTCGTGTCTAACTCTTTGTGACCCCATGGACGTTAGCCTGCCAGGCTCTTCGGTCCATGGAATTCTCCAGGCAAGAATACTGGAGTAGGTAGCCATTTCCTTCTCCAGGGGATCTTCCCGACCCAGGGATTAAACCTGAGTCTCCTGCACTGCAGGCAGATTCTTTACCATCTGAGCCACTAGGGAAGCCAAATTTAAAACTACATGTTTTAAAACATTGACTACATTGATTCCATCTCCCAAAACACACCACAAATTCTATTCCATCTCCCCAGAGGAGGATGGACTTACTAACAATATGGTGATGAAACAGCCAGTGTGCCTGTTTGAGATTGAGGTTTGGGGCCATGAAACTATGCAGTGGGTTAAATACCTAGAGATGAACATATACCCAATTTTGAAACATGGGGATAGAAAAGCCATATAAGAATACACTTAAGATAATTCCTAAGTATGCAGGTGAGCAGAACATAGCAGCAGCACAGAGAAAATACAACATTGTCAAAGGAAGGTATGCTCTTTGTAGAAATATATTTGCTAGAATGCTCTGAGCTGCAAGTAACTGAATTCCTAAATCAGTGTGGCTTAAACAATACATTTCCTGTCTTGCAGGGTTAGTAAAACAGAGGCTAGGTATTCAGTGACTTCTCAGTGGCAGGGAGACTCAAGCACTGTCTGTCTTTCTGCTCAGCCAAGATGATAAGCCTGTCTTTAGGCTTGTCCCTCTTTGTATGATCAGATCAGATCAGATCAGATCAGTTGCTCAGTCGTGTCCAACTCTTTGCAACCCCATGAGTCGCAGCACGCCAGGCCTCCCTGTCCATCACCAACTCCCGGAGTTCACTCAGACTCATGTCCATCGAGTCAGTGATGCCATCCAGCCATCTCATCCTCTGTCATCCCCTTCTCCTCCTGCCCCCAATCCCTCCCAGCATCAGAGTCTTTTCCAATGAGTCAACTCTTCGCATGAGGTGGCCAAAGTACTGGAGTTTCAGCTTTAGCATCATTCCTTCCAAAGAAATCCCAGGGCTGATCTCCTTCAGAATGGACTGGTTGGATCTCCTTGCAGTCCAAGGGACTCTCAAGAGTCTTCTCCAACACCACAGTTCAAAAGCATCAATTCTTCGGCGCTCAGCCTTCTTCACAGTCCAACTCTCACATCCATACATGACCACAGGAAAAACCATAGCCTTGACTAGACAGACCTTTGTTGGCAAAGTAATGTCTCTGCTTTTGAATATGCTATCTCGGTTGGTCATAACTTTCCTTCCAAGGAGTAAGCGTCTTTTAATTTCATGGCTGCAGTCACCATCTGCAGTGATTTTGGAGCCCAGAAAAATAAAGTCTGACACTGTTTCCACTGTTTCCCCATCTATTTCCCATAGAGTGGTGGGACCGGATGCCATGATCTTCATTTTCTCAATGTTGAGCTTTAAGCCAACTTTTTCACTCTCCTTTTTCACTTTCATCAAGAGGCTTTTTAGTTCCTCTTCACTTTCTGCCATAAGGGTGGTGTCATCTGCATATCTGAGGTTATTGATATTTCTCCTGGCAATCTTGATTCCAGCTTGTGTTTCTTCCAGTCCAGCCTTTCTCATGATGTACTCTGCATATAAGTTAAATAAGCAGGGTGACAATATACAGCCTTGATGTACTCCTTTTCCTATTTGGAACCAGTCTGTTGTTCCATGTCCAGTTCTAACTGTTGCTTCCTGACCTGCACACAAATTTCTCAAGAGGCAGATCAGGTGGTCTGGTATTCCCATCTCTTTCAGAATTTTCCACAGTTTATTGTGATCCACACAGTCAAAGGCTTTGGCATAGTCAATAAAGCAGAAATAGATGCTTTTCTGGAACTCTCTTGCTTTTTCCATGATCCAGCAGATGTTGGCAATTTGATCCCTGGTTCCTCTGCTTTTTCTAAAACCAGCTTGAACATCAGGAAGTTCATGGTTCATGTATTGCTGAAGCCTGGCTTGGAGAATTTTGAGCATTACTTTACTAGCGTGTGAGATGAGTGCAATTGTGCGGTAGTTTGAGCATTCTTTGGCATTGCCTTTCTTTGGGATTGTAATGAAAACTGACCTTTTCCAGTCCTGTGGCCACTGCTGAGTTTCCCAAATTTTCTGGCATATTGAGTGCAACACTTTCACAGCATCATCTTTCAGGATTTGGAATAGGTCAACTGGAATTCCATCACCTCCACTAGCTTTGTTCCTAGTGATGCTTTCTAAGGCCTGCTGGACTTCACATTCCAGGATGTCTGGCTCTAGGTGAGTGATCACACCATTGTGATTATCTGGGTCGTGAAGATCTTTTTTGTACAGTTCTTCTGTGTATTCTTGCCGTCTCTTCTTAGTATCTTCTGCTTCTGTTAGGTCCATACCATTTCTGTCCTTTATTGAGCCCATCTTTGCATGAAATGTTCCTTTGGTATCTGATTTTCTTGAAGAGATCCCTAGTCTTTCTCATTCTGTTGTTTTCCTCTATTTCTTTGCATTGATTGCTGAGAAAGGCTTTCTTATCTCTTCTTGCTAGTCTTTGGAACTCTGCATTCAGATGTTTATATCTTTCCTTTTCTCCTTTGCTTTTCGCTTCTCTTCTTTTCACAGCTATTTGTAAGGCCTCCGCAGACAGCCATTTTGCTTTTTTGCATTTCTTTTCTATGGGAATGGTCTTGATCCCTGTCTCCTGTACAATGTCACGAACCTCATTCCATAGTTCATCAGGCACTCTATCTATCAGATCTAGGCCCTTAAATCTATTTCTCACTTCCACTGTATAATCATAAGGGATTTGATTTAGGTCATACCTGAATGGTCTAATGGTTTTCCCTACTTTCTTCAATTTAAGTCTGAATTTGGCAATAAGGAGTTCATGGTCTGAGCCACAGTCAGCTCCTGGTCTTGTTTTTGCTGACTATATAGAGCGTCTCCATCTTTGGCTGCAAAGAATATAATCGATCTGATTTCAGTGTTGACCATCTGGTGATGTCCATGTATAGCTTCTCTTGTGTTGTTGGAAGAGGGTGTTTGTTATGACCAGTGCATTTTCTTGGCAAAACTCTATTAGTCTTTGCCCTGCTGCATTCCGTATTCCAAGGCCAAATTTGCCTGTTACTCCAGGTGTTTCTTGACTTCCTACTTTTGCATTCCAGTCCCCTATAATGAAAAGGACATCTTTTTTGGGTGTTACTTCTAAAAGGTCTTGTAGGTCTTCATAGAACCATTCAACTTCAGCTTCTTCAGTGTTACTGGTTGGGGCATAGACTTGGATTACTGTGATATTGAATGGTTTGCCTTGGAAACGAACAGAGATCATTCTGTCGTTTTTGAGATTGCATCCAAGTACTGCATTTTGGACTCTTTTCTTGACCATGATGGCCACTCCATTTCTTCTCAGGGATTCCTGCCCGCAGTAGTAGATATAATGGTCATCTGAGTTAAATTTACCCATTCCGGTCCATTTCAGTTCGCTGATTCCTAGAATGTCGACTTCACTCTTGCCATCTCTTGTTTGACCACTTTGTATGATAACAGGTGCATATTTAAATTTCACAAACTTATATATTAGCACCTGAGGGACATTTTCTCTTTTTGCATCTCCTTTTATTACAAAATAAAACCCTTGCCCACCTTTGTCTTCACCCAAGCAGATATCTTCCTTCCTTTCAGGATCCAGGGTTCCAAGTCATATACAGGCTAAGTCAATTACTGGTAGTTAAATCAAGTACTGATAGAGTGTGAAGATTGCCTTTCACTAGTCAACATTCATCTCCTGAGGACAGTTTGACAGAATGTGAGCTAGTGAACACCCCCAGTAAATTGGCAGCTATGGGCTTCGAAGAAAAGCGGTGGAAGGCTGGTTTTAGGTTAGGCGACCACAGTGTCTGCTACAAGAAGTAGCAATGCTAAAAACAACCGTGGCTTTACAAGTATCAGTCTCAGCCACAAACCAAAGTGCACTTTATACATGAATTCTGGGACGTTTTCTTTAGTCTCCACATAGATTTCCCAACAAAAAATTAAAAAGTGAACAGTATCATTTTAGAGTATTCCAGAACATTGTGTTTGATTATTCTTTAAAATGACATTCCCAGCATATACATTAAATCAGATATGACATATTATCAAAGTGTTAATGCCTAATATTGCTAATGTTTAAATCATTGCCTTTATATAAAAATATGACCTGCAGAAGCAGATTGGAAGCCAATAGAAACACTAAGACAAGGAATACAAACTTTTATTTTTTTTGCCTGGAGAAAGTTTGGGAATTAAAATCTTAAAACCAAAATTAATTTTCTTTAATGTAAGCCTTTAGGTGTGTGATCTGTGTATTTTGTGGAAAGTTTTATGATGGAAACATTCAAGAGTCAATGCATTTAACTTCATTTTTAGCATCTTAATTTGTTTTTTCCCAACTTAAATTCTCTTTGAAAATGTTTCAAGTAATGTTATTACTCTTAACTGTTTTTTATTTGATAGTATATTTTTCAACAGGGCTTCCCAGGTGGCTCAAGTGGTAAAGAATCTGTCTGCCAATGCAGGAGACACAGGTTTGATCCCTGTGTAGGGAAGATCCCCTGGAGGAGGAAATGGTAACCTGCTTCAGTGTTCTTGCCTGGAAAATTCAATGGAGAGAGGAGCCTGGTGGGCTGCAATCCATGGGGTCGCAAGACTCAAACACTACTGAGCGACTGGGGCATACATACATATAATTTCCAGTACACTAAAATTGCAGTATATAAAAGTGTTCTTCATCTAATATGACAAATGAAAATTCTTGTATCACAGACTTTGGGGTCTTTCATTAGTTTCCAAGAGGGAAAACCAATGCAAAAATTTATAAATATTTGAAAAGTGCAAGTGTTATAAGTTGCTAAAAATGACACCTTCTATGAAACTGGTTATGTGCATCGAGCTTTTCACCTTCTGTGTTCTGCTAGGCCATGTTTCCCTTTTGTTTCTTTTCTGTATTTGAGAGGAAGCAAGGTCTCATGTTCACCAGAGGCATAGATTTGAATTTTTTTGGTTTGATAAAGTAATTGGGTGGTGGAATTTGGGAATTACTTTCTGAGTTTTACTTTATTTGATCATATGCTATAGACTGTAGCTTCCCTGGTGGCTCAGGTGGTAAAGAATCTGCCCACAACGCAGGAGTGAAGTTGCTCAGTCGTCGGAATATTTGCGACCTCATAGGCTGTAGCCCACCAGGTTCCTCTGGCCATGGCATTCTCCATGCAAGAATAATGGAATAGGTTGCCATTTCATTCTTTAGAGGATCTTCCCAATCCAGGGATTTAACCTGAGTCTCTGGACTTACAGGAAGATTCTTTATCATCTGAGCCACAAGGAAAGCCCACAGAGGGAAAGTAAAGGTAAATAAATTAAATAAATGCTTAATAAAATAATGTACCTGTAGCACCACATTAATTATGGTGAGCCTTTATGAACTTAAAATTAGTAATTTTCCTACTTGGAATTTTAGCATGAACATCTAGGAGACTGACTCTCATTTCACTATCACTTCTAGGTTTGGGTATTGAATTCCTGTCAAGGTAGCTCTGATAAATTGAGGCTACTCTTTGTATCAACTCCATAAATGTCTACATCATTAGAAAGAAAAAAAAAGTGCTGCTGTCACTTTAGGAAGAGAATGCAACATATTTTAAGGATGAAGTGGGGCTCTCAACTGTCAGGCAACCCTGAGTCACAGATCATCCATCACTCTATGAAATCCTTGTCCCATTTGTTCATCATTATCATCAATGTTCTAACGCAGCAAAGAAGAACAACTTTCTAATTCTAGACAGCCTGTCTTGGTAATGGAAGTGATTCCCTGGAGAAAATAAAAGGACTAGACTTCCGTTCCCGTACCCTACGCTCCCCTGCCCCAGTTACCTTTCCCAGTTTCCAAAGTGTTAACCCCACTCCACCGGCTACGCGCGCTCTCTGGGACAGCTCCTTGTTTAGCATCGAATCAGGAAGGAACTAGAAGACGGCTCTCGGAAAGTTGGCGGAACTGCGAGGGGGCGTTGGGAGTTTGATCCTCCTTGCACACGGCCTCTCACGAGGTCCAGACCTTCCACTTTCTGGTCCCTGAAGCCCAAGCTACCGCCACAAAGGCCAGGCGTCCTGACGGCGCTGGGCCGGAGGGCGGGGTGCGGGGATGGTGAAGCGGGTGGTGAGAAGCCGGGCGGCCTCTCCTCGCTCCCGCCGCGGGCACGCGTCCAGGGCTGGGCAGAGGTGGGGGTGGGCGAGCCGGGGCGCTCACGTCACGTGCGCGCGCGCGGGGACCGCAATAAATGCCCGGGCGCTCAGGGGAGCGGCGGAAGCGCTCTGCGCCTGGCTCTGCGCGCGGCGACTGCACCGAGCGGGAGCGCGGGGTCGCCTGCAGCCTTCGCCGCCCAGACTGACCCGAGTCCCCGCCCCTCTCGCTCCTGCAGCTTCTGCTCCGAGACGCTCGGGCGCCCACCCTGCAGAGCTAACCAGGCCGCTGCCGTTCCACCCCAGCCTCGGGCTCCCAACTTCGCCGCGCTTTGCCCAGCTCCGGCTTTCAGGTCCGAGGGGAGCGGCCGAGGCCGAGGATAGCAATTCCACTGCAGGTAGCGCCGGAGGACGTGCGAGGCCCGGGTCCTCCCGAACCGGGCCGTCTGTGTGCAGGCTGCAGGCGGCTGGGGAGGCCGGCCGTCTGGTTCGGCTGATCCATCTTAGGGAACTTCACACTGGAGAGGTAAGTCGTCAAGCTCCCACCCTCTTCTACTTTTTTCTTCTTAAACTCAACTTAAAAAAAAAAAAAAAAATCCACTTGCAGAGAACGGTCGATCACGGAGGGGTGGGTGTGTACTCGGAAAGCAGCCACGATGGAGAACTCTGGGCGCTCCTGCTTCTCAGTGAGTTTGTGAGTTTCACCTCCTTTGGTTTGGGTGAACCGTGTGCGCCTGCGGCGTGTGGCCGGAGAGGCTCCGAAACCGCCCGTGGGCTGTTGTCTTCATCAGGTGCGGGCTACAGGTTAGGCACACGCTTTCTAGGAAATAATGAATTTTTCTTCTTGACCTGTGCCTGTATGCGAAGATACTTACCCCAGTGACCTTAACTGTTCACTTGCATTAATTCACTGGTCCCTTTAGAAATCTCCATGGACATATGTATGCGTAAAATGTTGTACTTCTTTAAAGCATTCGCCCTCGATTTCATAATTTTGTTGACATTCTGAATGTTTGAACCAGAGATGGGGCACTGAGATAAAATAATACCTTGAAACAGAGAGAGAAACCTGGACCTCTGGATTGCCTGATAAAACATTCTAGGATAAAACATTATAGAACCCTTTGCAGGCTGTGTGCCATAAATAGCCATTTAAAGATTTGTAATTCAGACATCGCTTTCAAGCTTTAACTCTTCTGGGTTGCTTTTGCCATGTTTTTGGCATCATGTACATTATCTTGGAAAATACAGTTTTCTGTTTTGTGGGAAAGGTGCACTGTGAAAAGTCCTCTGGAGTAAAAATGGATTGGAGAAAATTTATTTCAAAATTTATTCCGTTTGCTGGAATTAAGTACACAAATCAAACTGGCTCCATCCCTTTGTGACTGTTGTATTATTTTTGTTGTTAGAAAATTTATGTGTGCCGGGATTTTCACCCTAATTGCACTACATGTCCTTATAGCCAAAAGGAGTGGAAGAGCCGGTGTTGGAGATTTTCCCGGGGAAATCCTGAGAGCATTCATTATGAAGTGTACCGTGCGGGAGTGGTTCAGGGTAACCACAGTGCTCCTCATGGCCCCAGCGATTCCAGCCATGGTGGTTCCTAATGCCACTTTATTGGAAAAACTTTTGGAAAAGTACATGGATGAGGATGGTGTGTGGTGGATAGCCAAGCAAAGAGGGAAAAGGGCCATCACAGACAATGACATGCAGAGTATCTTGGACCTTCATAATAAGTTGCGAAGTCAGGTATATCCTACAGCTTCTAATATGGAGTATATGGTAAGAACATTTTTCAAATGGTATGTACATAGAAATGTTTAATGATGCTTTTAGCTTCTGTGGTTAAAATCCATCCTGCTGGTATTTAATCTTTTATCATTTGTCTTATATAAAACTTTTAAAAAAGGTTTTCTTCAAGAGTATTTTCTTCTGCATATTCTTTTTTTTTCATTTTTTAAAGTTTTATTGGAGTGTAGTTGCATTACAATGTTGTTAGTTTGTGCTGAATAGCAAAGTGAATCAGTTATATATGTAGCTGTTCTTTTTTAGATTCCTTTCCCATATAGGTCATTATAGAGTATTGAGTCAAGTTCTCTGGTACCACCACTTTTTTTTTTTTATCCATCTTTGATTAAAATCCATCTTTGCAATTTTCCAATCTTGTTACTACACACAAGCAGTGGTCTAGTCCTGTATATTCTTTTTTTTTTTTTTTTTTTGACTATGCCACAAGGATTGTAGGATCTTGGCTCCCTGACCAGGGATTAAACCTAGGCCCTGGACAGGAAAAGCATGGAGTTCTAACCACTGGACCACCAGGGAATTCCCAGGTCCTATGTATTCTTCTACATATTCTTTATTAGTGTTCATTTCATTTTAATAGCTCTTTATATTTCAGAGTAAAATAAATACCTTCAGATCTAATGTTCCAACTAAGTGCTTTAAATTCTGCTCTTAGGAGAAAGATTCCTGTCCCGAAAATGCTGAACAGTTGATGTATTTGCTTTTAAATGACTTAGTAGAAGAATTGTTTCCTAATTCCTAACTGGTGGAATCTTATGAATGGTGGACCTGAAAAAAATCAAGGATGAATAATTTGAAGACACTTTCCAGATGACTGATGTGTGTGTACACACACACACACACACACGTATGTGTGTGTAGACAGATGACAGATAGATAGGTATAGGGTCTCCCAGGTGGTGCAGTGGTAAAGAATCCACCTGCTAATGTAGGAAACACAGAGTCGCAGGTTTGATCCCTGGGTCGGGAAGATCCCCTGGCTGAGGAAATGGTAACCCACCCCAGTATTCTTGCCTGGAAAATCCCATGGACAGAGGAGCCTGGTGGAGCTACAGCCTATGGGGTCACAAAGAGTCAGATGTGACTGGGCATGCACTCATGTTCATAAAGTATATATATATATGTAGTTTCTAATGGGCCATTGTTTCTTAGAAGTGTGTAAATGACATGTTGTAAAGTATACATTTCTGTGGTTGCTTTGTGTTAAGGAATACTTTGGCAATAACTTTTTACCCTCTGGATTTATTTGTGAACTTCGAAGTGTGAAAATACGTTTGGGTAAAGGATTCAATAAAAATACGTGATATCCTTAACCTTATATGAATTCTGAGAGTAAATTAGCAAGTTTGAGAAACAAAATTACTTTTTAAAGACTGTTAAATATTACTTTTTCAAGACTGTAACTCATTAATATTAGGATACTTCATACCCTAAATATATAGAAAAGTTTTCAAAAATCTTACTCCTTGCATGAATTAGGAATGCACTAGCAAAGACCGATGATCTTCATTGATGACAGCAAACTTAATGAACATTGATGCTAACATTTCTCCTTTGGACACATTACAGGGTCCCATTAATTTTAATATATTCTAGTTTTTCCTTTTTTTTTCACTTACATTAGTTTGGATAGGTATTCTCTATTTAGGTAACTTTGATGAAACATGGAAATTCTAAGTTCACATTATATATTACAAAATATTTCCTTATATTATTTTAACTTTTACTAGAAAAATATTTTAACCTAAAGAAAGTAGGTAGCATGCAAGAGAAGTCATCAGAGATAAGGAATCAGTCCCAGCCATCAGGCTGTAGTGGTTTAAATTCTGGCACTGATACCCACTTCTGGCTTCCCAAGTGGCTCTAGGAGAAAAGGACCCTCCCCCAAATGTAGAAGATATAAGAGATACGGGTTCAATCCCTGGGTCGGGAAGATCCCCTGGAGAAGGACATGACAACCCACTCCAATATTCTTGCCTGGAGAATCCCATGAACAGAGGAGCCTAGCGGGCTATGGTCCATAGGGTTACACAGAGTCAGACGTGACTGAAGCGACTGAGCATGTACGCACGCACCCACTGGCTGTGTGACTTTGGGCAAATCATAAGTTGCCCTCTACTTTAGTTTCCTCATGTCTAACACGTGTGCTCACCTCAGAGGGGTGTTGTGAAGATTATGTGAGAAATGAGATGACCTGTGTAAAGTTTAGCTTATTATCAACCATACTGCAATTACAGGGTCCCTGTAAGTATTACTAAGACATAAAACCAATATTATATTTCCTTAATACCATTTAAATAGCTCATCTGAAATTTGTTTGCTCTTTTCAAAATTCTGTGCCATGCATGATATGACATCAGTAATGTCTCCCATTTTCTGACTATTTGAAAATGTTTGTTCAAAGTACAGGATTCTCTGACTTCTTCATCTGTGAGCTTTCAAACAGAAAGAGCCAGTTAATTATGGAGTTTTTCCAAGTAGGCCACCCTGTGCTTATTCCATGTTGATAGGTACTCATTGCATTTTATTCAAAATAAGGAAGAACTTGGGAGTTCAAATGTGCAAAAAGAAATCTGAGAATATTTGTGTGTGTGTTTTAAGTAATATGGAAATAATGAAAGAACAGTTCTGTGATTCGTTTTCTATGTCTGACTTCCAAAGAAAATAAGTGCCTATTGTATGATGTCTGGTCTAGAATGTTTATATGCGTTTCTTTTCAGTCACTGCTTTCGTTCTATCCTTGAAATGTAGATTCAGAAACCAGCCAAGGTTTATGTTGTGTTGCCCTTAGATACTATGAACACTAGAACTATGTCTTGGCTAATAACTGGGCTGCAGAGTTTATTTCCCGACGGTAACACAGGAACACATTTTCTAGAATACACATGGAAGGGGAAGTCTAAAAGAACGATACTGCTTTATATGAAACACTGTTGAAACACTATATAAAATATAGTTGTTGAAACACTATATTTTATATAGTTATTACTTTATATAAATATATAGTAATATATATAGTAAATATATAGTAATAACTATATATTTATGTATATGTAAGTACAGATGTTGATCGACCCATGGAAAGAAAATTGGTTCAAATAGTTGACTGAAGTGTATTTTTGAGGGAGAATGGATACATGTACGTTATATGAATGAGTCCCTTCACTGTTCACCTGAGGCTATCACAGCATTGTTTATTGGCTATGAAGTGAAGTGAAGTGAAAGTCGCTCAGTCGTGTCTGGTTCTTTGCAACCCCATGGACTATGCAGTCCTTCGAATTCTCCAGGCCAGAATACTTTAGCCTTTCCCTTCTCCAGGGGATCTTCCCAACCCAGGAGTGGAACCCAGGTCTCCCACATTGCTGGTGGATTCTTTACCAACTGAGCTATCAGGGATATCCCAATAAAAAATAAAAAGATTAAAAAAAATTCTTTCAGGGGACTTCCCTGATGGTCGAGTGGCTAGGGCTTCATGCTTCCAATGCAGGAGGCCTGGGTTCAATCTCTGGTCAAGGAACTAGATACCACATACCTCAATTAAAGATTCTACATGCTGCAACCAAATAAATATTTTTTTTCTTTTTTTTTTTAAATTTTATTTTATTTTTAAACTTTACATAATTGTATTAGTTTTGCCAAATATCAAAATGAATCCGCCAAAGGGTCTTTTGATAAAATGAAAAGCTAAAGAGCCACTTCCTAGAGAATCTGCAGTGCCATGTGATAAGTGCCACCGCTTTTGGCCACTTACACTCCCCTTCTCCAGGGTTCCATCCTGATGCAGGGATGGAACCCGGGTCTCCTGCATGGCAGGCAGAATCTTTACCATCTGAGCTATCACAGAAGTCCTATACTCTGTTATACTGCATTAAAAGTTTGAATAGCCAGTTACTTTATGTACATTTGGTGCTTATTTTAGTCTGTTTTTTGTGTTTGAATACCGCAGCCAAGCCACATTCATGTTTATTAACATCATAACCCTGCCCCCACTCTAAGGCTCATTAATTAATAGGGTTAAAAATGACCTCCGGAAGGTCACATCTTCACTGGAAGAGCTTATAGGCTGATTGAGAAGAAAGAATAGACACATTTGAAAATTTTGAAGTACGCAGGGACACAAAATTCTTCGTTCACATGTATGATTGATGCCAGGGGATCACAGAATACTGGAATATTCCTACAGGAGAGTTAATCAATGGGGAAGATGACGTTTATGTTGTTTCTGGCAGATGGTCAGGACCACAAGCTGTGGCCAAGAGTGAAGGGCATGTCTCAGCTGGAAGAGGAACCAACATGCGGAATCTAAAAAGCAACGATACAGAGTAACTTATTTACAAAACAGAAACACACTCAGAGACTTAGAGAATGAACTTACTGGTTGCCAGTGGGGAAGGATGGTGGGGAGGGATACCTGGGGAGTTTGGGATCACATGTGCACACTGCTATATTTAAAATGGATAACACACAAGGACCTACTGTACAGCACAAGGAACTCTGCTCAGTGTTATGTGGCAGCCTGGATGGGAGGGGAATTTGGGGGAGAATGGATACATGTATATGTCTGGCTGAGTCCCTCTGCTGTCCACTGAAACTATAACAACATTGTTAATTGGCTGTATTCTAATGAAGTTAAAAAAAAAAAGGAATCAACAAAGTGGAGTGGCTGACTGTTTTTGTAGGAAACCAGAAGCAGAGTAGGTTGATGAAATCAAAGCCCTGTGGTAGAATCAGGGAGAGGAGAAATGCATTATTAATTATAGAAACCAGTAACCTAAGCAGAGGGATTACCAGTGTTTAATTCAGGATACATTGAAAAACTGAAGCTTTTAGGTCATCAAATGAAGCTGTAACTGAAGAGGCAGTGGATATTTGAGGAGGAAACATTGCCTTTAGACCTGTGTTGTCTCCGCTGCTTGCTGGTATATGAAGTCTGACAACAACGATTTGGGGCATTGTTTTTGTCATTGGTAGACTTGGTATAGGGATACCAATTCTATACCAGCCCATGGGCTATATATTCCTATGTATGTAGATTTAGGAATATATAGCCCACGGGCTGCAGTGAGATAAGAGATTTGATCCTGTTGAGCATACTGCTATTTTTCTTCAAGCCTTTCCTTTTTGTGGGTATTAACCCCATCACTTGGTTCTTTTATTTATTTATTTATTTTGGTTATTTCTTCAAAATGTTGTTGTTGTTGTTGTTCAGTCGCTAAGTCGTGTCTTATTTTTGTGACCCTATGGACTGCAGCACGAGAGGCTTCCCTATCCCTCTCTATTTCCTGGAGTTTGCTGAAGTTCATGTCCATTAAGTCGGTGATGCTATCTAAGCATCTCATCCTCTGCCACCCTCCTCTCCTTTTGCTTTCAATCTTTTCCAGCATCAGGGTCTTTTCCAAGAGTCTTGCTCATCTCTTCAAACTTTCCTTTTGGCCCCCATGGTTTTACTTTTGGTCTTCTCCCTTCCTGGGGAATTTTATCTACTCATTTGACTTTAAATACCTTCTGTCTGTTGATGGCTCCGTGCTGACACTCCATCCGACAGTCTTCTTTGAGCATTGTTTTCATGTTTCCCACTGCCCACTGGGTCATCTCTTGAATCCTCAAGTAATATTGTAACATTGCTTCAAGTTTAAGATGTCTAAAAAGAAAATGAGCTGCTTTTGTTCCACTCTTGCCCATGGTCCTCCTTCCCTCCCTGGATTCTTTCTCAGGGAATGTCATCGACATCTGCTAAGTCCTGTCCAAACAAAAACAGATCATCAGGGACATCAGCTCTTGCCTAGCTTTCATTCCCTCTGTCCACTTCCATGTAATGTGTACACACAAATACAAATACACAGTTACTCGCCAGAGTCTTAGATTCTGTCTTAGAAATGTTTGAATCCATCTATTCTATTTCATCCAAACCTGTGTTCTTTGTCTCCCCGAGACAGGCATCACAGCTTCCCCTGCAGAAGATTATACTATCTAGTCTTACTTTATTTCTACTTTAATCTACCTTCATCACTGCTACACAATCTGTCTTTTCCCTCAAACAAATCTCTGACGCTTACTCAACTGTCCAAAGCTCCTGTTAACTTCTGGCTGCTCACAAGTTAAAGCCCGTCTTGAAGAACTTACAAAAGGAGGCAGATCTAGTCCAATAAGCCCCATAGCCCTTATTGTTGTTGTTCAAATTCATGTCCATTGAGTTGGTGATGCCATCCAACCATCACATCCTCCGTCTTCCCCTTCTCCTCCTGCCCTCAGTCTTTCCCAGCATCAGGGTCTTTTCCAATGATTTGGCTCTTTGTGTCAGGTGGCCAAAGTATTGGAGCTTCAGCTTCAGCATCAGTCCTTCCAGTGAACATTCAGGGTTGATTTTCTTTAGGATTGACTAGTTTAATCTCCTTGCTGTCCAAGGGATCCTCAAGAGTCTTCTCCAGCACCACAGTTTGAAAGCTCAACTCCCTTGTATATAATTGAATCTGTGTTCATATTAAACTATACACTGTTCTTTCTTTTTTTTTTTTATTTAAAATTCATTTGGCTGTGCTGGGTCTTTCTTGCTGTGCATGTGTTGTGCTTAATTGCTCAGTCATGTCCGACTCTGTGACCCTATGGACTGTAGCCCGCCAGGCTCCTCTGTCCATGGGATTCTCCAGGCAAGAATACTGGAGTGGGTTGCCATGCCCTCCTCCAGGGGATCTTCCCAACCCAGGGATTGAACCTGCATCTCTTACGTCTCCTGCATCAGCAGGTGGGTTCTTTATCATTAGCGCAACATGAGAAGCCAAAGTATTTTATTTAAGCCTGTTTATAGTATTGAAGTTTTGTTGCAATTAAATATATACATGTCCATTTTCCTTTCAAGACTGAATTTCCTGGAAGGATAAGGATGTACTTACTTTTATAACTGTGTGCCTGATGCATAGATGTACTCAGTAAATATTAATATTTGTTGATTGAATACTGTTGAATGTTTAGTAAATATGTGTTGAATAAAGCATGGATGGAAAATAGATAAAATTATATGAGATAAATATAAAGGACAAGAAAGAGGAATTAAAATAAAAAAAGTTCTATAAGTAGGATATCATCAACACCAGAGATAAGTTGGAAATATCAGAGATGAAGAATAAATCAAATAATTCAGAATTATTTTTTCTGTTTTTAAAAATATTCATGGTGTACTAAAAATTGTCCTATAATATAGAGCTGCTGATCAGTGGTAAAGATGTTCAGATGCTCTGGAATTTAAATAATAAATTAATGCATATTTATCTCTTGTAACAACTCTTTAATAAGTGTCTTAAAGTATAGATTGGCTAAAATCCAAAACAGCTCACTGTGATAGAAAGTGTATCTAAGTCTAGAATGTCCTTTAGCAACTTTAGGACATATTCCCTAAAAATTTTATATGTGTCATTTGCCTTTGTAAATGCTCGGTCGTGTCCGACTCTGCGACCCCCACGGACTATAGCCTGCCAAGCTCCTCTGTCCATGAGTATTCTCCAGCCAAGGATACTGGACTGGGTTGCTGTTTCCTTCTCCAGGGAATCTTGCTGACCCAAAGATCATGTCTCACAACGACAATTATACAAGCTATTCCCACTATTATAACTATTTCCGTGCCAGTCACAGAACAGTTGACAGATACTCTGCTGGGAGGGTTGATGGCTGTACCTGCTTGCTGTTACTTCACATATGATGAGACTAGGGACAGAAGTTTTGCACAGCATTTTTCCAAATGTAGAACAAAATACATCTAGCTACCTGTCCTTCCACTGGGCAACCAGAGGGTCCAAGCCAACAGCCAGTCATACTCACAGTCCATGGTACATGTTTTGATACAAACAATGGCTCAGTACCAGATTGTCACTTAAATCCTTTATACGGCCATGCTTAACACTGGAAATGAAGTGATTTTTCTTCTATGCAGATCTTTCTTCTGTACAGCAGATAACTGTAGAAACTGGTCAAGGGACAATGTAGCCCCCAACCCAGGGTGATGTTAGTCTGGGCTCTGCCCTATTTCTGACTAGCTGTAGCCCTGAGTCTAAGCCTAAAAAAAGTTAATTTTAGCTTGTGAGTTGCTCTCACAAAGCAACTATTATAAATGTACATTTTCTGACATTATCTGCCACCCAGTGACATATATCATTGTCACTGAATAAAATAATATATGGATATTGTATTATCCATATAATACTGTGATGCTGGGAAAGATTGAAGGCAGGAGGAGAAGGGGAGGACAGAGGATAAGATGGTTGGATGGCATCACCGACTCGATGGACATGAGTTTGAGCAAGCTCTGGGAGTTAGTGATGGACAGGGAGGCCTGGCAGCTGCAGTCCATGGGGTCACAAAGAGTCAGACACAATCGAGAGACTGAAATGAACTGATACAATATACAGAATAAATTGATGGCCTCATAACTCATTTACCCAGAGCTTAATGTTGACAAATTTCTTACCTTGCTAAAAGTGGCAGGAATTCACTGCAAGTAAGGTTTTATTTCAACTTTTGATTCCTAAAATGATTATTTTTTCTGTGTACTAGCACTTGCCTGGTAGTTTTCAAAGTTAAATATTTGCATCTTTTAAGGGTATGCAGTGTAATCTATATGCACTTAAAGGTTTACGAAATATCTTGACTCAAAGAATGTTAGTCTTATTTAAAGTTTTTAAAGTTTCTTTCTTCTTGATTTACAATAACATTTAATTTTCTTAAACAGTTTTTGTTTTACTTCACTAATATTATTTAGATATAATAAAGCTTTTTCTTTGTTTTAGTTAATTTGTCTATAGAATTGAAAAGTTTTTAAAACCTTAATTTGGATACATAGCGTGTTTTTTTTTTTTGTTGTTTTTTTTTTTTTTTAGCATTGACATTTCAAATTAATGTAATTTTCTTTTTGAAAGTTGCACTTGTAGATGGCAATACCTGTAGGAAGAGAGTGACATTACAGCTCAGTTCTGTTGAATTTGTTAGCTACCCTGTAATTCTGGAAGATTAAAGATTCCTCATTAAATGAAAGCAGCAGATCTAGGATCTTAGAAACGCAAGACATGAGAAGCAGTTTCATCAGGAGCGTGCAATACCCAGAGCCAGAAAAGTGTCACAAAATTTTGAAATTGTTTATTGTTGTTTATTTCTTCATTTGACAAGTATTAGTTTACCAAATACCGGGCACTGTTGAGGGCCCAGCTGTTAATACAACAAACTTTCTAACTTGCCTAGAATAGGTGTAAAAACCCTAACTCTCCCAACTCAGCAAGTGGCCCGTGTGGCTGACATGAGTGTGAAAGTCATGTAGAAAATGAGGTCCCAGCTTTCACTGAGGAGAACAGATACAAGTTGTGTCTGACTCTTTGCAAGAATACTGGAGTGTGTTGCCATACCCTCCTCCAGGGCATCTTCCCAACCCAGGGATCGAACCCAGGTCTCCCGCCCTGCAGGCTGATTCTTTACTGTCTGAGCCACCGTAGAAGGAAGAGATAGTCACAGGGTGAGCCCACGACATACTTAACAGTGTAGAGTTAGGGAAGGAGAGGAGGAACATCAAATGGAGTTGAGAATTAGGAAAAAAAAACAGGGAAGTAAGATGTCCTGAAGTCAAATGAAGAGAGGCAGAAAGGATGATCAACTCAGTTAAATGTTGCTTATAAAGATCAAGTGAAATGAGGACCCTTGAATTCTGAGATATGAAGGCTATACCGGAGGTCTCATAAAACCGTTCGGGTATCATCATAGTAGTCCAAGGATGGTTCAGGGAAGAATGGATGGGAAAAATGATCAAGCTTGTTTACCCACTCATTCATCAAACATGAATTATCTCCTCTGGGCCAGGTGATATCTGCAGCCTTAACTCTTTTCTAATCCAAAGTTTTCAGCTTAGTTTTAGAAGAGGTAAGTCAGTTTGGGAACATATCCCAAATTTATAATTATAGTCTGTAGGGAAATGCAGTTTCTTTGCTTAATTGTTTTTTAGTTACCTTTACCGGCTGCCTTCATTAAAAGCAACGTGGTCATTTATAATCATTTATAATCACAATTAAGAATGACATTTAGTTCAAGAACATTCTTTGCTATTGTTTAGCTATGTTCTCTCACATACTTATCTTGGGAATTTATACAACCAAGTAATTACACAGGATTTAAAACTTAAATTTTCATCTTTTTAATGATTTTTACTAATTGAATTTAAGTTTATAAAACTAGCATTTTATAGTTTTATATGTTGTCATGTATAATATATACATTGTTGTTGTTAAGTCGCTAAGTTGTGTCTGACTCTTTTCAAGAACCCTGTGAACATAATATATGCACATGTTACATAGAATATTTAGTTTATTGGAAGAAAATGTGAAAATTCAAGTGGTAATAAATTGTCTGGTGAAGGTGTAACAGTAAGTATGTTTAAGTAACCCTTTCTTTATTTTCCTAAGTATCTGTTGCTGTCATAATTTTAAGAAGGTACAGAAAGGCATTTGTAATTGATTAAAACAATTTTTTATTCTAATTGATAAATCTGTGATTTACAAAGAATTTAATTCAACAAATACTGATTGAGCATTTTTGTACCAGGCACTGTTTTTGAAAAAAGTTCAACAAGTTAATGAAAATAAACAATGTGAGATGATGGAGCATGACAGACGTGGGGGCTTCCGAGGTGGCGCTAGCAGTAAAGAACCCACCTGCCAATGCAGGAGACATAAGAAGACATAGGTTCGATCCCTAGGTCGGGAAACTCCCCTAGAGGAGGCCATGGCAACACACTCTAGTATTCTTGCCTGGAGAATCACATGGATAGAGGAGCCTGGCAGGCTACAGTCTGTAGGGTTGCATAGAATTGGACACGACTGAAGTGACTTAGCATGCATGCATGATAGAGGTGGAGCTAACATACTGAGTAGCTGGGGAAGACCTCTCTAAAATAATGACTTTTGAGCTGAGAGCTGAATTAGAATAATGAGTCAACTAAACAAAGCTATAGAAATCTAGGCAGCAGGAATATCAAGTAAAAGGTCTTTAAGTCAAAAATGAGGTGGGAGTCTTCAGGGACCACAAAGAAGGCTAGGACTGACCTTTGGTCTTACTTCCAGTTTTATATAATTACTCTGTGCCTTGGGGAATGGGTTGCAGGAAGATTCACAGTGAAAGCACAGAGAGATAGGTAGGAAGCCATTGGTATATTCTAATGAGAGATAATGATAGCTGGGGCCAGGGTGACAGTGGTAAAGATGGAAGAGGTGGGTGGTTTCAGGTCTGTTTAAATAGCATTGCTGATGGGTTTTTGATAAATTTAATATGAAGGGTGAAAGATAAGGAGGACGACTTTTTTAAGATTTTTACTTAAGCATAAAACTGAAAGTGAAAGTTGCTCAGTCGTGTCCCACTCTTTGTGACCCCATGGACTATATAGTCTCTAGGCCAGAATTCTGGAGTGAGTACCCTTTCCCTTCCTCCAGGGGATCTTCCCAACCCAGGGATGGAACCCAGGTCTCCTGCATTGCAGGCAGATTCTTTACCAGCTGAGCCACAAGGGAAGCCCAAGAATGCTGGAGTGGGCAGCCTATCCCTTCTCCACGGATCTTCCCAACCTGGAATCGAACTGGGGTCTCCTGCATTGCAGGTGGATTCTTTACCAACTGAGCTATCAGGGAAGCCCAATATGCTTATTTAAGCATATTGATAGATAATTGAAGCATTTACTGAGACAGGAAGAGAAACAAGAGAAGGTAAGAATGAAATCAGGGGTTTCCTTTAGACAAAGCTTATTTTGCATTGCCTTGTTGTCCTCAGCTGAGTTTAATGGTCAGTGGAGAAGTGGGACTTGAGATAAAAGTGTGGAAATGATGTATGGATGCTGTTAAGAACCATCTTAACTGACTGAATAAAACCATCCAAGATTTTTATGGATGAAGGTTGAATGCTTTAAATTGAGCCATGGCCCAGCAATATGTAGAGGTGGAGCAGAAAGGAGAAATAAGCAAAGAAAGCTGAGAACAATTTGAGAAATGGAATTAGCTAGCACTACATGGGTATATGGCAATGTTTTTGGTTTTGTTTTTTAAAGAGTGTGCTTGGAAGTTGATGGAAATGTACAACTTGTAAAAGCACTTGACATGGGAGGGAAAAAATATAACTGCAGAGTCAGTTTTTTTCTTCTGACAGGAAGGGCTGAGGCTGTAGGTATATTTGGTGTATTTAGTGGAAAAAGAGAAGTTTTATATGAATAATTCTGTTTTTCCCAATGAAGTATGGAGCAAGATTGTCAGCTGAGATTGAGAGGGCAGGAATGGAGTGGTGTGAGGATGGGATATTATGAAAAGGTATTTTGGGGGTTATTACATAAAGATCTCTGTGGAGTCAAATGCATGAGATGTTTTGAGGTACTTTGTATTCATTTATTTCACTATGCTTTAAGTTACAAAATCTGATAGGGAAGTTTACTACAGTATGTATTCCTATCATATGTAGTGGTCAAGTATTTCCAAAAAGCAGGAAGATTTAAAGTAATAATTTCTCTAGTTTGCCGTAGGTCACACCACTCTTTACAGCCATTTTATGTGGTATCACCTGCTTGAGGGCATTTGACTCGGCAGCTCTTGGAGATGTGAATGAGATTCAAGTTATGTTAGCCAGGGTGGGAGAAGGGGGTTGATTTTAAAAGTGTTCAGATATTCTGTAATACAAATCAAGTACAGATACAGACCACGTAATGTGTTTGAGGTTCAAATTGCAGACTGGAGGTTAAATACAACTAATTGTATGGGAACTCCAAAAAATAAATTATGGGAATGACCCAGATATATGACTTGGATTAGTGGGTTATTAAACTGGTGAGTTTAATATAAGAACCTAGAACTATAAGCCAATGAATCTTACTTTTTCTTTTCTCTTTTGCTTTTAACTGATTAACAGAATCAATAAAATGCAATTAAGTTAACTAAGTCAACTTTTTCTTGATAGCTTATTACGAAAAAGGCAACAGATTTTCTTTATTAGAAGCTCATCAACCACAAAGGCAAAATATGAACATGGACATTATTTAATAGGCTAAACAGGTTTTAAGTTTTAAGTGTTTAATCAAAGAAAATTTTCAATCACTAGAAAATTAAGGGTAGAAAAAATGTTTTTCATGAAAAAGCAGCTAGGTATGATTTGGGGAATAGAAATCAGGGTGCTTTAGTCCAGGGTCACTCAGGCTTTACTGTGCATATGAATTCCCTGGGAATCTTGTTAACATGCAGATTATGACTCAGGAGGTCTGGGTGGCCCCCAATATTCTGCATTCCTACCAAGCTCCCAGGTGATGTGGCAGCCACTGTGGCAGTCCCGCAGCCACTGGGAATGGAACTCTGAGTAGAAAGCTTGAGGCTGTCCAGAGGAAGTGAAGTCTAAAAAGAGACATTAAAAATTGACTCTAGGATCCAGATCCTTTTTCACCTCAACTCTCACATTCACTTTCTCCTTTTTCTAAGGGAGCACCTCTTAATTATTAGTGCAGGAAAATAGAAATCACTCCCTTTCATGAAGTGCTTAGAAACCAAAAAGAGAAGCTTAAACAATAAGATTTCCCAAGACCCACTGTTTAAATCTATCTACTTGGAGGAGTGGTGGTAAATGGAATCTCAAAATTAGTTAATGGCACAGTTCTGTGGGATAGTGAAAACAGAGGTTCAGTGAATGACAGGATAAACTGAAAAAGCCACATGAATAAGAAGGAAGGAAGTAGAATTCAGAAGTGAGCAAGAACAGAGGTGAGGGCTGGGGGAAGGGGTGGGGGTGTAGAAAAGGTCAGCTAGATCAGATAATGAGCTATTAGATAAGACCCAAGAATGAGCATGGGAGTTACTTTTTATAACTCTCCCCTTTGTGTTGCTGTTGCAACTCAAATAGTTCAGGTAACCTTATCTAAACAGGAGACAATCCAATAAATGTGCTAGGAATAAAATATGAAACTGTATCTTGTGTTTGTTCAAGACGTGGCAAATCCAAATCTGAAATATTGAATGATTGACTGATGGGCTCAAAAAAACCTATAGTGAGATCAGGTGTCCAGAGACAGGAAACTAAAGCCAAGAAAGAAAGAGGTTGGGGAGGGGAGGCTTTTGACTGAAGATGAAGAAAGAACCTCAGAACTCCTGTCTAGAAAGAAAAGGCTGAGAGAAGAGTTTTTGTTGCTTGAGTTCGGTGAATGCAGTGAATACATCTAAACAAATGAAAAGCAGTGCTCTTTCATAAAATCACCTGCATCGTTATTCCATATACCTTGGGCTTTTTAGGCTGTAGGCATCTTGCCAACCTGCTGCTTTTGCAGATGCTGGAATGATTTATGTGCATCTTGTTTTCTCTCCAGTGAATTTCTCCTCTTCCTTCAAGACTCACCTAAAGACTAATCTGCTTTTTTGTCTAAACCCCCTTGTCCAAAGTTCAGTTCAGTTCAGTTGTTCAGTTGTGTCCGACTCTTTGCGACCCCATGAATCGCAGCACGCCAGGCCTCCCTACCCATCACCAACTACCGGAGTTCACTCAGACTCACATCCATCGAGTCAGTGATGCCATCCAGCCATCTCATCCTCTGTCATCCCCTTCTCCTCCTGCCCCCAATCCCTCCCAGCATCAGAGTCTTTTCCAATGAGTCAACTCTTTGCATGAGGTGGCCAAAGTACTGGAGTTTCAGCTTCAGCATCATTCCCTCTAAAGAAATCTCAGGGCTGATCTCCTTCAGAATGGACTGGTTGGATCTCCTTGCAGTCCAAGGGACTCTCAAGAGTCTTCTCCAACACCACAGTTCAAAAGCATAAATTTTTCGATGCTCAGCCTTCTTCACAGTCCAACTCTCACGCCCATACATGACCACAGGAAAAACCATAGCCTTGACTAGATGGACCTTTGTTGGCCAAGTAATGTCTCTGCTTTTGAATATGCTATCTAGGTTGGTCATAACTTTCCTTCCAAGGAGTAAGCGTCTTTTAATTTCATGGCTGCAGTCACCATCTGCAGTGATTTTAGGTACACTCTAACCCCAGTTCCTTGGCTTCTACAGCATTTCATACCTGTCTCTGCCTCTGTTATTTATATCCTTGTCTCTTTCTCTTGCCTTACCTTCCTTTGTGGGAAGGAACTGTGCTTTAGTAGTTTCTGCATTTCCTCAGCTGAGAGGCTGACACATACTCTAAGCTCCATTTATATTAATTGGAAGGGGAAAAATGGAATAAAAAAGGTAAAAGGATGACAAGATTTTCAGCAGTGATTCTAAAATGGAAGGAATGAAAAAGGATTTGATTAATTCTGTTTCAACAAGGAAATGCTCTTAGTTTTAATATGCTTTCTAGGTTGGTCATAACTTTTCTTCCAAGGAGCAAGCGTCTTTTAATTTCATGGCTACAGTCATCATCTGCAGTGATTTTGGAATATTAATAGGTCAAGACTTAGAGAACTGATAGATGGTATTGTACTTTGTCAATACTAAAGAATTTCCTTAAATACTGAGGTCTCTTAAATATAGTCTTAAAGATTAACAACTTCTCTCCTAAATGGCAACAAAAACAATGAAAGCATTGTAGTCTTGAATTTATCACAAAGTCAGTAAAAAGATATGGCCTTTACAAAAATAATCCATGTTCAACTATTCAAAAGTTTATCTTTAGCCTAGCCTAGGTATGTCATGAGTTGGGCTTCCCTGGTGGCTCAGTGATAGAGAATCCACCTGCCAATGCAGAAGAGACAAGTTTGCTCACTGGATGGGAAGATCCCCTGGAGAAAGAAATGGCAGTCCAGTTCAATTCTTGCCTGGGAAATCCCATGACAGAGGAGCCTAGAGGGCTACAGTACAGGGGATTGCAAAATTAGCTAATAGCTAAGACAAGACTTAGCTAATAAACAACAGTAGCACCATGAATACCCTTTCACCTGATTCTAGAGCACACTAGTATGTTTGATGCAGAGTATTTAGGTTCCATATTTGTGATCCAAGTTATTGCCCAGGCCAGGCCAGCTGAGGCTAGAGAAAATCGATGAGTACATATTGGTAATATATTGTATGTCAAGTTTTATATTAGGCGACATGGAAAACACAGAAAAGGTATGAGACAGTTTTTGATTTAAAATTCTGCTTTGAGAATTAAAATCCAAAGTAGAAGCAGAGGTTGGAGAACACATAGTGATTGCTGGGTTTAATAAGACGATTCAGAGAAGGGTGAGATAAATAGAATACATAGTGTGGTTGAAATGACTTCTGAGAGGAGAGAGACTGTTAACAGGACTTTGGTGAAAGGATAATGTTTAAGTAACCAAGGAGGGGAGGAAAGAAAGAACAGTCTCGTAGGGGAAAATTTCTGATGGCTTCCGTGGCCGAGAAATGTGAACGGACAGGTACTGGAACCTTGCTTCTTGAAGTATGGTTATTCAGTGTATGCTTCTGTTAGAAATGTCATAACTTGGATTTCTCTCCTGACCTACTGAGTCAGAATCTGAGTTTTAACAAGATCTCCTGATGATGTTCAGGCATTTTAATGTTCCAGTAGAGTCAGCTCAGGTTGAGAAGGGGTGGATGGCAAGTGAGATAGGTAAGTAAGTTATAGCCAGATTTGGGAGGGCCTAGGCAAGGAGATGAGATGCGAATGAGCAGACATTCTGGAGAAAGGTAAGGATTTTGTTGATTTCACGGCTCTGAGGCGTCACAAGGACAGTTTGCCTTACATCATGCGTTCAGTCTGTCTGTATAATATCAAAACAGTGGGTGTAACTAAAATGATCTTGTGAGTTCACCCACACATGAAATTTTCATTCCAAAAATTATTTTAATTTTAGTAAACTGAAGAGGCAGTTTCCTCAATCATTAAGTCACTCCTTTGCTAAGACTTCCAAGGCTTTGTTTTGAAGTAGATTTTAGGTAAAACACTGCCACATCTGCCTCACATCTCTGTCATTTCCAGGAGACCCTCATATGTGCCTTGCCCTGGGGTGATGCTGCTATTTTCTCAGTACCTGGCAAAGCCTCTCTGTCCAGAAACCCAGGTGTTCCCTTTGAAATCTGAGCCTCGTGCATTTTCCCTGTGACTACAAAGTCTTTTCAAAGCAGGTGAAGCACAGGAATTAAAACACCTGAGGTAATTTCCGAGTTGTAAGGAATGTACTGTTTTCCAGTGCTTTTTGTACCAGATGACTTGGTCACAAAAACCTCATAGGCTCTTTTAGCATAGATTGATTGATTGATCTCCTTGATGTCTGGCTCTTCATTGTAGTTCTGATAATACCACCATCAGGGTGAAAAGAAGGTGGCTAAGATTTTATAACGAGGCATTCTTTTTGGAATTTGAAGCTGAAGCATTGTGAACTGTCACCTGTGTTACTTCCATTGAGAAACAGGTTCTTTCCTAGAGCTCCAGTTAATTGCTGTTGAGCAGATCACATTGACAGCTTATTCCATCAGATTTGGGGATCGCACTTTCTGATGTAAATAGAAAACACAACAGTGGTTTGAGAAGGATTTATGTTTTGACATATGATGGATATTTATAAACCTGTTGTTCCAGAAGGGCTGGCAGGATAAGAATTATCTTTTAAAGGTGGCGTTTAGAAAGAGATAGCTCTATGTGTTTTTGATTTTCTTCAACTGCTTGTACATTCATGAGCTGCCTAGAAAATCCTGATCATCCTTTTAGCTGTGTAGAAAAATTACATGTGAAAGTCTGTGCCTTACTTTGAAGATTTATCATTGGGTTTTCAGGACTAAGCTTGAAGAGATACCTCGTGTTAACTATTTATTGAGAATAACTTCTTGTCTTAGTTACGCTGAAGTTTTACTGGGAAGTTTTATTGAAGGTTTTCAGTTGTATTTCTCTGTTTGGCACAGTATTAAAACTTTATCCAATAGGGATGATTCAGAAACAGTTCTCTAGAATCATAATTAGGCTTCCCTGGAGGCTCACATGGTAGAGAATCTGCCTACAGTGCAGGAGACCCATGTTTGATCCCTGGTTGGGCAGATCCCCTGGAGAAGGGCATGGCACCCCACTATAGTATTGTTGCTTGTAGAATCCCAGGGAGAGAGGAGCCTAGTGAGCTATAGTCTATGGGATCACAAAGAGTCAGACCTCACTGAGCAACTAACACTTTGGCTTTGCAGTCTTGAAAGTCACAAATCAACTTTTGCTTCTTAGTTAAGAAATAGCTTCTGTTGTCATCAGAACACTGGAGTGGGCTGCCATTTCCTTCCCCAATGCATGAAAAGTGAAAGTGAAGCTGCTCAATCGTGTCCGACTCTTCGCGACCCCATGGACTGCAGCCCTACCAGGCTTCCCCGTCCATGGGATTTTCCAGGCAAGAGTACTGGAGTGGGGTGCCATCGCCTTCTCCGTCTGCATGCAGATATATACATCTAAAAACGACAGATGTTCATGGAATTCATTTTCAAATTTTATAGTTTCATTGTAATTTATAGTTTTCGGTAGGAATATAAGACCAGAGGTTTCAGCCAAGATCTAGATGTCTAGCGTAATTGCATTTTCAAACACTATTGTGCTTTGATATTGTTACTTTGCCAGACAGCAATGCATATTTTAAAAGTCCAGTAAGATAGTCAAGGACCATTTCTTTTTGCATTTATCTTGAAAACCCAGTAAAGCTGTTTCAATTTTGCCAAAAGTTATAATGAACTTAAACATTATTTTTAGATTATTTAGATACTCTTTTGAATAGAAAATTACAACATTGCTTGCTATTTTAAAATATTTTTGAGTAAAAATTTATGTTAACTATTTAAAGCTATTTTTCAAAGCATGTGTGCTCAGTTGTGTCCGACTCTTCAGGCCCAGTGGACTATAGCTCACCAGGCTCCTCTGTCCATGGACTTTCCAGGCAAGAATGTCTTCGAAAAGACTTACATCTTTTCACGTCTCAGCATATCTTTGAAAAGACTTATCATAGCTTAAGCCACTTAGATGGGGTTTTGTAGAATGGTAGAAAATCTTGCAGTCATATTTCTCCCTCTTTAGAATGACATTAAACAGTTACTAAATTATGTGAGAGTTTCCAGTCAGTAGATTATTTCTGTGTGCATTTAAATGTGTCAGATCATGCTGGTCAATTTCCTATTAAAATTTATTTGTTTACTCATAATGTTTTTTTAATTGGTGAATCTAAACTATTGAGTTGCCAAAAAGTTTGTTTGGATTTTTTTCTGCAGCATCTTATGGAAAAACCTGAACAAACTTTTTGGCCAACCCAATATATGAAATAAACTATTTACATCTTCAGTGTCATTTAGAATATTTCCTTCAGTAGACTAATTATCATGGTACCTTCACCAGGAAGTGCTCATCAGTATCTTTGTGGATAAAGAGACATTTGTCATTTCCATCCCTACCACTCATCCTTTTTTTAAAAAATTTATTTATATATTTTAATTGGAGGCTAATTACAGTATTGTGGTAGTTTGTGCCGTACATTGACATGAATCAGCCACAGGTGTGTCTCCCATCCTGAACCCCATGGGCTGTGTCTCCCATCCTGAACCCCTCCTCCCACCTCCCTCCCCACCTCATCCCTCAGGGTCATCCTGGTGCACCTGCTTTGAGTGCCCTGTTTCACGCATCAAACTTGGACTGGTGATCTATTTCACATATGGTAATGTATGTTTCAATGCTCTACTCTGAAATCATCCCACCCTCACCTTCTCCCACAGAGTCCAAAAGTCTGTTCTTTGTATCTCTTTTGCTGTCTCACATATAGGGTCATCATTACCATCTTTCTAAATTCTATATATGTGTTAATATCCTGTATTGGTGTTTTTCTTTCTGACTTACTTCACTCTGTATAATAGGCTCCAGTTTCATCCACCTCATTAGGACTGATTCAGATGTGTTCTTTTTAATAGCTGAGTGATATTCCACTATGTATGTGCACCACAGCTTTCTTATCCATTTGTCTGCTGATGGACATCTAGCTTGCTTCCATGTCCTGGCTATTGTAAACAGTGCTGCGATGAGCAGTGGGGTACATGTGTCTCTTTCAATTCTGATTTCCTTGGCCTACCATTCATCTTTGAGGGTTTATGTGTGAAGAGTCTAAGTACAGAAATCAAGCAGATAATATCACAAAACTTTACTCCATATGCTTTAATACAATCTTTAGTACTAATACTTAATTAAAAAGTTCAAATTAATGTTTGACTTTTATTTGAAAAATAGTCTACTATTCTCTTTAGTTTTTGTACTAATAATTTTGAAGCCTCAATTATAAGAAAACACTCTTCAGGCAGATTCCTAGTGACTAATTAACATTGAGTTCAACTCTGGTTTAATGTACTGCAACAATAATTTTGACACTGCAAAATGACAGTGATTTCCAGGACAAGAATTTTAAGGTTATGTAAATGGACTTCCCAGATGGCTCAGTGGTAAAGAATCTGCATGTCAATCATGGAGATGCTGGTTTGATACCTGGGTTGGGAAGATCCGCTAAAAAAAAGGAAATGGCTACTCACTTCAGTATTCTTGCCTGGAGAATCCCATGGACAGAGGAGCCTGGTGGTCTATAGCCCATGGGGTTGTAAAAGTTGGACACAACTTAGTGACTATAAATGTACAATAGTATAGAAAATATATTTGAAAATCTTTATTGGAATAAAAACTGTGACCAGCCTAGACAGCATGTATTAAAAAGCAGAGACATTACTTTGCTGACAAAGGTCCATCTAGTCAATGCTGTGGTTTTTCCATTAGTCATATATGGATGTGAGAGTTGGACTATATAAAGAAAGCTGAGCGATGGAGATTTGATGCTTTTGAACTGTGGTGTTGGAGAAGACTCTTGAGAGTCCCTTGGACTGCAAGGAGATCAAACCAGTCAATCCTAAAGGAAATCAGACCTGAGAATTCATTGGAAGGACTGATGCTGAAGCTGAAACTTCAGTACTTTGGCCACTTGATGCAAAGAATTGACTCATTGGAAAAGACCCTGATGCTGGGAAAGATTGAAGGCAGGAGGAGAAGGGGACGACAGAGGATGAGATGGTTGGATGGCATTACCAACTTGATGAACATGAGTTTGAGCAAGCTCTGGGAGTTGGTGATGGACAGGGAAGCCTGGCGTGCTGCAGTCCATGGGGTTGCAAAGAGTCCAACGCAGCTGAGGAACTGAACTGAATCTTTTTTAAGAGAGGAACTATTCTCAGTATCAGAGAGAAAGAGTTATGTTACTAATGACTGTCTTTGCCTCATGTATAAGGGATACAACCTCTGGTAAGCCAGCAATATTAACTCTATTAAAAACTCCACTCCTCAATGATTTGCAGCTGTCATTGACTGTTATTATAACAGCGTAACAGGTATTCTGGTAGGAGTATGAATTGTGTATGCTCACCACATTTCACAAAGAAGAGCAGTCAATGGAATTTTCTGTATATGTCTAGATAGCTACATAATTTTCAAATTTTACAACACATTGTTTTATTACTAAAGTGAAGTGAAGTGAAAGTTGCTCGGTTGTATCCGACTTATCCTACTCTTTGCAGCCCCATGGACTGGAGCCTGCCAGGCTCCTCTGTCCATGGAATTTTCCAGGCAAGAATCATGGAGTGGGTAGTCATTTCCTTCTCCAGGGGCTCTTTGCAACCCAGGGATTGAACTCAGGTCTCCCGCATTGCAGGCAAATTCTTTACTGTCTGAGCCACCAAGGAAGCCCTTTTAGTGCTAAAACTACTATAAATGTCAAGGTTTACTTTTAAAAGTCCTTTGTCAAGGTTTAAGGTTTCTCATATACACACACACAGGAAATGATAGAGCCACTATGTTCAACTGGTTGAAAAATGACCCAGGAGACAAAGTATGTTAATAATATTCTAAATGTTTCTTTTAGTAATAAAACTTAAATTGAAGACTTTACTATGTTCTCAGAAGGAACAGCTTATTCGTGTAGCTGGAAAATAGAGTGGTTTTTATTTCTGCACACCTCAAGTACCCGTTCTATAAAGAAATGGTAATTTTAAGTGTGGCTTGGCTTTAAATTAGTCCTGGGTGAATAGTTCAGAGAGAAAAAATGAAGCTGGTTAGGCCATCTTGATTTAATTTACAATCCTGAATTTAAATAGAAATGTATGGAGAGTAACCTGCATTTAAATGGGATGGGTATGAATTATTGCCTGTCTTCAAACCTGAAATATTATGTTGTAGCATAAAAATATATATTGTGTGCTGTTGTCATGTTATATGATAGTATTCCTTCCAGGACAGCTATATTTTCAGTGATTTTTTTTTTAAAGAATGTTCTTGATTCCTATTATTGAACTTATCCTAAATAGCTGTGCTTGATTAGATTCTTCAACTGATTACTTTCAAAATTGTCACTAATATTTATTAAATATTGATAACAAATTTTAGCTGCATGCTTTTTGCCTCAGTTCTGGGATTAAAATAATGTTTGTCCCTGTTTTAGCATTATCATAGTTAATTTGACATGCTCCACTCCCTGTTTTATTATTTTTAATGAGTGTTATTTATTTTTATTTTTGGCCACATCCTGCAGCATGTGGGGTCTTAGTTTCCCAACCAGGGATAAAACCCACACCCCCTGCATTGGAAGGTGGTATCTGACTACTGGACCACCAGGGGTGTCCCCCACCCCCATTTTTAATGGATTAAATAGAAGAGAAGTCATGCTGTAAAAACAACTTGTCCATAATATATAGTCAACAATTGAATTTTAGTCCTTAAAGGAGCCTGAATTGTCTTCTATCTCAACTGACATATTTTACAAATAAGAAAACATAGCCTGAATCATTCGAATGATATGTTGTAGATTTTATTCCAGTTTCTACACAACAGATATATAAACAGACTTTGGATATACAACATATTTGTGAACTTGGAAATATGGGTGTATCTTCTCTAGAAAGAATCCATCAATTTTGTAGGAAAAACTGATGTCTAAGGTTGTAGAATTGTGTGTAACACAAGAGTAAATTGACCCTGAATAAGGGCCTTAAGAACTCCCTTAGCTGGGTGGTTCTTCTTTGGGGTCTCTGACTTGTTTGTAGTGACCTGGACAGGCAAACTTACAAGTCTGATGTCTGGGCCAGGAAAACACAAACAGAAGGGACTCTTCTTGCATCTCTCTGTCTGTTTCTGTGTGGTCTCTCCATCTTATTTTTTTAGCTACCTCTTCTGGGTAGCTGAAATCCTAATTTGTTGATTCAGGTCTTTTAAGATATGTGCCTCAAAAGAGAAAGAATCAGATAGAGGCTTTATTTCCTAACCTAGCTGGGGAAATCTCACAAGGCTATTCTGTTTGTTAGAAGGGAGCCACTATCTAACTCAACTTGAAGGAAAGGGGAGGGAATTCAACTCCACCCTTCGTGGGAAGAGTGTTTTAAAACCATTCCAATGGTTTCAAGGCCTTTTTTTTTTTCCTTCCCCATCTAGGAATGTTTGTGTTTTTCTTCTGGTGCCTGGCTGCTCTTTGTGAGGTTGCTTTGTTGCTAGATTAGAAACCTATGGATAAATATATTTTCACTGTGGTGGTGGTTAGGCGCTAAGTCGTGTCCGATTCTTTTGCGACCACGTGGACTGTAGCCCGCCAGGCTTCTCTGTCCAAGGGATTTTCCAGGCAAGAATACCTGAGTGGGTTGCCATTTCCTCCTCCAGGGTCTCTTCCTGACCCAGGGGTTGAACCCGAGTCTCTGCATTGGCAGGTGGATTCTTTACCACTGAGCCATGAGTATGACTAAAATATTATGCAAGAACCTGATTTTCAAGATTGAAGGCAAAAATTTGTTTGTCTCTTAAGGACAACCTACTTACCAGGGAACTCTACCTAGAAATAAGCTTGCTTTTGAGCAATGACTGTCTCTGACCATCTGGATACAAAAGGAAATCAGCATCTTGCTCATTTTTGGGGACTTCAGCCAAATTCTTTGTTTCTTACCTAATTTGTTTGGGTAAATAATGACAGTAATTTGAATTATGCCTTTGCATCTTACATAAAATATAATTATAAAATTAGGTCTAATATAAGTAATGAATTTAATTAATAGTATGTTCACATTTGGCAAAGTGTTTACCCGATACTTACTGATAGCATACGTTTCTGATGTCTATACCACAAAACCAGTTGTCTTGAACATTAGATATTAATTCAAAGTGAAATTCAAGTTTTTATGAAATCCAGATACTTTTATGCTGTTAATTTTTTAGTGGCATGTAAATATTCTTTTTGTGTGTATTTTTGGTAGATAATAAAGATGTAGTATTATCCTAATTTTGTATACTGTTTTTTTCTGGCTTTGAAAGCATGATTTTATGTATTTCAGATCCACAGTTGAATTAGCAAGAATGTTTGTTGCAAGATTATATGGAGACTATACATAGAATGAAGAAACTTCCCTTCTTCACACATACTTTTTTTTCCTTTTGTTTTGTTTTCTAGTATCTTGTCCTTTTGAACCTCTAATCATGGTTAGGTTTCTTCCATCCGTTAAAAGGACTTCCCTGGTGGCTCAGGTGGTAAAGAATCTGCCTGCAATGCAGGAGACCCAGGTTCAATCACTGGGCGGGGAAGATTGCCTGGAAAAGGGAATAGCAACCTACTCCAGTATTCTTGCCAGGAGAATTCCAAGCACAGAGGAACCTGGCAGGCTACAGTCCATGGGGTTGCAAAGAGTGGGACACGACTGTGTGACTGACTGAGTGACTAACACTTTGATGTGAATTCTCAGCTCTCTGGCCAAGGATCAGACCCATCTCCTCTGCATTGCAAGGTGGATTCTTAAACACTGAACCGGCAGGGAAATCCCTTAAATTGCTCTTAGTAATGAATTAATACTGAGCGGACCTCATCTTCTTTGACTTCTCTGTAACATTTGAGCTTAATTGCCCACTCTCTACTCCTGGAATCTCTTGTCCTGTGCCTTTTATAATTTAATCCTCTTTCAGTTTTCCCTTAGCCTTTCTGATTCCGCTTTTCCTTGTTCATTTTACTTAAACATTTTTTTTTCTCCTCTTCAATTATAATAACCCCAGAGTTTGCTTTACATATTTTCTCATTCTGTATCATCTTCCTGAAGTAATTCATCTCTGAGTGAATAACTTGAAAATTCATGTCTTTGGAGTATATTTCTTTCCCCAGAACCCCAATCATCTATCTCCACTCTCCACTTGACGTATATACTGTGTGTATCACAGACACGTCACCCATCAGCCTTGAAATATGCATTGAAGTGCAGAGACATACACTTCTATTACAACAATCTATTTCTCTTTCTGTTTTTCTTTCTCACAGTTTGGTAATCTCATCAGTCTTCACCTTTTTTTTTTTTCTTTCCCTCACCGCCTGCCTTTAGTCATCCATCAACTTCTAGGAATTTAAATTCCCAAACATTATTTCAGTCTGTCTGCTTTTCTCCAGTTTCACTGCTTTCACCTTAGGTTGTGTCCTCATTTTCTAGTTCCAGGCCTGTTTTTCTATCCTCCTAACATGCCCAGAATCCTGTAATTGTGCCAGTATTGAACCCAGTATTGGAAAATTCTTTGTTTTTACCACCCCATTCACTATGCTGCCTGATTTTCAAATTAACAAACTGAATATTAAACTCTGGACATACGAAATGATTTTGGTAATGATTTTGTAATTGTAAATGTTTCTTTATCAAGTATTTTTAAAATGTGAGTTAGTCACTCTTGTTGGATTTTTTGCGTACAAAAATACATTTCTATTTTATGGAATTCAGATTCATTAACCATTCATTTATTCAGCAGACATTTACTGGCCACCTTGTCCATATGACAGACATAGATAACAAGCTGCGGTTACAAACATGAGTTAAACAACTGTCCCCAAGCCACTCACAGGCCCGTGACAGAGACATACGGATGAACACTAGCATCTCAGTGCCGTGCTGAGTCTCTTCAGTCGTGTCCAGCTCTTTTCGACCCCATGGACTATAGCCCACCAGGCCCTACTGTCCGTGAGACTCTCCAGGCAGGAATACTGGAGTGGGTTGCCATTCCCTTCTCCGGAGGCTCTTCCCGACCCTGGGATTGAACCCATGTCTCTTAAGTCTCCTGCGTCGGCGGGCGGGTTGTTTACCACAAGCGCCACATGGCAAAGAGCGTAACAAAGCTTCAGAGTCCAAAGGAGGAAATGGCTTACGTTTCAGAGAAATGAAAATGTGTCAAGAATGTATTATATAAAGTTGGATCATGATAAGAGTAAGGATCTGTCTGACAAATAATTGGGACAAGGATGTGTTCTTCAGAGGAAACAGTGCTAGCAAAAGCAAGGAATAACGGTTTTATGACAGGGAATATTGCGAGCGAGGATTTGGACTTTATGTGTACAGGGATTTGTTCAATGTGATTAGACAGAGGAATCACTTAAGTGTATTTGTGTCCACTTAGGCAATTCTTATGGAGAAGGCACTGGCACCCCACTCCAGTACTCTTGCCTGGAAAATCCCACGGACAGAGGAGCCTGGTAGGCTGCAGTCCATGGGGTCGCTGGGAGTTGGACACGACTGAGCGACTTCACTTTCACTTTTCACTTTCATGCATTGGAGAAGGAAATGGCAACCCACTCCAGTGTTCTTGCCTGGAGAATCCCAGTGATGGGGGAGCCTGGCGGGCTGTAGTCTATGGGGTCACACAGAGTCGGACACGACTGAAGCGACTTAGCAGCAGTAGCAGCAGCAGGCAATTCTTAACACTAATAGAGCAGATTGGAGAGATGTGGGATGGATGAAAGGAGATTCATTAGGAGGCTAGTGCAAAAATCTAGGTGAGAGATGATGAGAACCCAGATTAAGATGCTGACTTTGCAAAGAAGTCAGAAAGAAGAAAACGTAACTAACTGTATATTCTAAAGAAATGTCCAAACTCTCTATATACATTATCCTTTCATGTCTGTATTTTGTTTTTGTTTTGAATCGTAGACATGGGATGTAGAACTGGAACGGTCTGCAGAATCCTGGGCTGAAACTTGTTTGTGGGAACATGGACCTGCGAATTTGCTTCCGTCAATTGGACAGAATTTGGGAGCCCACTGGGGAAGGTAGCTTAAAATATAACTTTTTTGTTTCTGAAAACAGAAGAGTTTGAAATGAAATACTTACTAATTCATCATTGTAAGTTTTCAAAGGCTTAGTGCCTAAAAGGAAAACAAGCAGTCACACCAAGACAAATAAGAAAAAAATAAATATTATAGCAGAATGATCAGCAGTACCCTAGACGTGTTTTTGTTTCAAGTAATTGATATATTAGTGACGTAATAGGCAAAAGTGTTTAATATGAGTAAATTCCACAGAACTGCCTCTCTACCACATTTTATCAGTGCTTTCAGCAATGTTTAGCTTTCTCCAGCCTTACTTGATCTTTGTGGTTATTTTCTTTCAAAAAGATATAGGCCCCCAACATTTCATGTGCAAGCATGGTATGATGAAGTAAGAGACTTTAGCTACCCGTATGAACATGAATGTAACCCGTATTGTCCATTCAGATGCTCTGGTCCTGTATGTACTCATTATACACAGGTATGTCTGGGGTATATTATACTTTATTCCTCTGAATTTGTGAAACTAACAAAGTTTTCTTTGTTTGTTTTTTGTAGGAGAACTTATAGGTACTGAACATTTGTCTTCCTTATATCATTTAATATGGCTGTTACAAATCTATAGATGCATGTAGAACAGGCTTATAAATTTTTATAAACAATAGTGGAGAAATGTATAGACATTTCCTTAAACATATTATTTCAGTGATTTTACGTTTAAAATACTTTAATATAGCCCCAATAAATGCAGATGGGAGGAAATTTACCATCTTTATATTCAGATGTCTTTATTTTTTATTTTCCAAAAATAAAAATATGGTTTTATTTACCATGACATTCAGTATATTTGATGCATGCAGCATTTATCTTTTTAGAAAAATTCTCAGTGTTCCCATTGGATATGTCCTAAACTACTAAATCAGCCAATTAATGGCAGAGTTGAATAGATAAAACTCACCACAGATCTGAGTTTCTAGACTTTTTATGACTGATTATTACTGAATATAAAGCATACTTCTGTATACCTTAGCATGTCCAAGATTAAGATCAGCAGGAGGTTCCCTAATAGGCAGTGACACATTAAAATGTGAGAAATTTGAACACCTAAACTTTTGCTCCAGTACTTTCTGTTTTAAGATGAGAATTTCTCTTCCTTTGTTAGGTAGGTTTCTTCATTAAAAAAATTAATATGCCATTTAGGCTTGTGAAGGTGTGTAACATTTGAATTATTTAGTAACAAATAAGATTTTTATGTTTTATATATGAAAATTGGATAAGGGAATGGCTACCCACTCCAATATTCTTGTGGAGAATCCCCATGGACAGAGGAGCCTGGTGGGCTACAGTCCATGGGGTCACAAAGAGTCAGACTCGACTAAGCACCTAACACTTTCACTTTCAGAGTTATTATGTATCTCTCGCTCTCTCTTTTTTTAAGTTAAATTAAGGACTTCCTAAAATCTCTAGAAAAATATCCTTTTGGACATTGCCTCATTTCATTTTGAATGGTAACAGCTGGTTCTCGAGTTCACTTCTATACATTTTCTCTCAGATAGTTGTTGTCTTATTTCATCTCAACCTGCTTTCTCTGAGGCTTTTTTCCCCTCTGATGTAGGTGGTGTGGGCAACAAGTAGCAGAATAGGCTGTGCCATTAATTTGTGCCACAACATGAACATCTGGGGGCAAATATGGCCCAAAGCTGTTTACCTGGTGTGCAATTATTCCCCAAAGTGAGTAGACAAAACACTGTTTTATATGTAAATATTTCTTAACAATGTAGATATAACTTTATATTCTTGACTTTTTTTTCTCATTTTCAGTGTGTGTTATGAAGTAAAGTGCACTGGTTTTACTCACTTTACTTAATATGGCAACAGTTATGGTTGCCCGATGCATAATGAATGTGAAAATTTAAACTTTGATCTTTGTAAAGATAAGAATCATATTTTTAGGCCTTCAGTTTTACTTATTGTACTATTATATTGTTTAAATATTTAATAATTTGGGTTTATTAGAGATGAGAAACTATAGACTGAGAAATGTATTTTCATCTGTGTAAAGACCCTTCAAATAATTACATTGAAAATATTACACAACTAAACTTCAGTCAAATGTAAGTCAAAAGTCTATTTTTATTAAGACAAATGGAATATAGATGAATATCCCATAGCAAAAGTTAGTGTTTTGAAGAAGTTTGGTTTTGTAATTCTTAACAATACATATAGCACATTATTTAGAATATTTTCAAAAGAATGGGATAGCAATGTATGTCTAAACTTAGTAACAATGAGATGTCACTTCACATTTGTCAGAAATACTATTATTAAAAAGAATACAAATAACAAATATTGGTGAGGATGTAGAGAAAAGAGGACCCTTGTACATTGGTGCTGGGAATGTAAATTAGTGCAGCCACTGTGGAAAACAGTATAAAGATTTCTCAAAAATAGGAAAAATAAACTACCACTTAATGGAGTGAATTATTTTTTTAAGGGGAAACTGGTGGGGCCATGCCCCCTACAAACATGGCCGGCCCTGTTCTGCTTGCCCACCGAGTTTTGGAGGAGGCTGTAGAGAAAATCTGTGCTACAAAGGTATGTGCTATTGTAACATTCAGTTTGATTTATATTTTAATCCAACTTCCACATTAATTTGTGTTTAAAAAGCCAGAAGGCACATTTAATTATTACATGAAAAATTTTCAGAACTCTATTTCAAATATTCTGAAAAATCATTTAAAATATTTTAAGAATATTTATAACATTAATAAGTCTATTACACTAATTTGTATTTAAAGGAAAGTTGCATGATTGCTTCAGATGACCACTTAATTCTACTTTGAAATTATCCTAGAGTGATGAGTATATTTACAGTCTTAAAAACCATCTTGATATAGTGTTGGCTAGAATTATTTCCATGAATGTCAATTTTTTTGAAGAATTTAGTAATTTAACACAATTTATTTTAAGTGCTTTAAAAATTTTTGCCTAAATACCTATCTGTGACTCTTATTGAACCATGCCCAATGAATTATACTAATTCTCTGCTTCTTACTGCAAAAGTATATAATTTCTCATGCCAAAATAACAATATATGTGCATATATATACACACATAAAATATATTATAAAACTGTTGCAAAAAGTGCTGTCTCGCATACATTGGATGTCCTCAAAAGTAAATGTAAAGTAAATGAAATGCATGGTGTCTTATTTGTAGCACATGAAGATAAAACTTACCTGATAAAACTATGTGAAGGTCATCCCCTTATTGGGTATCCAAGTGAACATTTTACTCTCTTGTACTACTTTATTCTTAATGATGACTAAATGAAGATTAATGCAGACCAAGTGTATTAGAAACTATGTGTAAATGAAGCCACTTTTCAGTACTCAGAGATCTTTTTTCCCTTAATGATTGAGTACTCATTAGGGATAATAAGTAGACAAGAAGTAACCATATATTTCACTCTGTTACATGAGCCATTTTTAATTCCTAAAAATATTCTTCTTTGTGTGCGAGTCTGTTTTCCATCCGTTCTACCCCCAAACCTCCAACCTGCCTGCTCCATTGTCAGTGACCACAATGTTTTTTAAAGCTGACTTTCCTCTGAATTCATACTTCCTTTTTTTAGGTTCTGAATTCTTGGACATACATGAAAATAACCACATTTTCAAAATGTGCCCATCAAGCCCTTGATATAAGCCAGCCTGGAAAAAAATATTAAATTCAATGTTTGCATATTTTCCATTGTTAAATTTAAATTTCTGCACATTGAATTTCTTTCTGCACATTGAATTTCCTTCTACAATAGAAACTTTTCCATGGGAACTGATATTGTGATAAATAACAAGGAAATGTCAATTCTTCTTAGGCTGAATTTCCTTTCAGGAGAATTTTAAATGTGATTCTTTTGAAAATTTTGAGTGTTATCCTCCTGAAAAAGATGGTTTCATTTGAGAAAAGAAATGAAAAGTCATAAGCCTCAACTTCATTTAGATCACTGTATAGATTTCATGGTGTCATTATGAAAGTGAATCATTGATTTCACTTTAAAATATAAGGAAAGCTTAGAAATGATTCCATTTGATATTAGCCAAATGGTAGCATAAATGAATCAAGGGCTCAAAAGTTTATGCACCTGCTTTATTTATTCCAATGCAGTATGTAAGATCACTACTGTAAGCCAACGTGTGCCAATATACAATATGGATTTTTCTAGTAGTATCAAATGTTAGACAGGCATATAAAGATGTGTCATTCTTGATAATTTGTGCACATTTAAGAAGAACTCGTATTTCTTAAATCCTTTTCTCTGACAGAAGGATCAGATAGTTACTATCCCGCTCAAGAAGAAGAAACAAATGAAATTGAACGGCAGCAGTCACAAGTCCACGACACCCACGTCTGGACAGTAGCCGATGATAGTAACAGAAACGAAGTCATAAGCACGCAGCAAATGTGTAAGACCTCTGCATTATTTACAGAAATTGTAAAGTCTACATTGCTGACATAGTCAATTATATTTTATTAATCTTGAACATTTTTAGAATGGCAAAAACTTGGCATTAGACTGTATGGATGAATCAGAGCAGCTGTACATCAACTAAATTATTATCTTTTAAATTTTAGCTCAAATTGTTTCTTGTGAAGTAAGATTAAGAGATCAGTGCAAAGGAACAACCTGTAATAGGTAATATTTATGATTGCACTCAAAATTAATTGACAAGATACAAAAATACTTTCATTTTATACAGACATTCAGAGAGGCTAAATTTTGTTTCCCGTTTCATTTAGATATGAATGCCCTGCTGGCTGTTTGGATAGTAAAGCTAAAGTTATTGGCAGTGTACATTATGAAATGGTAAGTATTATAAGTTTGAGGATAGACTCCTTTCAAATAATATTTGATTTTTAATGGAAAAAATAGTTTATGTATTTATAGATATTTTGCTAAGAAATGTTTAAAGCCATAAATAGTAATGAGTGGTATCCCATGCAGAATTCTTATTTTCACCACCTTTTCTCTCTCTTTCTTTTCTCCCAGCAATCCAGTATCTGTAGGGCTGCAATTCATTACGGGATAATAGACAATGATGGTGGTTGGGTGGATATCACTAGACAAGGAAGGAAACATTATTTTATCAAATCCAATAGAAATGGTGTTCAAACAATTGGGTAAGTACCTGAATAATCTTGTGACCAGAGATTTTAAGTTGCAACAATGAGTTACTTTCTTTTAGAACAAAGCACAGAAGAATTTAATTTATAAAGAGAGAGGATAGAAAGGCTTATTTCAGCTACATAATATCCATGGGCAAAAAGAAGGAAAAGTCTCTGAATTCAGTTGAACCCTTTTGCTTATACATGCTAAGTAAGTTGCTTCACTCGTGTCTGGCTCTTTGCAGACTCTGTGGACTGTAACCCACCAGGCTTCTCTGTCCATGGAATTCTCCAGGCAGTACTGGAGTGGGTTACCATTGCCTTTTCGAGGGGCTCTTCCTGACCCAGGGATCAAATCTGTGTCTCCTGCATTGCAAGTGGATTCTTAACATTGAGCCAACTTATGCAGATAATGCTAAAACTCTAAATTTTAAATTTTGTGTCATTCAGTTCAGTCGCTCAGTCGTGTCCAACTCTTTGCCACCCCATGAATCGCAGCACGCTAGGCCTCCCTGTCCATCACCAACTCCCAGAGTTCACTCAGACTCACCTCCGTCGAGTCAGTGATGCCATCCCGCCATCTCATCCTCTGTCATCCCCTTCTCCTCCTGCCCCTAATCCCTCCCAGCATCAGAGTCTTTTCCAATGAGTCAACTCTTCGCATGAGGTGGCCAAAGTACTGGAGTTTCAGCTTTAGCATCATTCCTTCCAAAGAAATCCCAGGGCTGATCTCCTTCAGAATGGACTGGTTGGATCTCCTTGCAGTCCAAGGGACTCTCAAGTCTCTTCTCCAAGACCACAGTTCAAAAGCATCAATTCTTTGGCGCTCAGCTTTCTTCACAGTCCAACTCTCATATCCATACATGACCACAGGAAAAACCATAGCCTTGACTAGATGGACCTTTGTTGGCCAAGTATTGTCTCTGCTTTTCAATATGCTATCTAGATTGGTCATAACTTTCCTTCCAAGGAGTAAGCGTCTTTTAATTTCATGGCTGCAGTCACCATCTGTAGTGATTTTGGAGCCCAAAATCTGACACTGTTTCCACTGTTTCCCCATCTATTTCCCATAAAGTGGTGGGACCGGATGCCATGATCTTTGTTTTTTGAATGTTGAGCTTTAAGCCAACTTTTTCACTCTCCACTTTCACTTTCATCAAGAGGCTTTTTAGTTCCTCTTCACTTTCTGCCATAAGTGTGGTGTCATCTGCATATCGTGTCATTAAGAATGTATAAATTTATAGTTTTTCCTATTGTGAAACAATACATATTTCACCTGTGACAGAAAATGCCCAAGAAGACTAATTGATTCGCATATTCTTCCTTTCTTGTTTAAAGACAATTATTTATTTTATGCAACACTGACTTTGCCAATAAGATAAATTAAGTACTAGATAAAAGAGCATTTTGAAAAGTCTCTAAATATGTAATGTATCATGTCACCTTTCTTCTCCTTAAAATGTAATTTGACTCAGCATAAAATAATTCCCTGGTGACTTCCCTGGTGACTCAATGGTAAAGAATCTGCCTGCCAGTGCTGGAGACATGGGTTCTATCCTTGGGTCAGGAAGGTCCCCTGGAGAAGGACAATGACAACCCACTCCAGTATTCTTGCCTAGGAAATCCCATGGACAGAGGAACTTGGTGGGCACTATAAGCCATGGAGTCACAAAGAGTTGAACACGATTTAATGACTGAACAACAACAAAAGCATTGATTAACTTTTGAAATGTTTGTCACATTAAACATAGTAAATATATTATTCTAAAACAAAATATTTTCATATGGTCTCTGTAGAAAATAGAAAAATGTAGACTTTTGAAATGTAGGCTTTGTAGTTTCTCCTGTGTAAAATGATAAACAATATTGAATCTCATTTTGGGATGCCTTTTCTTAGGAAATATGACATAGTCGCCCTTTTTTTGTAACTCTACAATTGCAAAAAAGTCCACAGTAGGGAATTCACAATGATAAGAAAGAATTTTTTTATATTAAAGATCCTTAAAAACTGGTGGGATGATGTGGTATATATACAGTTTTGTTCAAAGGCTTGATGTGTGTTTTTCAGACATTAGCAATTATTCTCTTAAGTAACAGTTTTATAGAAACACTTATTTATTAACTTATTCACTCAACAGATATTTATTAATTACCATCAATAAGTAATCAGTGTTAAGTATTCACTTTAGGAAGGCAAACACTGGGTGTTGCATTAAAGAACATTTATCCTATTATTTACTTTTTTTCTTTTAAGTTGTTTTTTATTATTTATTTTAGAAACTCTCTTGAAATTTGTAGAGTGTGTCAAATTAAAGTACCATCGCAAATAAGCATTACCTTTTGCAATAGATGTTTTTCTGAAAATCTGGTATAGATAAACCAATTAAAAATTTCATATATAATGGTATGCCTTTTCTTTTAGTCATGCTTTAATAATGCATATAAGGAGTACTAGAGGGAACAAAAAATGAATAATGCACAGTCCTTTAAGGTACTTATTATTTAGCAGTCTTTTTACAGTGCCTTGTATTGACTTTTTCAAAAGAATAAATTGGTTCTGTGATGACAGAGCATGAGTATATTGAAAATTTTAATTTTAATAAGAAACAAATATATAGATACAAATGTGTATTGTTTCATGCTGTTACCTATAAGTTTTTGAGATTGATAATGAAAAGAAGTCATTCTCTGATATCAAGAATGGTATCGACAAGGTCATATGGGTTTGGCATAAAATAGACGATTAATTCTAATACTACTTCTTGTCTAGATATTTAAATAAAATGTTTAAGATGAAATCAAATTTCACAGACTTAAAAAATGTAAGAATTTATGTTGATGTCAATGCATGTAAGATGTTGATGATTGAAATTTTTATATTTTTATCTTTAGCAAATATCAGTCTGCCAATTCCTTCACAGTCTCTAAAGTAACAGGTTAGCACTGTTTTTTCATCTTATTTTCTTATCACTCTGTTGCATATTATTGTTTCTAAAGGATTCACTTATTTTTTTGTGTTTGAATACTTCAGTTCAGGCTGTCACTTGTGAAACAACTGTGGAACAGCTCTGTCCTTTCCATAAGCCTGCTTCGCATTGCCCGAGGTACTGTGTTTTAGATTTTCTTCATTTTTAACCAGTGAATGGGGGACTTTTACCCTGGACAGCTGCTTTTGCCTGAGATCCTGGTGTCTCTAGGACTCAAGGGTGTTTGGTCTTGAACTGCTAGCAGTAGGAGCAATGGACACCACACACTGCATGCACTCCAAGCATTCTTAGTGTCCTTTCTCCAAAAAATGTAGGTTTTTGAAATTTTTTTTGTCTTTGTCTCTATGAAAAATATTTTGTTTTCACATTGGAAAAAAAAGACCCATATATTCATTCCAACAGCTTTACGGAGGCTTGGCCACCCAGTGAGTGACAAGTTACACACATCAGTCACTTGTCAGGTCATTGCATGACTCTTTCACAGATCCAGATCACATCAGGGCCAAACATCTTTCCTTAAGATTAGATGTAAAAGGAGGTACTGTTGAAATGTGTCAGCATTTTTATTCAAGCTTAATGGAAGTTGTAGTCAAAGGAAAGAAATACTAGATCACTGTCTACATTCTCGCAAGTGTATATAATAACAAGGTGTTAAAACCGGAGATTGGAACACGAACAAGCAAAAAGCTCCTACATTCTTGCTTTGAACTGAACTTACCTAAGTAGAAACTAACTCAGTTTGAACTGTGTTTGACCTCGGTCTTCCACAAACCAAGTGCTAAGTATGGTCAAGGCGGAGCCTGCACAGCCTGGTCCTAAGGGCAGAGCAGGTGGTTTTGCCCCTGTAGGGTGGGCAGGGAATGCACAACAGGTCTCAAATACAAAAACAATTTTGTTGTCAGTGGGGATACCCTTCCTCCAAAAGAAGGCATCTTTTATTAAAATCAACCCTTTAATTCAGTTATAAAAACTCAGATTCACATATTACTTATATTTAAATGGCTCTGGTTTAGATGCTACAGGAAGTATATACACTCTGGAGTCATACAGACTTTAGGAACATGAAATTTAAATAAGAATTGTAGCCATTTATTAAAAACTGCCTTGCAGAAGACCTGCTTTAATTGGTAAAGATAGTTGCAATTGAAATATTTTTTACAATACTTTTAGGAAAATAATTGATACTTTCATCAAATAATGATTTTCATAGGGTCATTTTGCTGAGCCTTGGAGGAGGGCATGGCAACCCACGATAGTATTCTTGCCTGGAGAGTCCTATGGACAGAGGAGCATAGCGGGCTTCAGTCCATGAGGTTGCAAAGAGTTGGGCATGACTGAGCGCATGTGCATGCATTTTGTTGAGACTCTGATTTACTATGTAGAATGAATTATGTTTTTTTTTTCCAGTCTTAGCTCTGATTTTCTTTTAGTTTATGTGTGTGTGTGTGAATGAATTCTGAAGAGCCAATCAATTTTAAAAAGTGCCACTTGAAAGTTTCTTAATTTCTGGGAGTGGATTTTTTTTAATGTCATGTGACTGATTGAACACTGATAATTTAACTCTATGTTTAAATCAAAAACCTTTTGGAAACTTTGAAAAAATGAGCTAAGGTATTAGTAAGTGAGTAGGATATCTGGAGAAAGAACATTCCATATAGAGGGAAAGATAAGCACAATGACCCAGAAGATAAGATTATTCCATATGTTTGAAGAATAACCATTAGGCCAGTGTGACTGGAGCTGGGTGAGAAAGTGGAAGGAGGGGTAGGATATAAAGTCAGAGAGGTAATGAGAAGACAATATTCAGGGCTTATTGGTCATTGTAAGGATATTGTCCTTTATTCTGAATCAGATGGAAAGCCACTAGAATATTTGAAGCAGAGAAATGATATGATTGGACTTGTATTCTTCAGTATAAGTGTGTGGGGAAAGTAGATTGGAAGGGGCAAGATTGGAAGCAGAGAGAGCATAGGAGAGCTTATTGTAGTGAGCTGGGTGTCAGATGATAGAGTCCAGAGTCACAGTGATCATGGTACTTCAGGATGCTCAGAGTTTATTTCAATGTACACCCAATAGAAATTGCTGGTGGGTTGAATATAAGGTTGAGGTAAGGAGGGAGATTAAGCCTAGAATAAAGGTTTTGGCTTGTGCAACCAAATAATGGAGTTGACATTTATTGTAGGAAGCCTAAAGAAGGAAGATTTGGGGGACTGGAGGAGGAGATTAGGAATTTGGTTTCAAACATGCTGAATTTGAGATGTTTATTAGGCCTAAGTGGAGATAAAATCAACGTGGATGGTGACTGCAGCCACTAAATTAAAAGATGCTTGCTCCTTGGAAGAACAGTTATGTCAAGCCTAGACAGTATTTTAAAAAGCAGAGACATTACTTTGCCGGCAAAGGTCCATATTGTCAAAGCTATGGTTTTTCCAGTAGTCATGTATGGATGTGAGAGTTGGACCATAAGGAAGGTTGAGCACTGAAGAATGGATGCTTTCAAACTGTGGGGCTGGAGAAGACTCTTGACAGTCCCTTGGACAGCAAGGAGATTAAACCAGTCAATCCTAAAGGAAATCAACCCTGAATATTCTTTGGAAGAACCGATGCTGAAGCTGAAGCTCCATATTTGGGCCACCTGATGTGAAGAGCTGACTCATTGGAAAAGGCCCTGGTGCTGGGAAAAATTGAAAGCAGGAGGAAAAGGGGGCAACAAAGGATGAGATGGTTGGATCACATCACCGACTCAATGGACATGAGTTTGAGGAAACTCAGAGAGATAGTGATGGACAGAGAAGCCTGGCATGTTGCAGTTCATGGGGTTGCAAAGAACTGGACATGACTTAGCAACTGAACAACAACAAAAACAAGTGGAGATATTGAATAAACAACAGGATATATAAATACAGATTTAGAATTAAGAGATAAGATCCCAACTAGAGATGTAAATTTGGAAATCAGCAGTTTATAGATGACAGTGAAATTGTCATGAAAAGCATGAAACTGGATGAGATACCAAAGATAGGATCATAGAGAAAAGAAACTATGAGATATATGTGGCAGACAGTGGTTCAGTTTTTCCAAGTTATATATTTGTTAATTTCTGCACCCACATTAGTTACCAAATTTCTAGATACTAAGAGAACAGTACTTCCTGATGTATCTTTCTGCTTTGAAGTCACAAATTAGAAAGCTTTCTGGCTAAATTTCTTTTGAAAGAAAGTGAGGGAAAAAAAGAAACACATTTGTGCCAAAAGCTGGGGTGGATAAGTAAGTAGAAGCAGTTGTGTCTGCTGCCTGGCTTCTACAATTGACCTATTTCAGAAGAAAAAAACTATTCAGCTATAAAAAAGAATAAAAATTTGCCATTTGCAACTACATGGATGGACTCTGAGGGCATTATGCTAAGTTTAATAAGTCATACAGAGAAGGACAAATACAGTATGATATCACTTATATGTGAAATCTAAAAAATACAGTAAAGTAGTGAATATAGCAAAAAAAGAAAACGACTCATAGATACAGAGAAGAAACTAGTGGCTACCAATGGGGAGAGGGAAGTGGGTGAGTAATACAGTGGCAGGGCATTAAAAGGCACAAACTATTATGTATGAAATGAACTACAAGGATGTATTGTATAACACAGTGAATATAACCAATATTTTGTAGTAACTATAAATGGATATAACCTATAAGAATTCTGTATCACCCTATTCTACACCCTATGACATACTTTATACACCATCGATACTTCAGTAAAAAGATGAGTAGGGTTTAGAATTCTGAGCTCTTGTGTATGCATATCTATGGTTTTACTACTAAGAAAGACTAAAATAACTAGCTACTTAGTATTTGTAAATATGTCTTTATTTTTCAGAGTATACTGTCCTCGTAACTGTATGCAGGCAAATCCACATTATGCTCGTGTAATTGGAACTCGAATTTATTCTGATGTAAGTATCCTAATTTATGTAGGTCTTGGTATTTATATATCTGGGCTTCCCAGGTGGCACAGTGGTGAAGAATCCACCTGCCAATGCAGGAGACACAGTTTTGATCCCTCGGTCGGGAAGATCCCCTAGAGTAGGAAATGGCAAGAATATTATTCTTGCCTAGAAAATTCCATGGACAGAAGAGCCTGGCAAGCTACAGTCCATGGGGTTGCAAAGAGTCAGACAGGAGTAAGCCTGCAAGCACTAATTTATCTATCCATCCAAATATACTCACATATATATTTAAATGTATATATTTTCATTTGTATACAAAAAAAAAGAACAGACTCTTGTGTTGATATACATATTCTCAAAAGAGTCAGTCATGAATAGCAGTGAAAATAAATATCCATATGCAAATATGCGTGCATAATTTATGTTGACTAAATTTTTTTTGCATATTGTATTCTATATCAGACACTAAAATAGCTTGGATGCATCCTTGAGAAGAATAAAGCATTTTGCTTTTCTTTAATCTTCCTTTGCCTTTTTGATTTTTGAAGTATAAACTGGATAGTTAAGAGTTTGTCAAATTTATAAACAGTTTCTCCACTGCCAAATGAGTATTTAAAAAGTAGCATAGTATCAAAAACAGGTAATCGTTAAAAGACACACAAAAGCAAACCAGTTGATGGTGTATTGTAATGGATGCCAGCACTGGGGCAGACCAGGAAGAGTAGCTGTCATGGCTTCAGTGTGGATAAATGGTGCTTTCCAATCCAGGTTTCAAGTGAGTTGGTAAAGAGGAGTAGTGCACATTCTAGGTGGGGCGGAAGACTTCTCCAGAGACATGGAGGTGAGAGCAAGAGAGCTGAAAGTGGGCATGGCACATTTACCTGGGAAATCCCATGGACAGAAGAACCTGGTAGACGGCAGTACATGGGTTCCAAGAGAGTTGGATACGAATTAGCAACTGAACAACAGCAACAAAGCCTGTCTTATTTATACCTTGGCACACATCAAATTGTGTGGGCATGGCAAAATCTCAAATGGTCATAGCAGGTTTGCTTATATTTGAGCTGGTGAGAATTAGAACTAAAAGTAGCTACAGCCAGTTTAGTGTGAGGGATGAAGGGAGAGAGCCAGCTTTTGAAGCATGTAATTGGAGAATCTGAATATTAATCCATGCTGATAAGTTTAGATTTTAGGTGGCAGATGGGTTGGGAAGATCCCCTGGAGAAGGGAAAGGCTACCCACTTCAGTATTCTGGCCTGGAGAATTCCATGGATGACAGTCCATAGGGTTGCAAAGAGTCGGACACGACTGAGTGACTTTCACTTTCACCAATATCTCATTCAAAGAGTTACAAAAACAAATTTAAGAAGTATATTCTTGATGCACTTATTCAATAGAATACTGTGGGAATATGATTGGAAAAAGAGGCCTGAAATGTGTGTATTACACCTGTATTTCCCTTGGTGAATTTATTTATGTTCAGGTTGGTTGGTTGGTTTTTCCCTAGTTCACCTTTATCCCTGAAATTATTCTCCAAATCTAAGTCTCTCTCCAGCTCCGAGTTTGCAGTCATCTTAGTAGTAGTAGTGAAAGTCGCTCAGTCATTTCCCACTCTTTGCAATCCCATGGAGTAACCCACTAGGCAACTCTGTCCATGGGGTTCTCTAGGCAAGAATACTGGAGTGGGTTGCCATTCCCTTCTCCAGGGGATCTTCCTGACCCAGGGATCGAATTCTGGTCTCTTGCATTGTGGGCAGATTCTTTACCATCTGAGCCACCAGGGAAGAATTGCAGTCTTCTTATCTGCAACTTACATCCTGCTGGTGTCTTAATTCAGTGGTCCTCACTGTTTGTGCTTAGATTCTTGTTTCTGTTTGTAAACATCCTTTCTCTGATTTTTCTGTCAAAATCATGGTCATGGTCATTCTTTACATCCTAAATTACTGCCACTTTCTCTGTAAAGAAGCTAAGTATAATGTTGCTTTTCTTTAACCCTATTAGTTTTGTTTTTTTCCTTTTTATTTAGCAATTAACAGGTTCTAATAGGTATTATAAAGTGGGTTGTCATTTCCTTCTCCAGGGATCTTCCCAACCCAGTGATCGAATCTGTGGCTCCTACTTCTTGCTTTAACAAAACTTAGAACATTCAGTGATTCAGCAAACACCTTGCACAGAAAAGTTTGTTAAAAAAATAATAGATATATGAATGGGCAAATATAAAACCATGAGACATTTCTAAAGAAATCATTGTTCCCAAATTATCCCTTTAAGTAAAAGAATTTAATTTTATTCATGTCTAGTGAAAATCTTTGAAAATATCCTATATGGTTTTATTCCTATAAGCCATCTCTTTGATAGAGTTAAGGGTTTGTTAGCTTGAGATTATTTTTATCTTATTTCAGTGAAATGGGGTAAAATATTGTGTATTATTATGCAGAGTAAGTTAGAAATATAAATATTTTATGTGCTAAGTACAGAATCAACCATTAATGAAATAATTTTCACACTCGCCCTGCAAAATACATTATCTCTTTAAAGATACAAGATATGGACAAATGAGAAATGATCTCCCAACTTCTTTCCCTTCCCCATCTTTTTCTCTCTCTCTCTCTTTCCATTTATAGAGTTACAACTTGTACACCCTCTTTCTTTGAGCTTTTATTTCTCATTTGTTAGAGGTGAAGTGAATTTCTGCATTCATTAAAAACGTTCCACTGATTTCACAGAGAAATTTTTTTCTTTTTGTGATATATTAGTTTTTATAAAGTGTGACCAGGAAAAGAAAATCTCCTCTGACCTTTGAACTCAAATTGGAATGCCTGCTGACTGCAGAGTTATGGGCAAAACAATAGTTTCAAACCATATTAAGTGCTTGGATTTAGTGAATGTTATATCTAAGCACTTTTATTGCCTTGGGAAAAATGCTGATAATACCCTTTTAACAGAACAGGATAAGTACTGAAATGTGTACAGAGTTACTTTTAATTCCATCTGTTATGAACCCTATTGGACATAAATATTAATTCAGTTAGGGACTTTAAATGGTGAATAAAATGATTCTTCAGAGTAAGGATTCAAGGTTTTAGATGTATGGTATTTTGTGATATAGCGAAAACACGAAAAGGATTAAACAGCTTGGCATTCGGTCTCTCTGATCTAATAAATACTGACTGATGCCGCAGAGTTCAGAGCACAGTAATAAAGCAAGGTCACGTAAGATGCACATGCCTATGTGAACTTAAAAAAGCACATTAAGTCACTCATATGTGCATAGAGATAAGAAAAGAGCACACCAGTGGGTTCAGAAAAGACCCTTGGGGCTATGGCATAGATTGCTTTATACTGAAACAGTTTAAGTGTTTCGTTTTTGTGGGATTTCCTCAGGATCTACTCAGCTATTGACAAATTTTGGTAGAACATTTGGATGAAAGCAGATATTAAAATCTACAGAAGACTTTATTTGGTCAAAAGAAAAACATTGACTTCTAGAATTAAGTTGCGTAAAAAATGGCAGTGTTTGTTGGGCCTGAAACAATTCTCTCCTTTATAGAAATTTCATTCAATTCTGATTATATAACTGGTAGAATGCGAATATAGAACTTTCCTGGTGCTTCATGTCAGAATGTTCAAAACAGTGATAGACCTTGCGCATCTACGTAGAAGCTATGATTGTTACTTCATATTTTTCTTCTTGGGGTTATTCTTTTGGGCAGGTTTTCTCTGCATAGATTTTATTGTCTAATAGGAAAAGCCACCCCACTTTTAATACATGCTTATATGTTGGAAAAGGGACTATAGAGATATCCATAACTATGTGTGAGTTGTTTAAAGTCAAAACTGAATATAAATGGGGTGCAGATAATCCAGCCTGGGAACATTTGGTCAGTGACTGGAATGGGGACTAGCAAAGACTCAATTTTTAAAAAATATTTATTGATTGATTTGGCGATGTCAGTTCCTAGTTGTGGCATGTGGGACCCCTCTCTGCAGTACACAGATTCTCTAGTTGTGACGTGGAGTCTAGTTGTGGGGCATAGGTTTAGTTGCCTGTGACATGTAGGATCTTAGCTCCTAGACTAGGGATAGAATCTGTGTCCCCCAACACTGCAAGGTGGATTCTTAAACACTGGACCACCAGAGAAGTCCCAAAGGCTAAAATTTAAGAATAATAAATAGGCCCTTGAAGAGATAAAAGGAGCTAATTTGTATTTTATTGCTTGGACAATAGTGTTAAAGTTTGCTGTTTGGATGGTTAGCTGGTGAAGGGATCTTATCCATGCAGTCACCCTAAAGATTGGCCTTCAGATCTCCACTTGCTCAGCATTGGCTTTTCTTTATTTTCTGCTTTAACCTGAAATAATTTTGTTGATATCTGAATTGCTTTCAATAGGACATTTGCTTTAAACCACAAGATATCTCCAAGTGGATTTGTTGTTGTTCAGTCACTAAGTTGTGTCCGACTCTTTGTGACCCCATGGACTGTAGCACACCAGGCTCCCCTGTCCTTCATTACCTCCCGGAGTTTGCTTATATTCATGTCCAGTGAGTTGGTGATGCCATCCAGCAATCTTGTCCTCTGTCACCCCCTTCTCTTGCCTTCAATCTTTCCCAGCATCAGGGTCTTTTCCAGTGAGTCGGCTCTTCAAATTCAGGTGTGTGAAGTATTGGAGCTTCAGCTTCAGCATGAGCCCTTCCAATGAATCTTCAGGGTTGATTTCCAAATCTACCTGGATTGTCAGAGTACAAAATACCTTCCCTTTGCCCACCCGCAACCAAAACAAACAAACAAAACCCCAAACCCACAACTTAGCTTCAAATAAGTTTTAAAGAAATGCGGATTCATTTCGATATATGGCAGAACCAATACAATATTGTAAAGTTTAAAAATAAAATAAAAAAAAGAAATGAGACTCTAAATATTTATATATGGGTCAAGAAATAAATCACACTGTTTACAAAAATACACAAACCAAGTCTTAGATCAAAATTGGCTTTAACTTTGTGAATTTGAATGAGCTTCCCTGGTGCCTCAAGATGTTAAAGGATCTGCCTGGTGTGCTGGAAAACCTGGGTTCAATTCCTCGGTCAGGAAGAACCCCTGGAGAAGGGAATGGCTACCCACTCCATGGGTAGGACAGAAGAGTCTGGTGGGCTACAGTTCACGGGGTCACAAAGAGTCGGACACGACTCATCGACTAACACTTTGTGACTTTTGAAAGATTCCTTTATGCACAAAACATCATCCTGTAGTTGCTTACTGGGAATCTGTAGAGAGATGGATGTCAGTGACCTTGTGTCCAATTGAAGAGAAGACTGGACAAATTCAGCAAGCATTTGCTAATGATGGTGGGTTTTTCCTTGCTTCCTCAGCTGTCCAGTATCTGCAGAGCCGCTGTACACGCTGGCGTGGTTCAGAATCAGGGGGGTTATGTTGATGTGATGCCTGTGGACAAAAGAAAGACTTACACTGCTTCTTTTCAGAATGGAATCTTCTCAGAGAGGTAAATTAACATATGTGTACATATATATTTATAAACATACATATATAATATGTATTTTTTTATATATCAGCTCTCCCTTCATGCTGGCTTTACAGCCAACCTGCATGGCTTTGAGGTTTCGTGACTAAGACAGTGTGCTTCCTTTGCAGGCTGTAGAATAGTGGGTCTTCCAGGGATGGGAGGAGCCGTAGTACCAGAGGTGCCTGTCTCCTGCAGGCTTATAAAAATCAACATGAAAATCGGATTACGAGTCAGAACCATTCTTTTGTTAACTGATCTTATAAAAAGGAAATTTCTTTCATCCTCTTTCGGATTTTCTAGATTAGTATTTATATGTAATTCTTTCTAGGTGAGCAAGGCACTGAATATTTCTCTAATCCAGTTATCTGACAAAGTATTTGACAAAAACAATGAGTCCAATTTTCTCTGGAACCAAATTCTCTGTTTGCTTGGAAGTCGGATGCCTAGCATGGTATAAACGAACCCTTTCAGGTTATCTTATATTTGGCTCGTTAGTATTACATATTTCAGTGGTTTGAGAAAAATGCATGTAACTTACTTTATCAAGTAATAATAAAAGTTAAGAGAAAAAAACAAAAACCCTGTAGTAATTTTTCAAATCATTGGTACTTATGGAAGTAGAATTAAGTCTGTGCATTTTGTGTAGTTACAGGAAAATTCCTGACTTTTAAACATTTACTGAGTTCTTCAAGGGTTTGTTTGCACATATGGTAAAGTTTTTCTAAAGAACACCAAAGGATGCACCATGCAGGTTATCTGGATTGCCTTCACATAAGCATCTGGGTGCCATTCTTCATCAAATGACAACTTTGTATTTAGCATCTAGTTTCCAATGAGACTGTATCATCAAGAGGCTATTGTTAAGAAGTTGACTTCTCAACAACCTGGCTTATCTGGCTGGCCCTAGAGTACTAACTTACTGTTTCTTAAATCTGAACAAAATTGAAATTGTATTGCCATCGTACTTACTAATATATTTAACATTTATGGTTTCGAGAGGAGAAGGCAATGGCACCCCACTCCAGTATTCTTGCCTGGAGAATCCCATGGATGGAGGAGCCTGGAAGGCTGCAGTCCACGGGGTCGCTGAGGGTCGGACACGACTGAGCAATTTCACTTTCACTTTTCACTTTCATGCATTGGAGAAGGAAATGGCAACCCACTCCAGTGTTATTGCCTGGAGAATCCCAGGGATGGGGTAGCCTGGTGGGCTGCCGTCTATGGGGTCACACAGAGTCGGACACAACTGAAGTGACTTAGCAGCAGTAGCATGATTTCAAGAAAAAATTTCATGAGGAAATTTAATGGTCAAACATGGAATATCCTAAGAATTTCTTCAATAAAAGGTCAACAGGCTCATTCCCTACACCCTTCCCCCATCTGTCACCCTCTCTCTTTACTTTATATATCATATCATACAATACACACACACACACACATATATATATTTATTTATGTATATATATATATATATTATATAAAGTACATTAGGGCTTCCCTGGTGGCTTAGATGGTAAAGCATATGCCTGCAATATGGGTGACCCAGGTTTGGGAAGATCCCCTGGAGAAGGGAATGGCCACCCACTCCAGTATTCTTGCCTGGAGAGTCTCATGGATAGAGGATCCTGGTGGGCTATAGTCCTTGAGGTCACAAAGAGTTGGACATGACTGAGTGACTTTCACTTCACTTCAAAGGAGATTGAGTTAAAGAGAATGATAATGCAGTTTTATATGCTAAATTGAGTAATGTGGTCTCATTTACCTATCATATTTTAAAATAAGATAGATGATATCCTAAGAAAACTGAGACTATTTTTGAACACCTACCATGAATTTTCAGATGCTGTTGGCCCTTTAAGTATATGAACTTGGCTCCACCAGTACCCTTATAAAGTTGGTTTTATAAACTCTGATTTACAGATATGTTAATTGAGGCTCAGAGAGGTTAAATGATATGCCCAAGGTCATATAACTAATCAGTCTCAGAAATCAGATTCAGCACTAGTTCTGTAAGTTCAGAAATAACACATTTTTCCAGTGTATCAGTGTGTACAAAGACACTTTCTAGGGCATTTTGTCAATTTGTTTCCTACAAATAAAAATGCCTTCCAATTAGCCATATGCTTGTATGCAAAACCTGCTGTGTGTGTGTGTTACTGTGTAATGTGGTATGTGCACACTTCTAACATTCTTTTCTTCATTTTAAAATTCTCCCCTTTTGTAGTACATGAATACATACATAAATTGCATTTTGTATCCCCATAGCATTTATTGTATTTATCTCTAAAAGCTTTTTTGTATTGTTTAGAAAATAAACTTTTGTGCAGAAGTATAGACTTCAAAAGTTTAAATTTGATTAGAATAAATGATGATTAATGGTTTAAATTTGAGGCATTTAAGCAAAACATACCCTGATTAATATTGTCAAAGAGCGTATAAATAATTTATTAAAGAGTAAAAGGAATGATTCTGCATTGCTTTGAAGTTCTGTTTTAGAATATTTCTGAAAAGAGATTGAGTGATTTGTTTTTGTGTTCATGTTTCCATTTTGGTGAAGAAATACTTAGAACCTTTCAGACTTGACCATTAAATTTCCTAAGATTTGTTTTAAACCACATACGTTAAAAATATTAATAAGTATGCCAGCTACATAGGGCTTCCCAGGTGGCTCAGTGGTAAAGAATCTGCCTGCCTAATTCAGGAGACACAGGAAATGCAGGTTTGATCCTTGGGTCGGGAAGAACCCCAGGAGACCCACTCCAGTATTCTTGCCTGGGAAATCCCATGACAGAGGAGCTTGGCGGGCTATAGTCCATGGGGTCCCAAAGAGTCAAACACAACTGAGTGGCTGAACACCAACACCACAAACTTATAACCATGCCAATCAGTTGTAAACCTGGATCTTTGTATTTCCCTAGTAGAATGGCATAAGAACTGCTTAACTCTACTTTATTGGAACTAAAGGTGGTAATGTATGAAAACATGACCTGGAATCTTTGAAGTTTAATATAAAGTACCAATATTACTTCTGTGCACCTTAAATTTCTTTAGTAAACTTGTAGCCAGCATATGATTTAAAGAATTATGTCATCCCCACTCAAGCTTTCCAAGAACTATAAACTATAGTAGTCTTGAGAAAGATGACCATCTGGATTCACAGAGCTGTTTTATTGACTGTCATAAGAAAGCATGATTTGTTTGAAGGATTATGCATGGAGATGACATCAATGTACTTTGTGTATTTTTTTTTTTTTTTTTTTGCAGCTTACAGAATCCTCCAGGAGGAAAGGCTTTCAGAGTATTTGCTGTTATGTGAAATGGAACAGTTGGAAGAGGATTGTAAAGACTGTTCCAAATACCACATTTCTTAAGTTTGTATAAAACTGTAACATTACTGTACAGAAGATATCAGCTATTTTCAGTCCCCCAAAAGGGTCAAATGCATATAAATCTTGATAGACTACATCTGTAAAATAAAACATGGGACATTATTAGCTTTGGGAAAAATAATGAATATGTAATGGTTTTAGAAATCCTGTGTTAAATATTGCTATATTTTCTTAGCAGTTATTTCTACAGTATTACATAGTCATAATTATTCTACATTTCATATATTATGTTATATGGTGCTTTGTATATGCCACTAGTAACATGAAAATAAACATTGAATGTGAATGGTCCTCAGAAGATCACCTGGTGCATTTAAAAACAGTAATAAAAACAGTAACTCTAAGGATGAAAAAGATTTTATTTTCCCAGGTTCAGTGCTATGATTACCTACTTCACATAATATCAGATAATTTTCAATGAAATATCTATATAGTTTTTCTCTTCTATTAAGTTTAGGTATATAGAATATTAAATCCTGATGTTGCACTTATTTTGTATAAAATAATTTCTTAATATCCAAGTGAATCTGTTAAACTGTTTGATTCCTTGGGAATGACCTTAATAGTAAATGGAATTATGTCAGAGTAGTGGTACGAAATCATTTCTAGTGATCCTATAATAGACTAGGATTAAGCATGGGCAACCAGAGCCTTCTATGTATTGTTCAAACTGAGGTCACACATTTATAGTGTTATCCTGGCAAATACTCCTGCAGGCCAGGAAGTATAATAGCAAAAAATTTAACAAAGATGAACTAATGTATTGTATCACCATTGCCACTGATTTTCTTACTGGCAAATGGCCTTGTGTATAAATGTTGCCATATTATTGTATCTGTAATGGTGATATATTTGTTTGTATGGAAAATGTATTGTGCTTTAAGACTAAAAAACTGTAAAATGTTAATTTTGGTAATTGTTTTTCTGCTGGTGAATCTACTCTTTCCCTGTAAACATATTAAAATTAATCATGTTTCAAAGTATTTTCTTTAGTCCATTTTGTATCCTTATTTTGATTTAGAAATTATCTTCAGTTGGCAAAATTATGTGAATCTTTTAAATTTGGGTTATCAACATTAATCTAAGCAACACCCCTCATACCAGCTGTCCTCAAAGTCACTGTGATTATTTAGGTATTTGTGAAAGAGAAGATAGACGATCGTATATCATATATTTAGAAGCATTATATCATGGGAAAATTTTGGAAAAAAAATATAAGGGTTATAAGTCAAAAGGAAAGACTTCAAAAGATACAAAGTGTTTACAAAAAATTGACAACAAATACTTCAAATATTTTTAGAAAGGAAATGAGTAGGCATTTAGGAACAGATAAAAGAGAGATAAATTACATGCTGGGATCAGAGAAAGCAAGAGAGCTGGACAATACCAAAAATGGAAAGAAAAGAAGGGCTCATATAAATAGCTGCCGAAGAGCGAATGATGAAGAAACTAACATCATGATCAGTTTTCAAATATTGGCTGTGAATTGGTTCAAAATATAGGGAATCAAGAAGTATCCATTTATTAAGATTTTTAAAGCAAATTGTATAGGATCATCTTTTATCTGAAAGACACATACACCTTCTTAAATACTGTGATTAAAATGTAAACTTCAGTCAGATTCAGCTTCTGTTCCTCACTCCTTCCCCCAAGCAGGGACACTGCATCAATTCTGTCAGTGTAAAAATTGTTATATTTGACTCTGGTTTAGCTACTCATCATCAGTTTTCTGTACCATTGCAGTATTTCCACGAGGAGCCTTTTCATTTGGTTCCTCTCCATTCTTTTTCAGTACATCATTAATTTTTTACTGTAACTTCTCTCTTCCATAGACTCCATTATTTAAGAAAACCAAATCATCTTATTGAAGCATTTAATCCCCTTCATAGTCTTGCTGCCTATCTGTGCTCTTCTACACAGGGTGTGGCCTGGAGTAAGTTATACCCCTTTTTATGCTTCAATATCAGCTTCCCTGATAGCTCAGTTGGTAAAGAATCCACCTGCAATGCAGGAGGTCCCAGTTCAATTCCTGGGTCAGGAAGATATGCTGGAGAAGGGACAGGCTACCCACTCCTGGATTCTTGTGTAGAGAATTACGTGGACTGTATAGTCCATGGGGTCGCAAAGAATAACACATGACTGAGTGACTTTCACTTCACTTTCATGCTTCAATTACCTCACTTGAAAAATGGGACAAATAATACCTCATAAGGATTGCTCTAAGAATTAATTGAGATATCATGTACAACCTACTTAAAAACATTAAACAATATGTGGTAAATATGTTAGTTGACTAATATATGTTAACAATAAATTAGTTTTTATCACTAGTATTTTTATAATAGTATTTGTTATTATTTAGCTTGGGGAAACTATGCATCTGTCATAATATAGTACTGATCCTTCAGCACTTAACTAAATGTGAAATACTCCAGGAATTTTTCTGGAGTCTTGGTAAGGATAAAATGATGCTCTCTAATAGGCCTTTTTAATTTGACCATATTAATTTTAAAATTTTGCCTTATATTTAGTTCTTTAAATTTTAGGATAATTTCCTTGAAAATGGTGATACTCTTAACCTGTCTCTCTACTCCAGAAACAGTATATATCCTCTATAAACAGTCAGTATTATTGAATAAATATTTTAACAATTCCAAATTTAATTCTTGATGATGTAAGTAGACATTGTGCATGTTAGCTGAGCAGCAGATAAAATATTAAAGCTAATTAAAATAGTTTATTGATAAAACATTCTAAATGTGGACTTAAAACAGAGGTAATGCTTATAAGGTAGTATTAACATCTTTATTTTAGCTTTCAAAATTTACCAGACCACATGTTAACTATTACTTTAATATTCTTCATCTGATAAAAAACATTTGTGCATTTCAAGTGGAATAAAGTAGTCAAATTTTTTTTTCTCTCCTAAATATGTTGACAAATTATATGTTTTATGTTTTTCTATTTCACTATTGTAATTTGAAGTCTTGACTTTAGCATTTCTACAATGTTCTTAGAAGAAATATAAACTCTTTTGAAGAACATGGTGAACTAAGCAAAAAAACACATCTATAATTTTTACAAATATACCAACTTCTTATTTGGGGTTTCAGCTAATTTATTGAGCACAGAATTACACTGTTTATGTTGATTTAAAACCCTTATCTGATGAGGTATTTCATCCCTGGCACCATAATATTTAGGAGCTGAAGAAATAGTTTAGTGAAATTATCTGAACCTCCTTCACATTTCACTGGAATTAAAGGCTAAATTATATGCTTGAGATTTTTAAAAGACAAACTTTTTAGAAATCTATTTTGCTTAGCAGTTAGATGTTCTCTTTTCTTCTTATTCTCCAATCCCTGCCATAGTCTGCAAAATACTCAGAGTGTAAAACAATGCTGATAAGCAAATATCTTTGTACTAGATCATTTGTGAAAACTAATTTTTCAACAATTGCTGAAAATATATTCTAATTGAAACTCTAATTGTCAACTGTATTTATGACTACACTGATGAAGATGAAAACAGAGGGCCTACCCAAGACAGCATCTAATAAGCTCACTTTTAGAAAGAGAAATGCATGTAAGATGAAATAGAAATCAGAAATAAATATTTAAAACTGTATGGGTTGATGTAAAATAACTTTAAAAATGTTAAGTCCCAGCCTGTCTGAGGTCTTTTGTGGTTGTTCAGTTGCTGAGTTGTGTCTGACTCTGCAACTCAATGGACTGCAGCATGCCAGGCTCCTCTGACTTCCACTGTCTCCCAGAGCTTGCTCAAATTCATGTCCACTGATGCTATCTAATCATCTCACTCTCTGCCACCCCCTTCTCCAGGCTTCAATCTTTCCCAGCATCAGAATCTTTTCCAATGAGTTAATTCTTCGCAACAGGTGGCCAAAGTATTAGAGATTCAGCTTCAGCATCAGTCCTTCCATTCAGGGTTAATTTCCTTTAGGATTGATTGGTTTGATCTTGCTGTCCAAGGGACTCTGAAGAGTCTTCTCCAGCACCACAGTTTGAAAGCATCAGTTCTTCAGGGCTCAACCTTCTTTATGTCCAATGCTCACATCCATACATGACTACTGGAAAAACCATAGCTTTTACTATAAAGACCTTTGTCAGCAAAGTGATGTCTCTGCTTTTTAATATGCTGTCTAGGTTTGTCATAGCTTTTCTTCCAAGTAGCAAACATCTTGTAATTTCATGGCTAGGGTCACTTATGCTAAAACAATTTTTTTAAAAGTCATATGAAAACAACTTCATTAGTAACAATACAATGAAAAACAGAGATAAATAAACAGAACAAAAAATAGCACCCCTCCCCGCCTAGCCCCTGGGAAGCTTTCTGCTTTCATTCATTCCAGGGGAAGGAATAAAATGTATTGAGCTCCAGAGGAGCCTAGTGGGCTGCCGTCTATGGGGTCGCACAGAGTCGGACACAACTGAAGCGATTTAGCAGCAGCAGCAGCAGCAGCGTATTAGAAATACTGCTTTACATTTCATATACATTATTTCATTCTCACAACAAACTTGTGAGGCAAGATTACTTTCCCAAATTTGTGCATTAGAATGCAGATTCTAAAAGATTATATAACTTACCTCCATGTGAACTCTCCAGTTACAAGGACTTTATTTCAGATATTAATGAACTAGATTCAATCATTTTAAATCAAATTTATTGAGGTGTAATTTACATTTAAGAAAATGTTTGCACTTATTGACAGCTTCCCAGGTGGTGCTAGTGGTAAAGAACCTGCCTGCCATTGCAGGAGATGTAAGAGGCGTGGGTTCGATCCATGGGTCGAGAAGATCCCCCTGGAGGAGGAAATAGCAAAACACTTCAGTATTTTTTTTTCTTTTCTTTATCTTTTTTATTGAAGGATAATTGCTTTACAGAATTTTGTTGTTTTCTGTCAAACCTCAGTATGAATCAACCATAGGTATACATATATCCCCTCCCTTTTGAACCTCCCTCCCATCTCCCTCCCCATCCCACCCATCTAGGTTGATACAGAACCCCTGTTTGAGTTTCCTGAGCCATACAGCAAATTCCCATTGGCTATTTATTGAACATATGGTAATGTAAGTTTCCATGTTACTCTTTCCATACATCTCACCCTTTCCTCCCCTCTCTCCATGTTCATATGTCCATTCTCTGTGTCTGTTTCTCCCTTGCCACCCTGTAAATAAATTCTTCAGTGCCATTTTTCTAGATTCCGTATATGTGCATTAGAATACAATATTTATCTTTCTCTTTCTGACTCACTTTACTCTGTATAATAAATTCTAGGTTCATCCACCTCATCAGAACTGACTCAAATGTGTTTCTTTTTATGGCTGAGTAATATTCCATTGTGTATATGTACCACAACTTCTTTATCCATTCATCTGTTGATGGGCATCTAGGTTGCTTCCATCTTCTAGCTATTGTAAATAGTGCTGCAATCAACAATTGCATACATGTGTCTTTTTCAACCCTTGTTTCCTCAGGGTATATGCCTAGGAGTGAGATTGCTGGGTCATATGGTGGTTTTATTCCTAGCATTTTTCATAGAACTAGAACAAAAAATTTCACAATTCATGTGGAAACACAAAAGACCCCGAACAGCCACAGAAGTCTTGAGAAAGAAGAATGGAGCTGGAGGAATCAACCTTCCTGACTTCAGGTTATACTACAAAGCTACAGTCATCAAGACAGTATGGTACTGGCACAAAAACAGAAATATAGACCAAAGGAACAAGATAGAAAGAGCAGAAATAAACCCATGCACTTATGGGTACCTTATTTTTTTACAAAAAAGGCAAAAATATACAATGAGGCAAAAACAGCCTCTTTAATAAATGGTGCTGGGAAAACTGGACAGCTACATGTAAAAGAATGAAATTAGAACACTTCCTAATACCAGACACAAAGATAAATTCAAAATGGCTTAAAGACCTAAATGTAAGACCAGAAACTGTAAAACTCTTAAAGGGAAAGAGACACGTGTACCCCAATGTTCATCGCAGCACTGTTTATAATAGCCAGGACATGGAAGCAACCTAGATGTCCATCAGCAGATGAATGGATAAGAAAGCTGTGGTGCATATACACAATGGAGTATTACTCAGCCATTAAAAAGAATACATTTGAATCAGTTCTAATGAGGTGGATGAAACTGGAGCCTATTATACAGAGTGAAGTAAGCCAGAAGGAAAAACACCAATACAGTATACTAACGCATATATATGGAATTTAGAAAGATGGTAACAATAACCCTGTATACGAGACAGCAAAAGAGACACTGATGTATAGAACAGGCTTATGGACTCTGTGGGAGAGGGAGGGGGTGGGAGGATTTGGGAGAATGGCATTGAAACATGTGAAATGTCATGTATGAAACGAGATGCCAGTCCAGGTTCAATGCACGATGCTGGATGCTTGGGGCTGGTGCACTGGGACGACCCAGGGGGATGGTATGGGGAGGGAGGAGGGAGGAGGGTTCAGGATGGGGAACACATGTTTTAAAATTATTAAATTAAAAGAAATTGAAAAAAAAAAAACTCTTAAAGGAAAACATAGGTAGAACACTCGATGACATAAATCAAGATCCTTTGTGACCCACCTTCTAGAGTAATGGAAATAAAAACAGAAGTAAACAAGTGGGACCTGATTAAACTTAAAAGCTTTTGCACAGCAAAGGAAACTATAAGCAAGGTGAAAAGACAACCCTCAGAATGGGAGAAAATAATAGCAAATGAAACAACTGATAAAGGATTAATTTCCAAAATATACAAGCAGCTCATACAACTCAATACCAGGAAAACAAATAACCCAATCAAAAAGTGGGGAAAAGAACTAAACAGACATTTCTCCAAAGAAGATATACAGATGGCCAACAAACACATGAAAAGATGCTCAACATCACTCATTAGAGAAATGCAAATCAAAACCACAATGAGATGTCACTTCACACTGGTCAGAATGGCCATCAACAAAATCTCTACAAACAATAAATGCTGGAAAGGGTGTGGAGTAAAAGGAATACTCTTGCACTGTTGGTGGGAATGTAAATTGATACAGCCACTATGGAAGACAGTTTGCAGATTCCTTAAAAAACTAGGAATAAAACCACCCTAGTATTCTTGCCTAGAGAATGCCATGGAGAGAAGAGCCTGGTGGGCTACAGTCCATGGAGCCACAAAAAATCGGACACGACTGTTGCGACTTAACATGCATTTATTATATACTTTGATGAGTTGTATTAGTTTCCTAATCCTGCTGTAATGAAGTACCACAAAATGAGTGGTTTAAGCCAAAGAAATTTATTGCTGAAACTTAGTCACAGTTCTGGAGACTAGAAGTCCCAGATCAAGGTTCTGGCAGGGCCATGCACCCTCTGAATGCTCCAGGGAATGACTTGTTCCATGTCTCGCTTCTATCTTCTGTTCGTTTGATGACACTCTTATGCATTTCCTTGGCATGTGGCATAAACCCAATATGCACATGACATCTCCTTTGTGTGTGCATGTGTCCAAATTTCCCTTTTTATAAGTACAGAAGTCATCAACAATGACCTCATTTTAACTGATGACATCAGCAATGACTCTATTTCCAAATAAGGTACCACATTCCTAGTACTGGGGATTAAGATTTAAATGTGAATTTTGGAGGACACAATTAAACTACAAGAGTGTTGACAAATGTATACACTTGCATTTATTACCATCATAAGTAGATATAAAACATTTCCATATCCCCTCTGCCAATTTTGTGGTGCTTATTCCCAGTCAATCTGCCAAATGTCCCCAGATTCAGCAATCACTGTTGTGCTTTTTATCAAGAATAGATTTAACTTCTCTAAGGTTTCATATAACTATAATTATCTATGTAGTATATACTACTTCATGTCTGGCTCCTTTTGCTCTGCATAATGTTTTTAAGATTTATTCATGTTGTTACATTCATCAGTAGTTTTTCACTTTTAATCACTGAATAGTACTCTATTGTATGAATATCCATCAATTCATTCATCCATTCATCTACTGTAGATGAATGTTCCATGTTCTAGGTAACAAATAACACTCAGGTACAAGACTTTGCCTATACACATATTTTAATTTCTCTTAGATACACAGGTAGCAAAATTTCTGGGTTATATAACAAATATGTGTTTAAATGATTTCTGTCCCAATTTTTTCACAGTGGTTGTACCATTTTACAGTCCCACAAGTAATGTAGGAGAGCTCTTGGTTGTTCTGCTTGTTTGGCAAACTTGATTATATTTAATCTTTCTAATTTTATCTGTTCAACACACGTGTAATCCTCTCTCATTTATTGTGGTTTTTTTTTTTTTTGTATTTACCTGATGAATGATGTTGAGATTTTTTTCATGTGCCATTTATATATCTACTCAGTGAAGTGTCTATTCAAAACTTTTGCCCATTTAAAATTAGATTGGTTATCTTTTTATGACTGAATTATAGCAAGTTTTTTTATATATCCTGGATACAAGGCTTTTTTCATATACGTACAAGGATATATATCTTAAAGTATATATATATGTGTGTGTCTATATATACATATATATTATAAAATATACATATATATTTTACTTTTTGAATGGTGTTTTGTGGAAAGTAGAAAATATAAATTTGATGGAGTCCAACTTACTCTTTTGGTTTCTGTGTTTTATTACAGATGTTCTCCAAAAGTCCTTATTTTGCTTTAATTTTTAAAACTATTTTCACTGGATATAAAATTCTGCATTCACAATTGTTTGCTTTTGTCATTTTAAAGATGTCATGTCATTGACTGCTTCTGGCTTAACATTTTCTGAGGAGATTTTTGTGGTCATTTCTCTGCATAATGGTTCTTTTTCCTTTGATACCTTTTAAGATTTTTCTGTTTATCACTATGCAGAGACTATTTAGTCACTGAAGTCTAATCTTCCTGGGATCTCTGTGAAGTACTCCCACTGATACACAAGGAATAGCCACTCTGGTTGATCAGAGCTTGTTTCCTGGGTCTGGGGGAGCTCCAGAAATGGTTTCATTTATTCTCTCATGGCTCTTTTTGAGTCAGGCTGGTATTAAGCAAACACTCCAGAGCGTTCCATGAAAATTTGTGAACCTGGGCCAACTCTTTCCATCCCGTTATCTTCCTGGGGTAGATAGCAGTTCCCTCAACTTCACTCTGGAAGAGGAAAGAGGAACGTCCTTGCAGCCGGACTCAAGGCTGGGTGCTATGGAGGCACACACAGAGCCTGTTTGAATCAGGCTTCCCAGGTAGTTTCCATCAGTCAACGTCCTGGTGCTGCCTGGGATCCAAAGGAATTCCCCAGAGACCTGGCTAAAAGTCCCTGCCTATGGCCTGCTGCTGCTGACAAGTGCTCAGTCGTGTCCGACTCTGCAACCTCATGGACTGTAGCCAGCCTAGTTTCCTCTGTCCACACTTCAGTTCAGTTCAGTCGCTCAGTTGTGTCAGACTCTTTGCGATCCCATGGACTGCAGTATGCCGGGCCTCACTGTCCATTACCAACTCCCGGAGTTTACCCAAACTCATGTCCATTGAGTTGGTGATATCAATCCAATCATCTCATCCTCTGTCGTCCCCTTGTCCTCCCGCCTTCAATCTTTCCCAACATCAGGGCCTTTTCAAATGAGTCAGTTCTTCGCATCAGGTGGCCAAAGTATTGAAGTTTCAGCTTCAACATCAGTCCTTCCAATGAACACTCAGGACTGATCTCCTTTAGGATGGACTGGTTGGATCTCCATACTAACCCATACCCATGAGGTGTGGATTTGCGATGGAGGGGCTTCCCTGATGGTTCAGAGGATAAAGCATCTGCTTGCAATGCAGGAGACCCAGCTTTGATCCCTGGGTCAGAAAAATCCCCTGGAGAAGGAAATGGCAACCCACTCCAGTACTGTTGCTTGGAAAATCCCATGGACAGAGGAGCCTGGTGGGCTACCGTTCATAGTGTCACAAAGAGTCGGACATGATTGAGCGACCCCTTTCCTTTCCGAAGGGCCAGGATGCTGAGTAAAAGGAGCCGCATGCGCAGTTCGGCATTTCTTGCCCACGCGCTCCCCTAAGTCCATGCGCGCCCTCAGCCTCCAGCACCCCGCACCTACTCTCAGGCATCCCGGAACTCTAGGACTGTGTGGAGAGGGCCGGCCTAGTCCCCAGTCCATCTTCCTAGCGGTTACCTTCTTTCACTCCTGACACGGAGAAGGGAACGTTCTTGGTGCCAGGAAGCTAAACCCGGGCCTCTGGGAGTCAGGCCTCCCAGGCGTCTCTCAGCAACGGAGGACTCTTACTTACGCGTCCCTGGACAGCAAGACTGAGGAGCTCTCCTGAGGTAAGGTTTCGGGGAAACAGGCGTCTCTATTTTGAGGTGGGCTGGATCTTGGCAGCGTTTTTTCCCAGAAGCCCCAGCTTACAGGCCGGCCTCTCCCGCCACTGCCCAGATCCACCTGGGCAACGGGCTGAATCTTGGCCTGCTGGACCCTGCAGTCATCAAAATAGGCCAAATCCTGTATTTGCATTTAACCTCGAGGTGTGTAGTCCCCTTATAGCTATTAAATACAAATAACCTTTGTTGTTGTTTAGCCGCTAAGTCACATCCGACTCTTTGCGAGCCCCATGAACTGTAGCCTGCCTGGCTCCTCTTTTAACTTAAAGAATCCCGCCAGAAGTTTCTAATGGACTTCAGTTATCAAACATCAGAGAAGAAAAGAATTAGGGGACTGTTGTCCCTGCTTAATAGTAAGATTTTTTACTCCTACTTGTCTCCTTACTCTGGTGCAACTGAGATGTTCAATGGAAGGAAGTAATTATGATAATATTATCCAGAACAGATGAGCTGGAAATTGTTCTGTAACTTTGATACCGTTTTAATCAGCAAAACAAAACAAATCTTAGGTTCCTTTGAGAATTATAGTTGGATAACCTCTGCCTATGTTGTGAATGAATTTGTGTGTATAAATTTACATTTTTACTAGATTGATGGTGTGTTGGATAAATGTCTTAGTATTCATCTAACTACCGTTTGTCCTCTCAGTTTTCAGGTGGAAAAGTTGAATATGCACTGCTTTTGCCCAAGTCTTATAGAGCTTTGACTGATTTTAAATATCTTAAGATTTCTTATTACATTTTCTTTATTTCCCTGAGATAAAGCCAGGAATAAGCACACAGACCCAGTTTCAATCAATCAATTCAGTCTCTCAGACCTGTCTGACTCTTTGCGACCCCATGAACTGCAGCACGCCAGGCCTCCCTGTCCGTCACCAACTCCTGGATTCCACCCAAACCCGTGTCCATTGAGTCAGTGATGCCATCCGACCCAATTAAGAGTCCCAATGCCTAAATACTTTGAATACATCCTTGCAAACTTCACAAAGTATCAAGTTAGTGATTATATTAATATTACAAGCACTCTGCCTGTAAGGATGATCACCATGCTAATAATGAATAAACCTAATTAGGTAGTTTAGTATGTCAGTTTAGAAGCATATTCATTTGTTGCATCAGAACATACTTTTTAGAAAGTAAAAAAATTACAACATACACACTCAGACTCTAAGACATTAAAAACCTGCCAGACCACTGATACTGCTGTGTGAAATACTAAGAGGCCTGGCAAGTGCTTTTATGAATAGTACTAGTAATAGCCGTTTTTATGGAATGCTTATTTTGTGCCATGCACACTCCTCAACAGTTCGTATGTAAACTCACAGAATCCATATTACAATCCAGTGAGGAAAGGGCCATTATTATCATGGTCATTTTATAGATTGATAAGAGTTCAGTAACTTCCTCAAAATCACCCAGAAAATAAATATTGGAACCAGTATCTGAACTCCTAAAATATGGCTCTTTAGATTCTGTGCTCTTATTAGTTATTTCTCTCCCTCAGTTAGCATCTTTTATTAAGTGTATAGACAGCCTAATCTTTTTGTGCACATATACTTTTCAGAGGACTTCCCTGGTGGCTCAGACGGTAAAGCATCTGCCTGCAATGCGGGAGACCTGGGTTTAATCCCTGGGTCGGGAAGATCTCCTGGAGAAGGAAATGGCAACCCATTCCAGTATTCTTTCCTGGAACATCCCATGGACAGAGGAGCCTGGTAGGCTACAGTCCATTGGATTGCAGAGTTGGACATGACCCAGCGACTTCACTTTCACTTTTCAGAATGGGTACCAAGTGTGAAGATAACTTTTGTCATAAGCAAATGCCCCGGAAAGTCCTCTGCTGTAGAGGAAGCTTCAATAACCAGGCTAACGAGCTCCTCACCGTGCTATGAGGAACATCACCTAGACAAGTAAGTTTCCTGGTTTTTTTTTCCGCATATTTTAGCCACTCAAAAGCTTCTTGTTGTGAGGATCTCCCCCACCCCATGGAAAGCTACCCATGCTCTGCCCAGTAGAGTTTGTGTGTGCTTCTGCCTCCTTGTGGTTATTGTTCCTTGATTAGCTCTGAAATGCCCTACACTTGATACATATTTTCCATTTGATCATGTTTTTTATTCCTTATTCCTCCTTTCTTGTCTTCTTTTGGATAAGCTGAGCATATTTAATTTTTCCATTTTTCCTTTTCCATTACCTTTTTAGCTCTTTCTCATAGTGGTAACGTATAGGGACTCTAATATGCATTTTTTATTCTATTACTGTCTACCTTCAATGAGCGCATTTGTCACTTCTAAATGCAAGTGACTTCAAAGAGTTTAACTTCCTTTAACACCTGTCCTGCCTTTTGTGCTCGTGCTGTCATAAATTTTACTTCTGCATTTGTGATTTGTCTTACAGGACATTACTGTTATTCACTGAAGTAGAAAATGTTTATTTGTATTTACTTTGTCCAGTGTTTGTGTTCACTTCAGAAATTCTGTGTTTCCATATATGGTTACATTTATTTAATATGAAAAATATAATTTCCTGTAGTATAGGCTGGCTGCTTGTGTATCTGCTCAACTTTTATTTATCTGACATGTCTACTTCATCTTCACTTTTGGAGGACATTTTTGCTAGAGAAAAATCTCTAGGTAACCTGTCTTTCTTCTTTTTGATCACTTTAAAATATTACATTGTCTTCTACCTTCCATAGTGATGATGTCCATTAAGTTTTAAGTTTTATTTTTGTTCCTTTGAATGCAAAATGTGGCTGCTCTTAAAATTTTCTCTTTATATTTAGTTTTTTGGCAATCAGACTGATAACTAACTGGTAACTAAACTATCTAAATCACCTGTAGATTTCTCTTTTCCTATTTTTATTTGATCTGGGATCATTTGTTCCTTTTCTTTTTTGCATTCTTCATTCATTTGGATTGGAGAAATATAGTAGAAATTCTAAGTGATGTTCTCTTCCTCCAGGTGGGCTAAATTTTCTTTTGGAAAACAACCAGAGCACCCTTGGATCACCTTGGTCCTATTGAGGCTTGGTGTTTATCTTTGTTAGGGATAGTTATTTTATTTTTGATTTTATTCTCAGTTCAGTTCAGTTCACTCAGTCATGTCTGACTCTTTGTGACCCCATGAACCACAGCACACCAGGCCTCCCTGTCCATCACCAACTCCTGGAGTCCACCCAAACCCATGTCCATTGAGTCAGTGATGCCATCCAACTATCTCATCCTCTGTGGCCCTTTCTATTAGAGCATAGCCTTTCTGGGGTCTCAGATTAAAGCACTGGGTAATAACTGGAGCCATCTCACCTTGGCAGGGTTTGAACTCCAACTCTTCTCCCTAAGTCATGTGGCTACTGCCATCTCTGCTTTAGCATTTTAACCTCCCAGATGCTACTTCTAAGTTAAAAAAATTTTTTTTGAGTCTTACTCTGTTAATGCACAGTAGAAGTCAGCCACTGATTTAGGGGAGGTTTGTATACCAATATTTGAGCCCTGTCTCTGAGGTTTTCTTCTCCTCTGGTGATTGCCCACTAAATCCAAGCCAGTATGGTAGCACCAGCTTCTGGCTTCAGTCTTCTCGGATAGTAAGACTTGCACTTGGGGCTTCTGCTATCTCCCTGGTCTGCTATTTCATTACACACTTCCCTTTTCCCAAAGATTTTAGCCCTTCAAGCCCTGCCTATGTTTGATGCTTTCCAAAACTTTCAAATCCATGTTTTATAGATCTTTTTCCACTTTTATTGTTATTCTGTGCTGGAAGGTTAGTCCAAAACAGGCTATTCTACTCTGGCTGGAACCAAAAAGTTACAAATGTTTGTTTTGTAAGCTGTATTTTATTTGGAAGAGTCAATGTAACCCATGACAACAATAAAAGAAACTGAGAGTTTCTAAAATTATATCATAAAAAGTATATTACATTGACACCCAGCTTCCCTTTATAAATTCAGCCAGGCCTCATATGGCTTAACAATCATAGGTCTGCATGTCTTTGTTTGTATTTGTGGATTTGTGCATACATGCAGTGTGAACTCTTAACCACTGTGCTACTCTAAGAAATTAACATTTCCTCATTAATTTGAAACATTTTTGCCAATCATTTTTCTTTTTACTTTTAAACTTGGATTTGTGTGTTGTTTAATTTCTTAGATCTTTTCCTTAATGATTTCTGATATTCTGCTTAGAAGAGCAATTCTTACTTCAAACATATATTTTAAAAAAATTCAATGTTTTCTTCTAGCATTTTAAGGTTTTTGTTTATTATGTTTAAATATTGGATCAATCTAAAATTTATTTTGGTGTAAGGACTGAGGAAGGAGAAATCCAACTATATTTTTCCAAATGGCTATCCATTTTTCCTAACACTGTTGTTTGAATAATTCACCTTTCCCACATAAATTTGAAAATGATGCCTTATTTGAACTAAATTTCCATAAATATTTGATATAATTATTGCCTGTATCTTCTGATCTATTGATCTAGCTATCTATCAGCCAATACTAACATGTTTTATTAATTTGTTTTGTGATATATTTTAATGTTTGGTGTGGGTTACTACTCACTTTTTAAAAAAATTTCCCAGCTAGTCTCACGTGTTAATATTTTCATCAGATCAGATCAGATCAGATCAGTCGCTCAGCTGTATCCAACTTCATAGGATGTGTAAAATCATTTTTTTTTTTTTGGCCAGTTAAATAGTTCAGTTTGAGAAACAGGTTTAGTATTGGAGACTTTATGCTTTTGTTTACAATTACAGTTCCTGCTTGCCATAATTTTCTACTTTTTATTAAACTGAGTCAGTGATATCCCCAGAGCCTGTGATGGGAGGTCATATGTCATATGCATTTCATGATGTGGTGAAATGCATATGACACCACATATGCATTCTTTCTCTCCCTGTACACATTCTCTTTGCCCAGCAGAATCCTTTTGGGAGAGATCATCCTTTTCTCTTTTTGTCTTGTTACACAATAACTCTGACCCTTATAAGTAGGACTCGAGTGTGAAAGTTGCTCAGTCGTGTCTGATTCTTTGCGATCCCATGGACCATACAATCCATGGAATTCTCAAGGCCAGAATACTGGAGTGGAGCCTTTCCCTTCTCCAGCGGATCTTCCCAATCCAGAGATCAAACCCAGGTCTCCTGCATTGCGGGCAGATTCTTTACCAGCTGAGCCACAAGGGAAGCCCCAAGTAGAACTTAGATGACATGAATGTATAAAACATGTTACAAAGGAGTACATGATACAAATAGGCAAGAAGTGTAGTCAACACCAAGAAGAGTAAGGTAACCAAGTATCTTTCAATATTGAGAATTGTTTAGCAAAAATGTTTTCACTCAGTGTCAGGCTCTCATTCTGTCTTCTGTAAATATGCATTGCATCAGGATATACACAAATTCTAAAACTTTGCAGCTTGTATCTTTTAAGTTATGATTCCAACCTATATTTTATGAAAGCAATAAACACCAAAAAGGTCATTTAATATTTAATTTTTCTTTTACATATTTTAATAGAGGCAAATGATCTTAATTTGATTTTTGTTAGTCTTATGAATGCATCACATAATAATTCTTCAAATTCCAGTAATCTCTTAAAACTTACAGGCTCTTTTCCCATATAGTATTTGAGTCTGACAAAACCGCCATGAAATAGATGTTTATATTTCCACTTTATAAATAAGAGCAGAAACAGAGATGTTAAATGATTTTTTTAGATGATTTTAGATTAAAACTCTACTCACTAAACTCCAAAATGATTTGAAAATAAAATGCTTCTGTTTTAAATATAATTGCTACTAATTTTGTTTATTAAAACATTTATTAAGAACCTATGGCAGTGATTCTGAAATTTTCCATGCATTTATATCTGTTTTTTTCATAGAGTTAACAGATATATACTAGAGACTATTTTAAATATCTATCAATGCTTGGAGAAAATACTTCATTCATCTGATTGATGCCATATTGAAAAACAGGGTTACTGCAGTCAGGTAAATAGGGTGGACACTTAGGTTCAAAAGTCAATGAGTTATCAAGTTTTGCTGACAGCAAGTTAACAGTGGAGAGCTTTCATAGTTTCAGGTCATAGGGGGAGCCCAAGATCTGGAAGATCAAAAGTGTTGGGAAATTAAGTGGTTGATGAATTAGGCCCGTGTCTGGAATATAAAGTAAAATAAACATAATTAAAATACAAAAACCGTGATAATGCAGAAAAGGATAATAGTCTGGAGAGGTTTATTTGTCTGTGGTGTCAAAGAAAAATGTATGGTTCAGCAGCCCTGAAAGCTCGTGCAGAATCAGTGCAACCAAAGGTAAGTGTGTTAATGTGTACCTTGTGTACATTCGCATAAAACTAGCCAATCTGATCACATGGACCACAGCCTTGTCTAACTCAGTGAACCTAAGCCATGCCATGTGGGGCCACCCAAGATGGACAGGTCATGGTGGAGAGGTCTGACAGAATGTGGTCCACTGGAGAAGGGAATGGCAAACCACTTCAGTATTCTTGCCTTGAGAACCCCATGAACAGTATGAAAAGGCAAAATGATAGGATACTGAAAGAGGAACTCCCCAGGTCAGTAAGTGAAACTCTGGGAGTTGGTGATGGACAGGGAGGCCTGGCGTGCTGCGATTCATGGGGTCGCAAAGAGTTGGACACGACTGAGTGACTAAATTGAACTAAACTGAACTGTGTACATTACTCCAGGACTATTTATCACTATACCTTTCCTTGTCGAAATAGTATTATTAAGCAAAATGCTTGACTTTCTAATTGCTTTGTGTATAAAAGAAGTAGTGATGCATGTGATCTGGTGTGGACCCACCTAAGATCATCCAGGAGGATATTAGTCTCTTGCTATGTAGTATCTACTTTGATGATTGATATTTCAACCTTTATGAGACTTGTTACATTATAAATCAGGGATTCACTGAATACTTAACATATTGTAGTCATGAATTTTTTATTCATAGAGTAGAGCTTATAAATACATGTACATTTTTAGTTTGTGTACAAGAAACACACATCGTATGTGCATATTAAAAACAATTTATGTATGATCGCAAGACCAGATCAATACATTTATTTCTTATGTATGCATTTTTTCTTTTTATCTTCACATATTCTGTTCCCTTACAATACCACAGATGACAAAGTATTAAAATTATAGCATTTGACATGTAATACAATCAGTGTGAAACTTGACAAACATTTGAAAAATCAGAATACAAATTAGGAAATCTGTTATGTGTTCTTTATCAACAGGTATTACTAAATATCAACTTTATTGCACGTACTGTCTTTTATTTATATGAGTCATCTTTTTAAAAACATTTAAACATTTTTCTTATGGCAATTGAAGAAATATAACAATCCACAAAGAAAAGAAGAAATGTTCCTCCACAGTGGGGAAAAAAAAATTAGACCAACCCACAGATAATTTCTGCTGGTTCTAATGGCTCTTCCCCAGCTCTTTTGGTCAATATGACATTCTGTTTGACAGTAGCCTTCAGTTAGCACTGCCAGAGAAAGCTAGCCTGGGCACACACCAGCCAAATACTCTTCCACGTCCTCACACGCTGAGTAAATCTTTGCTTACTGGCAGCCTTGCCCACCGGTTGGAGCACTTGACTGGAAAGGAGAAACAGATATAGATGTGAAAACTTGGGCTAGAGTGAAAGAGGAGAAATGGAAAAGTTCAGGGAAAAACAAGGGGAAAGGATTTGAAAATTCTTTTCCATAAAAATAAAACCTAAAAAAATTTTAGAATGATGAATCAAAGAAATGTTCCTGTGTAATTCACAGCCACACAATGGTTGCTTCCAAGGATTTTAAAAGCAAAACAGTACAATGAAAAATGTTTAGATAGAAGTATCAACAGTATTGACTTTTTGCAAGTTATTTGCACTTAGAAAAACTTTCAAGAGCAAAATGAAGAGTTGCTTCCTGGTAAACATGCCACCATAATAAACAAGGAAGCACAGTGTCTGTTCTAAAGTTTATGAGCCAAAATTAAGCCTATATGCTATTATTTAGGCAATTTAAATTTTATGAATATTTAATTATAGGATAATAACCTAAGTAAAGCATAATTGAATTTCTAAGAGTATTACCATAAATAACATAAATATTGAAACAATATTTATCTTCTGTTATTGTCTAGATAACACAACTTGGGGAGCTACCCCACGTCCGAGGTCAGGGGTGGTGGCCGAGAAGAGCAACCCCACGTCCAAGGAGAGGTGGCTGCACGGGCGCAGGACGACCGAGAGGAGCTACTCCACATTCAGGGTCAGGAGGGGTGACATCGTCCAAGGTAAGGAGCAGCGGCTGTGCTTTGATGTAGCAGCTGTGAAGAGATACCCTACGTCCAAGGTAAGAGAAACCCAAATAAGACGGTAGGTGTTGCAAGAGGGCATCAGAGGGCAGACACACTGAAACCATACTCACAGAAAACTAGCCAGTCTGATCACACAGACCACAGCCTTGTCTAACTCAATGAAACTAAGCCGTGCTGTGTGGGGCCACCCAAGATGGATAGGTCATGGTGGAGAGGTCTGAAAGAATGTGGTCCACTGGAGAAGGGAATAGCAAACCACTTCAGTATTCTTGCCTTGAGAACCCCATGAACAGTATGAAAAGGCAAAATGATAGGATACTGAAAGAGGAACTCCCTGGGTCAGTAGCTCAATATACTATGGAAGATCAGTGGAGAAATAACTCCAGAAAGAATGAAGGGATGGAGCCAAAGCAAAAACAGTACCCAGTTGTGGATGTGACTGGTGATAGAAGCAAGGTCTGATGCTGTAAAGAGCAGTATTACATAGGAACCTGGAATGTTAGGTCCATGAATGAAGGCAAATTGGAAGTGGTCAAACAGGAGATGGCAAGAGTGAGCATCGACATTCTAGGAATCAGCGAATTAAAGTGGACTGGAATGGGTGACTGTAACTCAGGTGACCGTTATATCTACTACTATGGGCAAGCATCCCTTAGAAGAAGTGGAGTGGCCATCATGGTCAACAAAAGAGTCCAAAATGCAGTACTTGGATGCAATCTCAAAAAGGACAGAATGATCTCTGTTCGTTTCCAAGACAAACCATTCAATATCACGGTGATCCAAGCCTATGCCCCAACCAGTAACGCTGAAGAAGCTGAAGTTGAACGGTTCTATGAATACCTACAAGACCTTTTAGAACTAATACTCAAAAAAGATGTCCTTTTCATCATAGGGGACTGGAATGCAAAAGTAGGAAGTCAAGAAACACCTGGAGTAACAGGCAAATTTGGCTTTGGAATACGGAATGAAGCAGGGCTAAGGCTAATAGAGTTTTGAAAGAGAACTCACTGGTCATAGCAAACACCCTCTTGAAACAACACAAGAGAAGACTGTATACATGGACATCACCAGATGGTCAACACCGAAGTCAGATTGATTATATTCTTTGCAGCCAAAGATGGAGAAGCTCTATACAGTCAGCAAAAATAAGACCAGGAGCTGACTGTGGCTCAGATCATGAACTCCTTATTGCCAAATTCAGACTTAAATTGAAGAAAGTAGGGAAAACCATTAGACCCTTCAGGTATGACCTAAATCAAATCCCTTATGATTATACAGTGGAAGTGAGAAATAGATTTAAGGGACTAGATCTGATAGAGTGCCTGATGAACTATGGATGGAGGTTTGTGACATTGTACAGGAGACAGGAAATCAAGACCATCCCCATGGAAAAGAAATGCAAAAAAGCAGAATGGCTGTCCTGGGAGGCCTTACAAATAGCTGTGAAAAGAAGAGAAGTGAAAAGCAAAGGAGAAAAGGAAAGATATAAGCAAATGAATGCAGAGTTCCAAAGACTAGCAAGGAGAGATAACAAAGCCTTCCTCAGTGATCAATGCAAAGAAATAGAGGAAAACAACAGAATGGAAAAGACTAGAGATCTCTTCAAGAAAATTAGACATATCAAGGGAACATTTCATGCAAAGATGGGCTCGATAAAGGACAGAAATGGTATGGACCTAAAAGAAGCAGAAGATATTAAGAAGAGGTGGGAAGAATACACAGAAAAACTATACAAAAAAGATCTTCATGACCCAGATAATCACGATGGTGTGATCACTCACCTAGAGCCAGACATCCTGGAATGTGAAGTCAAGTGGGCCTTAGAAAGCATCACTACGAACAAAGCTAGTGGAGGTGATGGAATTCCAGTTGAGCTATTTCAAATCCTGAAAGATGACGCTGTGAAAGTACTGCACTCAATATGCCAGCAAATTTGGAAAACTCAGCAGTGGCCACAGGACTGGAAAAGGTCAGTTCATTCATTTCATTCATTCATTTCATTTCAGTCCCAAAGAAAGGCAGTGCCAAAGAATGTTCAAACTATTACACAATTGCACTCATCTCACACGCTAGTAAAGTAATGCTCAAAATTCTCCAAGCCAGGCTTCAGCAATATGTGAACCGTAAACTTCCAGATGTTCAAGCTGGATTTAGAAAAGGCAGAGGAACCAGAGATCAAATTGCCAACATCCACTGGATCATGGAAAAAGCAAGAGAGTTCCAGAAAAACATCTATTTCTGCTTTATTGACTATGCCAAAGTCTTTGACTGTGTGGATCACAATAAACTGTGCAAAATTCTGAAAGAGATGGGAATACCAGACCACCTGACCTGCTTCTTGAGAAACCTATATGCAGGTCAGGAAGCAACGGTTAGAACTGGACATGGAACAACAGACTGGTTCCAAATAGGAAAAGGAGTATGTCAAGGCTGTATATTGTCGTCCTGCTTATTTAACTTATATGCAGAGTGCATCATGAGAAACGCTGGGCTGGAGGAAGCACAAGCTGGACTGAAGATAGCCGAGAGAAATATCAATAACCTCAGATATGCAGATGACACCACCCTTTATGCAGAAAGTGAAGAGGAACTAAAAAGCCTCTTGATGAAAGTGAAAGAGAAGAGTGAAAAAGTAGGCTTAAAGCTCAACATTCAGAAAACAAAGATCGTGGCATCTGGTCCCATCACTTCATGGGAAATAGATGGGAAAACAGTGGAAACAGTGTCAAACTTTATTTTTTTGAGCTCCAAAATCACTGCAGATGATGATTGCAGCCATGAAATTAAAAGACGCTTGCTCCTTGGAAAGAAAGTTATGACCAACCTAGATAGCATATTCAAAAGCAGAGACATTACTTTGCCAACAAAGGTTCGTCTAGTCAAGGCTATGGTTTTTCCTGTGGTCATGTATGGATATGAGAGTTGGACCATGAAGAAACCTTAGTGCTGAAGAATTAATGCTTTTAAACTGTAGTGTTGGAGAAGAGACTTGAGAGTCCCTTGGACTGCAAGGAGATCCAACCAGTCCATCCTAAAGGAGATCAGTCCTGGGTGTTCATTGGAAGGACTGATGCTAAGCTGAAACTCCAATACTTTGGCTACCTCATGTGAAGAGTTGACTCATTGGAAAAGCCTCTGATACTGGGAGGGATTGGGGGCAGGAGGAGAAGGGGACGACAGAGGATGAGATGGCTGGATGGCATCCCTGACTCGATGGACATGAGTTTAAGTGAAGTCCAGTAGTTGGTGATAGACAGGGAGGCCTGGTGTGCTGTGATTCGTGGGGTCACAAAGAGTCGGACACGACTGAGCAACTGAACTGAACTAACTGAACTGATTGTCTATATGCATATACTTTATAGCATAATGAAATGGATAGAACCTAAAAGGTTTCATTTTTGGAAAGATGGCAGTAAGTATTAGGGACCTGTGATTAAGCCTTTGGAAGACAAATATGTTTTTAAGAACATTATTGAAAATACTTAAAAATTTAGATGAAAATATTTATGATTCTTAATGCTACATGCTTCCTGTCCTACTGCCATTTTTAAGTAAAACCTTTCTATACATAAAATATACTCAGGTAATACATTTGTGTGAGAATAGAACAACCAACTACTCTCTGTCTTACAGTATCAATAAGTGACTATCTATGAATGGATAAGACACGAAAATGTGGCTAATAACAACCCTTCAATCAGTTTTGTCTAGAATGAAGGATAGGTACATTTTCATAAGTGTCAGTTGTTCAAGAAGTTTAGATATCTTGGAAGAGCTTGATGTTTCATGTAAATGATTAAAGCAAGACAAAATGTTGCATAAAGAATTAGAACAGTATAACAATAATAGAACAATAAGGCATAAAATAAAATAATGCCCTTAATGTGAGTGAGTTACATTGAAAGCAAGACAGATAAAGAGAGCAAATGGGAATAATGGAATGGGTATCAAGGGTGAAATATCATGGTCTGAGATATGGTAGCTAGAAAATAAATGTACCCCTCTGCACTAGTCGTAGGATAGATGTAGCAGGTGAAGGAATGAGTTGAGAGATCAAGTTAAGACACTCTCCCCAAGAGTTTGGGGGAGAATTGATACATGTATATGTGTGAATGAATCCCTTCATTGTTCACCTGAAACTATCACAACATTGTTCATTAATCGGCTGTATGCTAATGCAAATAATTAAAAAAAATCCGTAAAAAAGGAACTCTCCCTAAATGCAGCAAGATCATATAAAGTTATAGAAAAGATATGCGAATTGCTAAGAGAGAAGCCAGAAATAGAAATATATAATTCCATACAGAGCTTCAGATAGAGAAGAAAATAAAAGTTAAGAAAAAAATTGAAGAAATAATTTACCTAAAATTTTCCAAGATTAAAGAATATATATGAAAGACTTGAGATTGAAAGTATTCAGAGAGGAAAATTCACACTTAGTATAGTGAATTCTAAGAATATCAAAGTCAAAGGGAAAATTCAAAATATTTTCAGAGAGAATGAAAAGACCTGTGAGAGAATGAGTTTCAGATGAATGTTAGGCATTTCAGTAGCACCACTGGGTACAAAATTTCAAAGGGGTAATATTTTTAAAGTTTTGGAAATAACTTAGAATTTTCTATTAAAATCTGAGGATATAATAAACTTAAATTCAAATGTGAAGATAAAATATTCTCTGGAATGAAATATCCCAGAAGGTTTTACATACAGAGGCATATATGGAAAACACCTGTAGATGTGGAACTCAGGTAAGAAAAGAAACTAGTACAAAGGTAAAGTACTACCAGAAGAATAGTAAGTGTATTTGCTTCCTATCGCTGATGTAAGGTAACGTATCCACAGGTTCTAGACATCACAGTAATTGAACATCATTGGTAAGAAGACTGTTATTCAGTCTACCACATGACAAAGTATTCAGATATTTTGTTATGCTTTTAATTCTTAAAGAAAAAAAAATAGGACTTATAGTTCTGCCAGGATAGAGTAGCCCCATTCCTCCCAGGTCTTCCCCCTTATTACTAAAATTCTGTGGATGCATTACAACAATGACTCATAGGAAATCTCTCAAAGGTGGAAAGAAGAAGGCAGGTTGCTTAGGAAACTCAGGACTTGAGAGAATCCTTGGGGGTGAGTTCCACAGGTTTCTTTCTTGCTTCATCCTGACATCCTGGTTAGGGTGCCACAAAATCCTCTAACCTGGAGCCATCTAAGGGTACAAATATTTTTGAAAAACATTCCAAGAAAAGGGTAGCCTAACAAAGAAAATGTTTTTGGTAATATATCCTCTACTCAAACATCAACAGAACAACTGCCCCTTCCCTCATGGTTTCAGAGAAGCAGAAGGTGAGGTTGATCCTTCAACCCACATCTGCCTTACAGAATCCAGTGATGCTCTGACTCTTGCCCTGAGTGCTGACAGGGTCAGGAGGCAGCTGACCTTCTGTCTTCAACCAGCTGAAGCGGGAGGTGTTTCCGTCCTTTGTTGGGGCACTGGCAGTGAGGCTGAGTAGAAAACTGATCTCTATTCTACTCCTGGCAGAAGCAGGCAGCTTCCCTCGAGTGCTGTGACCAGGTAGTATCAGTGTGATCCAGTGGTAAGGTGAGCCTCCACTGCAAACTGATGTCAGAGAAACCGAACAAGGCAGTCTGGTGCAAGGCAGACTACCCACTCCTCTTCTCCAGATCAGTAAGTCTCAATGGATAGGGAGAGTCTCTGTTGTTCAATCACTCTCTCATGTCTGACTCTTTGTGACCCCATGGACTGCAGCATGCCAGGCTTCCCTGTCCTCCAGTGTCTCCTGGAGTTTGCTCAAACTGCATTTGAGCAGTTTGCTCCATTGAGTCAGTGATGCCATGCAACCATTTCATCCTCTGTCACCCTCTTCTCCTTAGTCTTTCCCAGCATCAGTGTCTTTTCCAATGAGTCAATTCTTCACATCAGGTAACTTCTACCTTCACCCAGAATCAGGGAGGCAAAAAGAAGTGGTAAGAAGTAAGGCAAGTCTATATTCTGCTTTTCCCTCTCTTTTCCTCTGGTGCCATGAGGCCCAGTGGGCAGCTCAGTTTATATCCCTGCTTGGAGGCAGTGGTACTGCACTAGTCGGCACCCAACTTGTATGGGGTGGTATCAGGGAGGCTGAGTAAGAAGCTGAGTTAAATGCCTGCTTGGCCTTTGTGCTGTACTTCAACATGGGAAATGTCTGCTATAAATATAAATACAAATATATATACATATTTATATAATCTAGTGTCTTATAATATCTGAAAGTCTAGAATTCAATAAAAATCATATCAAGAACTAGGAAAGTTTCCCATTATGGATGAGAAAAGACACTCAACAGATGGCAGCAAAGAAACAAATCAAATGTTGGAATTATCTGAAAGAAATCTTAAAGTAGCTATCATAAAAACACTTAAACAGATAAAAATTCTCTTGAATGAAAAAAATAGAAAATTTAAGCAAAGAAAATATCAAAAAGGAACTAAACGGAAGTCACTGGCTTGAATAAGATAGTAATTAAATGCATAACTCTCTGATGGGTTCAGTAGTAGAGTAGAGATGTCAGAGGGGAAAATAAGTGAACTTAAGTACATATCAATATGATTTACCTGACTTAAATAACAGAAAATAGACTAAAAAAGTTAAAGGACCCTGGGACTGTGGGGCCAAACCTAAAGAGCTAACATTCATATTGTTGAGCCCAAAAGGAAGGGAGAAAAACAGTAAGGCTAAAAACAATGACTCTGCTCTGCAAAAGACCCTGTTAAGAGAACAGGAAGACAAATTACAGGCTAGGAGAAAAGTACTTACAAAACACATGTTGATAAAGGGAAGTTATCCAAAATATACAAAGAACTCATAAAACTCAACAACAAGAAAACAAATAATCCAATTTAAAAATGGGCAAAAGATCTGAATAGACCAAAGAAGATACACAAATGGCAAATTATGGAAAGCTGCTCAATATCATATGTCATTAAGAAATTTCAAATTAAAATGATTATGAGACATCACTACACAACTATTAGAACCAGAGAGAATCCAAAATGCTGGTATCGCCAAAGGCTAGGGAGTATGTGGAGCAACAGGAGCTCTCATTCACTGCTGATTGGAATGCAAATTGTACAGCCTCTTTAGAAGACAATATCTTTTTTCTTTTTTAACAAGATTAAGCCTACTCTTGCCGTATGATCCAGCACTTGTATGCCTTGGTATTTAACCCAATATGATCGAATCTTATCTTCACATAAAACCTGCACATGGATGTTGATAGCACATTTATTTATACTTTCCAAAACTTGGAAGCAACCAAGATGTTCTTAAGCAGGTGATTGGATAAATTGTGATATATCCAGAAAATGGAATATAATTCAGTGCTAAAAAATCAATGAGAAAAAATGTTTTGTAGAAAGTTTTGGGAGAACTGGTTTATGATATGAAGAAAGTTAAAAATGATTCCAACCTAACTCAATATTCACAGATGAAAATCCAATGAATTAATGTTGGATGTCTTAAATAGAAAAGGTAAAATACTAAAGATAATAAAACTAAGGGAGAGAGCATATCTTAGTTACCTAGATGGGAAAAACAACTTCTTAAAACTTCCAGATCACAAACCAAATGGATTATTTTAATCATATGCAAATCAGAATTTTCTATTTAATAAAAAAATACCAAAGGAAAGAAATTGATAACTATCAGAATGAGAGAAAATATTCTTAATGTCTAGAATTGATAAGGGATTAAGATCTAAAAAATGCAAAAATCCATTAAAATTGTATAAAATACAACAATCCCAATGGAAAAATAGGCAAAAGATTAATTCATCAAAGAAGAAATCCAAAAATCTCACCAAAATATAAAGATACACTCTAACTCATAAGTGGAAAATACCTGTTACAACATACTTAGGTATCAGTTATACCTATTAGACTAGAAAAAATAGAAAACTGGAGAATGGAGTGTGTGGGTGGGAGTTAAGATATAGGACCTCTGCTGATGCAGAGTCTGACTACTGCCACCATTCGTAAAGCAGTCTGTCAGTATTTAGTCAAAGTCTGTATGTGTATACCCTATCTGTCCATCCTCCCTGATAGATTTTTACTTGCCCATTTATAGCTGGGGTGTTGATTTCCTAATTTGGTACAATTTGTGAATTAATCTGCTTGGTTATTGTTGTGAGTTTAGTCACCCCCTTTTTTCTATTTTTTCCTCCCTCTCTTTCCACTGTGCCTGACCTCAGTAAGACATACAAGTGCTACATTCATTTATTTTGCTTTAATAGAAAATTATGTTAAAGATTTGTTAGAAGAATATTGTGTGTGGTATAGATCAAACCTGGTTAGTGGTAGCATGACCTGTTGCTTGGTTTCAGACGAAAAAACATTATTTCAAAGATAATTTGAACCATATGGAAAATATTTCCAAAATAAGAGAAGGTGCAGAGATCTCAGTTTTTCTTTTGATTCAGTAATAATGTATGGAACTATTTGCCATCCCTTTCTGGAGGTTGGAACACTAAAACTATAGTAGTTGTATATTTTGTTTCAGTAAGTAAGTATAAATGTGAATTTAAAAGATGCTTACTCTTTGGAAGAAAAGTTATGACCAGCCTAGATAGCATATTGAAAAGCAGAGACGTTACTTTGCCATCAAAGGTCCATATAGTCAAGGCTATGGTTTTTCTATTGGTCATGTATGGATGTGAGAGTTGGACTGTAAAGAAAGCTGAGCGCTGAAGAATTGATGCTTTTGAACTGTGGTGTTGGAGAAGACTCTTGAGAGTCCCTTGGACTGCAAGGAGATCCAGCCAGTCCATTCTGAAGGAGATCAGCCCTGGGATTTCTTTGGAGGGAATGATGCTAAAGCTGAAACTCCAGTACTTTGGCCACCTCATGCGAAAAGTTGACTCATTAGAAAAGACTCTGATGCTGGGAGGGATTGGGAGCAGGAGGAGAAGGGGATGACAGAGGATGAGATGGCTGGATGGCATCACTGACTGGATGGACGTGAGTCTGAGTGAACTCCAGGAGTTGGTGATGGACAGGGAGGCCTGGCGTGCTGCGATTCATGGGGTCACAAAGAGTGGGACACGACTGAGCAACTGAACTGAACTGAACTGAAGTAAGTTTAGTAAGTAAGTAAGTAAGTAAGTATAAATGAACAGAGTAGATTAAGTTTTTAGATGCTTGCTGCATCTCATTTATAGTTGCTATAACTGGAAATTACACGTTTTTTAAAGGAGAGGAAAAACTATAGTGCCTCAGACAATATTGATATTGTCTTTCACTAATAGTGTAGAAGTAGGTGGCAGACTAGGGCAGAAGGTAGTGCTGCTCACCCTACTTCTTTAAGGACTGGACTTCCTGTTGTGTTCCTGAGATTGGGTCTCTGTTGGGTCTTTCCCCCATCTGTATGGTTACACCTGTGTCACTGCTAATGAACACATTTCAACTTAGCTGAAGGGGAAAGAGCAAAGATGAGGATAAGTTCTCTGTCTTTCAAATGATGATAACAAGGACCTTTTCCCCATATGTTTTGTTCACATTAGCCTGAGTGTTGTCATATGGTCACCCCTAGTCTCATTTGTTGTTGTTGTTCCGTCGCTAGGTCATGTTGAACTCTTTGCGACCCCCTGGACTATTGCCTGCCAGTCTCCTCTGTCTGTGGGGTTCTCCAGGCAAGAAGTCTGGAATGGGTTGTCATTTCCTTCTTCAGAGGATCTCTCTGACCCAGAGATTGAACCTGGCTCTCCTGCATTACAGGCAGTTTTTTTTTTTTTTTTTCCCCAACTGAGCAACCAGGGAAGCCAGGAACATTTTTGTCCTATCTTTGCAACTTTTCTGTAAGTCTAAAGTTATTTTAAAATAAAAAGTTAAAAGCATTTTTGTGATAATTAGGAAATTTTATACATGTATCCCTGGGTCGGGAAGATCCCCTGGAGAAGGAAATGGCAACATACTCCAGTATTCTTGCCTGGAAAATCCCATGGATGGAGGAGCCTGGCAGTCTACACTCCATGGGGTCGCAAAGAGTTGGACACGACTGAGCAGCTTCACTATTTCCACTATTTATTCACTATATTTATATTTTTTTCATATGTGATTTTTAATGTGATAAAAGTCTTCTTGGACTTTTTGAATATAGTCATCTGATAATCGTAAAAAAACCCCAGATACTTAAGGAAGGATTATTTTGATTTTTGTATTTCCTTTAAATATTCCCACAAAGTAGGTAAGTATCAGTTCAGTTCAGTTCAGTCACACAGTCGTGTCTGACTCTTTGCGACGCCATGGAGTGCAGCATGCCAGGCTTCCCTGTCCATCACCAACTCTGGGAGCTTGCTCAAACTCATGTCCATTGAGTCAGTGATGCCATCCAACCACCTCATCCTCTGTTGTCCACTTCTGCCTTCAATCTTTCCCAGCATCAGGGTCTTTCCCAGTGAGTCAAACCTTCACATCAGGTGGCCAAAGTATTGGAGCTTCAGCTTTAGCATCAGTCCTTCCAATGAATAATCAGGACTGATTTCCTTTAAGATTGACTGTTTTGATCTCCTTGCAGTCCAAGGGACTCTCAAGAGTCTTCTCCAACACTACAGTTCAAAAGCATCAATTCTTTGGCACTCAGCTTTCTTTGTGGTCCAACTCTCACATTCATATGTGGCTACTGGAAAAACCATAGCTTTGACTAGACGGACCTTTGTCGACAAGTAATGTCTCTACTTTTATTATTTTAATTGGAGGCTAATGTAGAGTAATTAGCCTCCAATTAAAATAAACAACTGAAAAAAATGCTGTTTAGATTGGTGATAGCTTTTGTTCCAAGGAGCAAGCGTCTTTTAATTTCATGGCTGCAGTCTCTATCTGCAGTGATTTTTGAGCCCAAGAAGATAAAGTCTGTAAGTATTTCCATTGTTTCCCCATCTCTTTGCCATGAAGTGATGGGAACAGATGGCATGATCTTCATTTTTTGGATGTTGAGTTTTAAGCCAGCTTTTTCACCCTCCTCTTTCACTCTCATCAAGAGAGGCTCTTTAGTTTCTCTTGGCTTTCTGCTATAAGGGTGGTGTCATCTGGATATCTGAGGTTATTGATATTTTTCCTGGAAGTCTTGATTCCAGCTTGTGCTTCATCCAGCCAGGCATTTAGCATGATGTACTCTTCATAGAAGTTAAATAAGCAGGGTAACAGTATACAGCCTTGATGTACTCCTTTACCAATTTTGAAACAGTTCATTGTTCCATGTCTGGTTCTAACTGTTGCTTCTTGACCTGCATACAGATTTTTCAGGAGGCAGGTCAGGTAGTCTTGTATTCCCATCTCTTAAAGAATTTTCCACAGTTTGTTGTGATCCACACAACAGCTAAAGCCTGTAGTCAAAGGCTTTAGTTTAGTCAATGAAGCAGAAGTATATGTTTTTCTGGAATTCTCTTGCTTTTTCTACGATCCAATGGATGTTGGCAGTTTGATCTCTGATTCCTCTGCCTTTTCTAACAGCAGCTTGAACATTTAAAGTTTCAGCTTGAACATCTGGAAGTTCTTGGTTCACGTACTGTTGAAACCTCGCTTGGGAGAATTTTAAGCATTACTTTGCCAGTGTGTGAGATGAGTGCAATTGTGGTATAGATTAAAGAAACTGGCAGAATGTAGAAAATTATCAAAGCTGGTGGATTGGTACTGGGGATGGTTTCATTGAAATTATTCACTTTACTTTTAAAATGTTTGAAAATTTCCTAATGAATCTTTAGAAAAAGAATTAAGAAAAATGCATACTATTTACCTTTGTATTCTGACAAATTTATTTTTCATGAATACTCTGGCAAACGATACGGTTGGACTTACACAGTACTCTTTCCTCATTTGTTTATAGATGTATAGATGTGCCATGTGCTCAGTCATGTCTGACTCTTTGTAACCCCTTTGCCTGTAGCCCACCAGGCTTTTCTGTCCATGGAATTGTACAGGCATGGATACTGGAGTGGGTTGCTATTTCCTCTTTCAAGGGATCTTCCCAACTCAGGGACTGAACCCTCATCTCCTGTGTCTCCTGCTTTATAGGCAGATTCTTTCTGCTGAGCCATCATTTGTTTATAGAACCCCAATATTTTCAGAAGCTAAAATGGTCAAGATAAGTATATCCTTCCCTACCCCCTAAAGGATGAAGCATGAATATGTAAATGAAGCACAGTTACGGCATTTTACTCTGCCACAGATTTTTATAGAGATGAGAAGGTGGTCAGATTGTGAAAAAAGATATTTAAGGAGACATCTGCTTAGGGGCAAGCTGGTTCTGGGAAGGACTTTTGCTCCATGGATATAAAGAGAGCAAGATAGATACACAGTTACATTGAACAGAGTTTTGTGAAGAAATGACAGTTCAGAGTTGTGATTTTAATTATATAGCTAAAAAGTGATAGACATTTACTTTAATGAAAACTAATACTCTGAGGATGGGAAAAAAAAAAAAAACAACAGTGAGAAACAAAGACTAATAATTTTGTTGAATTATGACATCAAGCCTAAAACTTCTGTACCCAAAGTTGCTGAACACCTTTATTTCATAAGTCACCTCATGTGAGCATTGTGTTTCCTGCAGTAAAAACCGTTTGTACTTGGCACAGTTACATAAACATTACTCATGATTGTTTCATGATCAGTCCTGAAAATCAATTTTTTTATTTCCTTAAAATCAATTTATCTGTGCCCAAACACTTGAACTAATTTGAAATGGTTAGATTCTCTTTTAGAATTTTTTTTCTATTCTTGAGCTTGTGTTTCCCCTTTTTTCCCCAACTTTATTGAGGCAAAACTGATAAATAGAAATTGTATATATTTTCAGTGAAGAATGTGATGTGAATAGATGTATGCATACATTGTAAAATGATGAGCATAGTCAAACTAATTAATGTAATAAGCTCCTCATGCAGTTATCAATAATTTTGTTGTGAGAACATTTAAGAACTACTCTTTAGCATATTTAAGGTACAATGTACAGTATTATTCAGTTCAGTTCAGTTGCTCAGTCATGTCCGACTCTTTGCGACCCCATGAACCACAGCATGCCAGGCCTCCCTGTCCATCACCAACTCCCAGAGACCACCCAAACCCATGTCCATCGAGTTGATGATGCCATCCACCCATCTCATCCTCTGTCGTCCCCTTCTCCTCCTGCCCTACATCTTTCCCAGCATCAGGGTCCATTCCAATGAGTCAGCTCTTTGCATGAGGTGGCCAAAGTATTGGAGTTTCAGCTTCAGCATCAGTCCTTCCAATGAACATCCAGGACTGATCTCCTTTAGGATGGACTGGTTGCATCTCCTTGCAGTCCAAGGGACTCTCAAGAGTCTTCTCCAACACCGCAGTTCAAAACCATCAATTCTTTGGAGCTCAGCTTTCTTCACACTCCAACTCTCACATCCATACATGACCACTGGAAACACCATAGCCTTGACTAGATGAACCTTTGTTGGCTAAGTAATGTCTCTGCTTTTGAATATGCTATCTAGGTTGGTCATAACTTTCCTTCCAAGGAGTAAGCGTCTTTTAATTTCATGGCTGCAGTCACCACCTGCAGTGATTTTGGAGCCCAGAAAAATAAAGTCAGCCACTGTTTCCACCGTTTCCCCATCTGTCTGCCATGCAGTGATGAGACCGGATGCCATGATCTTAGTTTTCTGAATGTTGAGCTTTAAGCCAACTTTTTCACTCTCCTCTTTCACTTTCATCAAGAGGCTTTTGAGTTCTTCTTCACTTTCTGCCATAAGGGTGGTGTCATCTGCATATCTGAGGTTATTGATATTTCTCTCCGCAGCTTGTGCTTCTTCCAGCCCAGCATTTCTCATGATGCACTCTGCATATAAGTTAAATAAGCAGGGTGACAATATACAGCGTTGATGTACTCCTTTTCCTATTTGGAACCAGTCTGTTGTTCCGTGTCCAGTTCTAACTGTTGCTTCCTAACCTGCATACAGGTTTCTCAAGAGGCAGGTCAGGTGGTCTGGTATTCTTCATCTCTTGAAGAATTTTCCACAGTTTATTGTGATCCACACAGTCAAAGACTTTGGCATAGTCAATAAAGCAGAAATAGATGTTTTTCTGGAACTCTCTTGCTTTTTCAGTGATCCATCGAAACATCCATTCCATGTTGGCAATTTGGTCTCTGATTTCTCTGCCTTTTCTAAAACTACCTTGAACATCTGGAAGTTCACAGTTCATGTATTGCTGAAGCCTGGCTTGGAGAATTTTAAGCATTACTTTACTAGCGTGTGAGATGAGTGCAATTGTGTGGTAGTTTGAGCATTCTTTGGCATTGCCTTTCTTTGGGATTGGAATGAAAACTGACCTTTTCCAGTCCTATGGCCACTGCTGAGTTTTCCATATTTCCTGGCATATTAAGTGTAGCGCTTTCACAGCGTCATCTTTCAGGATTTGAAATAGCTCAAATGGAATTCACTACTTTATTTGTAGTGATGCTTTCTAAGGCCCACTTGACTTCACATTCCAGGATGTCTGGCTCTAGGTGAGTGATCACACCATTGTGATTATCTGGGTCGTGAAGATCTTTTTTGTGCAGTTCTTCTGTGTATTCTTGCCACCTCTTCTTAATAGCTTCTGCTTCTGTTAGGTCCCTGCCATTTCTGTCCTTTATTAAGCCCATGTTTGTGTGAAATGTTCCCTGGGTATCTCTAATTTTCTTGAAAAGATCTCTAGTCTTTCCCATTCTATTGTTTTCCTCTATTTCTTTGCATTGATCACTGAGGAAGGCTTTCTTATCTCTTCTTGCTATTCTTTGGAACTCTGCATTCAAATGGGTATATGGTTCCTTTTCTCCTTTGCTTTTTACTCTCGTCTCTTCACAGCTATTTGTAAGGCCTCCTCAGACAGCCATTTTGCTTTTTTGCATTTCTGTTTCTTGGGGATGGTCTTGATTCCTGATTCCTGTACAATGTCACAAACCTCCATCCATAGTTATTCAGGCAATCTGTATTATTATCTCTAGTCAATGTGCTGTACATTAGATATCCAGAAATTATTCATCCTGCATTGCTCAAACTTTGTACTTTTCGTCTAAAATCTCATTTTAAAGTGGGAACTAACACCACCATGCACTCAGTCCCTGGCAACTACCATTCTATTCTCTATTTCTCTGGATTTGAGTTTTTAAGATTCTACCTACAAGTGAGATCATGAAGTCGTAGTCTTTCTGTGCTTAGTTAATTTCATTTAGCATTGCGTCATCCAGGTTCATCCATGTTGTCACAAATACATAGTTTCCTTCTTTTTAAAGACTGAATAATATTCCATTTCGTGTATGAGAGATAGAAAGAAGTCACATTTTCTTTATTCATTCATCCATCAGTGGACACTTATGTTTTTATCATATCTTGGTTATTGTGAATTATGGTACAATGAATGCGGGAGTGCAAGTATTTCTCTTTGATACTGATTTCATTTCCTTTGGACATACACCCAGAAATGGTATTGCTGGATCATATGGTAGATATATTTTCAGTTTTTTGAGGAATCTCCATGCTGTTCTCCATTATGGCTGAACCAATTTGCATTCCTACAAACAGTGCCTGAGGATTCCTTTTTTTTACCACATCTTCACCAATATTTTTTAAGAATAAACATTCTCACTGGTGTGAGATAATGTCTGATTGTGGTTTCAATTTGCTTTTCCCTGAAGATTATTAATGTTGAGCACCTTTTGATACACCTGTTGTCCATTTGTATGTCTTTCTTTGAGCAATGTATAATTCAGGCACATGTTTTAATTGGGAAATTATTATCATTATTTTTGTTATTGAGTTTTTTGAGTTCCTTATGTATTTTGGAATGTGAAGTCAAGTGGGCCTTAGAAAGCATCACTACAAACAAAGCTAGTGGAGGGGATGGAATTCCAGTTGAGCTATTCCAAATGCTGAAAGACGACGCTGTGAAAGTGCTGCACTCAATATGCCAGCAAATTTGGAAAACTCAGCAGTGGCCACAGGACTGGAAAAGGTCAGTTTTCATTACAATCCCAAAGAAAGGCAATGCCAAAGAATGCTCAAACCACCACACAATTGCACTCATCTCACACGCTAGTAAAGTAATGCTCAAAATTCTCCAAGCCAGGCTTCAGCAATATGTGAACCATGAACTTCCTGATGTTCAAGCTGGTTTTAGAAAAGGCAGAGGAACCAGAGATCAAATTGCCAACATCCACTGGATCATGGAAAAAGCAAGAGAGTTCCAGAAAAACATCTATTTCTGCTTTATTGACTATGCCAAAGCCTTGACTGTGTGGATCATAATAAACTGTGGACAATTCTGAAAGAGATGGGAATACCAGACCACCTGACCTGCCTCTTGAGAAATTTGTATGCAGGTCAGGAAGCAACAGTTAGAACTGGACATGGAACAACAGACTGGTTCCTAATAGGAAAAGGCGTTCGTCAAGGCTGTATATTGTCACCCTGTTTATTTAACTTATATGCAGAGTACATTATGAGAAATGCTGGACTGGAAGAAACACAAGCTGGAATCAAGATTGCCAGGAGAAATATCAATAACCTTAGATATGCAGATGACACCACCCTTATGGCAGAAAGTGAAGAAGAACTCAAAAGCCTCTTGATGAAAGTAAAAGTGGAGAGTGAAAAAGTTGGCTTAAAGCTCAACATTCAGAAAACGAAGATCATGGCATCCGGTCCCATCACTTCATGGGAAATAGATGGGGAAACAGTGGAAACAATGTCAGACTTTATTTTTCTGGGCTCCAAAATCACTACAGATGGTGACTGCAGCCATGAAATTAAAAGACGCTTACTCCTTGGAAGGAAAGTTATGACCAACCTAGATAGCATATTCAAAAGCAGAGACATTACTTAGCCAACAAAGGTTCGTCTAGTCAAGGCTATGTTTTTTCCTGTGGTCATGTATGGATGTGAGAGTTGGACTGTGAAGAAGGCTGAGCGCTGAAGAATTGATGGTTTTGAACTGTGGTGTTGGAGAAGGCTCTTGAGAGTCCCTTGGACTGCAAGGAGATCCAACCAGTCCATTCTGAAGGAGATCAACCCTGGGATTTCTTTGGAAGGAATGATGCTACAGCTGAAACTGCAGTACTTTGGCCACCTCGTGTGAAGAGTTGACTCATTGGAAAAGACTCTGATGCTGGGAGGGATTGGGGGCAGGAGGAGAAGGGGATGATAGAGGATGAGATGGCTGGATGGCATCACTGACTTGATGGATGTGAGTCTGAGTGAACTCCTGGAGTTGATGATGGACAGGGAGGCCTGGCGTGCTGCTATTCATAGGGTCGCAAAGAGTTGGACACGACTGAGCCGACTGATCTGATTTGATTTCAGATCTATGTATTTTGTATATTGTCCCCTTATTAGATACATGATTTTCAAATATTATCTCCCATTCCTTAGGTTATTCTTTTATTCTCTTGATTGTTTCCTTTGCTGTGCAAGAGCTTTTTAATTTGGGGTAGACAGTTTGTCTAATTTTATACTTTTGTTGCCTGTGTTTTGGGGGTCATATCCAAAAATTATTACCAAGGCCAGTATCAAAAGGCTTTTTTCCTGGTAGTTTTATAGGTTTAGGTCTCATATTTAAGTCTTTAATCCATTTTGAGTTGATTTTTGTAGATGATGTGAAATAAGAATCCAGTTTCATTTTTCTAAATGTGAATAATATTCAACTTTTTCATGGCCATATATTGAAGATATTGTCCTTTCCCTGTATTGTATTCATGATACTATTGTCAAAAATTAATTGACTGTAATGGTGTGGATATATTTCAGGGATCTTTACTCTCTTCCACTTTCTGTATGTCTGTGTTTATTCCAGTACCATGCTGTTTTCATTACCATAGCTTTAAAGTGTATTTTGAAGTCAGATAGTGCAGTCCGTCCTGCTTTGTTCTTTTTGCTTAAGATTGCATTGGCTATAATGAAGGATAAAAATTGTACGATCATCTCAGTAGATACACAAGAAGCATTTGATAAAATTCAACACCCTTTCATGATAAAAACTCAAGAAATTAAAAAAGCTCTTAGGTATAGAAAGAATTTATTGCAGTATGATAAAGCCATATAAGGTAAGGCCATAGTAAACATCATACTCAATAATGAGAAGCTGAAATCTTTTCCTCTAAAATTATAAACAAGACAAGGATACTCTCTCTGACCTCTTCTAATCAATATAGTACTAGAAGTCCTGGCTAGAGCAATCAGGTGAGAAAGAAAATAAAAGTCATTCAAATCAGAAAGGAAGAAATGAAAGTATTTCTATTTACAATTGACATAATCTTATATATAGAACTCCCTTAAGATTGCACCATAAAACTGAAAACTAATAACAAATTCAGTAAAGGTAAAGGATACAAAATCACACAGAAATGCCTTATGTTTCTATATACTACTTGTGAACTATCTGAAGAAGCAGTGAAGAAAACAGTCGCCTTTATAGTAGCATCAAAAAATAAAAGTGAATGTCCTTTAGTCATGTCTGACTGTGATCCCATGGAGTACAGCCCACTGGGTTCCTCTGTCCTTAGAATTCTCCAGACAAGAATATTGGAGTGGGCTGCCATTCCCTTCTCCAGAGGATCTTCCCAACGAAGGATCAAACCCAGGTCTCCCACATTGCTGGCAGATTCTTTACCATCTGAGCCACCAGGGGATCCCAAGAATACAGGAGTGGGTAGCCTATTCCTTCTCCTGTGGATCTTCCTGACCCAGAAATTGAACTGGGGTTTCTGCATTGCAGGTAGATTCTTTACCAGATGAGCTACCAAGGTAGCCCTTTATAGTAGCATTAAAAAATACTTAGGGATAAATTTAACCACTGAGCTAAAAGATTTGTACACTGAAAACTATAAATTATTGATGAGAGACATGTTTATGTATTAGAATAATTTCCTCTTAATAATTTTTTGTAACTACCCTGATAGAGAAAAGAATTTGAATAGGTATCCTTCTTTTTGATCTTTTTCAATCATTGAACATTTCTTCTTTCTGTTTGCTTTATTTCTAAAAACATAATATAAAAGCTGTCTTTTGGGTAGAGAATTTTAAAAATTAATCTTAGATAATTCTGTGCTTAATTATATTCAGAATATTCTTACATGTTTATGACTCTACCGCACCCCCCCCTAATTTATCATAGTTTAAAGATCTTCCTTTCTGTCTTTGGAGTACATAGAACTACATTTTTATTTATCTTAATTTTTTGGCTCTCTCAGTTGTCAACCTACAGTAACATTGTTTTTACAAAGGTAAAACAAATAATTATTCAAATACTGAATTTATAGAGTACAGGGTGCCCCATAAATTCTTTTTAAAAGTAAAGGAAAAGAAAACTGGCAGGAAAGCCCCATGCAAAGCAATTCTTTCTTCCTGGAAAACTGTGGGTATTAGCAATTTTTGATGTTTTCATTAGTTAAAAGAAAATACCAAAGTCATCCTTCTGTGGTTTTGTCTTTTTTAACTTGAATCTGGGTTTCCATTTTTCCAGGCAGCAGTTTCTCACTCCTTGGTCCTTTATCCTGGCAAGGATTGTAGGCCTCTAAAGAAAATTTTGAATGAAACTGCTCAGGTATTAGATAACCAGAGGGTTGCTGATCCTGTTACTAAACTGATTCATGAGTGGTCTTTTAAAACTGTGTTAAATACCTGTTCCCTTTGTAGTATGCTATCCATAGTGCCAAATGGTTTTGCTAAGTCGTAAGTCTGATATATCACTTTTCTGCTCACAACTTAGAGGCTCTTTATTATTATGGGCTGTTCCATTATCCTTCTCAATCCATTTAAAGCTTTCCATCTCTTTGAAATGGGGTCTCCTCTCCAGTTAGCCTCATCATTTACTACTCTGGCTTCAGAACTATTGGTCTAACTATACCAAGATCTCCACAGTGAGTCTTGTTTGTTTGTTTGTTTGTTTTTATCTCTGACTGTATGTCTGCTTATTGGCTTGCAAAAGTCTTTCCCATTGGAATAACAAAAAATAGTTAATTGAAGTCATCCATTTAAATCTACATCATAGTTGAGTAAACTTGGCTGAAGCTCCATTATGTATATTCTGCTTCTGTATGTGTAAAAGGAGAGGGCAGTATTTTAGTGTTTTCACTTAGATTGCTGGCATTCCTAGGGTCTTGTTTTTTAAGGTGTCTCTTAATCCTGATTTCTGATTCTATTGAATGCTGTTTCACTCATGCCTACCTCCTGGGACTGCTCTCTTGTGTTTGCTCTGTACCAATAAAGATGTAGAGGAAAAAACCCTACCTTGTATGAGTTTTCTAAAACCCAGATCTTATTTTTAGTCTAGGGTAATGGAAAGCATTTCAACTATAACAACAAAAGGATTGATTATAAGTTACTATTATTCATCTTTTTTAATGCCTAAGTAATTTTCCATTGTGTGTATTTGCCACAATTCGTTTATCTATTCAGCCACTGAAGGACAGCTGGGCTCTTCCCATCTTTAAGCTGTTTTGATAGTACTACTATGAACATAAGTGTATATGTATTCATTTGACTGTTTTCAAGTCTTTTGGTTCTATACATAGGAGTGGGTTTTATGGGTCATGATAGTTCTGTGTCTGACTTTTGGAGGAACTGCCAAAGTGTTTTCCACAATAGCTGAACCATTATACATTTTCACTAGTGATGTATAAGGGTTCCAGTTTCTCATTTCCTTACCAGTCTTGGCTATTTTTTGTTTTTCTAATTACAGTCATGCTAGTTGTTCTGAAGTGGTTTTGATTTCATTTACCTAGTGACCAGTTGGAAGGAATGATGCTAAAGCTGAAACTCCAGTACTTTGGCCACCACATGCGAAGAGTTGACTCATTGGAAAAGACTCTGATGCTGGGAGGGATTGGGGGCAGGAGGAGAAGGGGACGACAGAGGATGAGATGGCTGGATGGCATCTCCAACTCGATGGACGTGAGTCTGAGTGAACTCTGAGAGTTGGTGATGGACAGGGAGGCCTGGCATGTTGCGATTCATGGGGTCGCAAAGAGTCAGACATGACTGAGCGACTGAACTGAACTAAGTGACCAATGATGCTCAGCATCATTTCATTTTCTTATTGGTAGTTAATATATCTTCTTTGGAAAAATACATATTAAAGTCCATTGCCCATATTGTTATTGCATTGTGTGACTTGTGCTTATTGACTTGTAAGAGTTCTTGATATATTCTGGATGCTAGACCCTTATAGGATATATGATTTGTAAATCCTGTCTTCCATTTGGTAGATTGACTTTTTACTTTTTTGATAATGTCTTTTGATGCAGAGGGCTTCCCTTGTGGCTTAGCTGGTAAAGAATCCACAAGCAGTGCAGGGGACCTGGGTTCAACCCCTGGGTTGGGAAGATCCCCTGGAGAAGGGAAAGGCTACCCACTCCAGTATTCTGGCCTGAAGAATTCCATAGACTGTATAGTCCATGAGGTCACAAAGAGTCGGACACAACTGAGTGACTTTCACTTTCACTTTTGATGCAGAAGAAGTTTTAATTTCAACTTAGTCCAATATGTCAATTCTTTCTTTTGTTGTTCATGCTTTTGGTGATATATAGATAAAGATATAACATACTACATACACACATGTTATGTATATAAGTGTTTAATACATATAACACAGAGTGTGGAAGAAAGCAATGGCACCCCACTCCAGTACTCTTTTGTCTGGAAAATCCCATGGACAGAGGTAGGCTTCAGTCCCTGGGATCACTGAGTTGGACACGACGGAGCAACTTCACTTTCACTTTTCGCTTTCATGCGTTGGAGAAGGAAATGGCAACCCACTCCAGTGTTTTTGCCTGGAGAATCCCAGGGATGGGGGAGCCTGGTGGGCTGCCGTCTATGGGTTTGCACAGAGTCGGACACGACTGAAGCGACTTAGCAGCAGCAGCAGCAACACAGAGTGTATAGGGAATATTTTTGTGTTAAATAAACTACATTGTGAATGTATGAATTTTATCTTAGAATAAGTTATTTGAATTTAAATGGGCATCCGGCTCCACAACATGAGAACATTATTAAAAGCATAATTTGTTCACAAAATCTCAGTTTGGGGAAGAACAAAGACTTGTGAATCATTACAGAAAAGAATCATTTCATTCTCTCACTGAATTGTAGCCTTTCTGAGATTACAGTAAAAGAAGTCTCTCAAAACTGGCCTTTTAATTTTTGACTTTTATGTTGGCACCTAAGTGAAAGAAAATGATCATGAAATATCAGCATTATTCCATTTCAACAATACATTAAACAGAAGCATTTAACTCTGAAAGCTAGACATCATTAGCTGTCTTCTGATTAATATTTAGCTCTAGTTATATAAGTCTGGTATTTAATGCAACTTTCAAATGATCTGGAAGCTGTTTTAAAATCTATAAAGCTTAATGAAATCATATATACATTAGTTGTTCAAGAAAAAAAAAATCTACACTGGATTGCCTCCTGCTGCTTCATAGATACAAGGTTGTATGTTTGTATTAATAGTTCATCCATTACATAGAAGGCATAAGAACAGTACAGAGCAAACTTGTTGCTAAAAATTCATCATTCTAAAGTCAAGCACACCAGCTTTCTCAGGTGTGTGTGTTTGTGTGTGTGTGTGTGTGTGTGTGTGAGAGAGAGAGAGAGAGAGAGAGAAAGAGTGTGTGTGACTTTACTCTTTTTTTGAAAGCATTAATCATGTAGTTACTATGTAATAGGACTTCCCTGGTGGCTTCCCTGGTGGCTCAGAGGGCAGAGTCTGCCTACAGTGCGGGAGACCCAGGTTTGATCCCTGGATTGGGAAGATCCCCCGGAGAAGGAAATGGCAACCCACTCCAATATTTTTGCCTGGAGAATCCCATGGACAGAGGAGCCTGGCAGGCTACAGTCCATGGTGTCACCAAGAGTCAGACACAGCTGAGTGACTTCACTTTCTTTCACTATTACAATAGGCACCATCCTGGTCCTTATAAATACAGAAAACTTCCTTGCTGTCTTTGAACTCTCATTCTAAAGATCAGATCCGATCAGTCACTCAGTCGTGTCCGACTCTGCGACCCCATGAATCACAGCACGCCAGGCCTCCCTGTCCATTACCAACTCCCGGAGTTCACTCAACTCACGTCCATCAAGTCAGTGATGCCATCCAGCCATCTCATCCTCTGTCGTCCCCTTCTCCTCCTGCCCCCAATCCCTCCCAGCATCAGAGTCTTTTCCAATGAGTCAATTCTTCATATCAGGTGGCCAAAGTACTGGAGTTTCAGCTTTAGCATCATTCCTTCCAAAGAACAGAAGACAGAATAAATATATTGATAAGTTATCTAAATTGTTAATAGATAGGAAGAATATATTTGGAAAGTTCGATAAGTTTGAAAAATAAACTTCAAAATGAAATTCATCTGGTCTCATGTTAATGAGGAAACTGTAGGCCTCCCAATTCAAGTCACAATTCAAGCAAACTTGGTAGTTAGTGATTGTCAACTTGTTTTTCTCATAAACTTCTTCAGACAGGACTGAAACGGCCTGGCTGGCAGTGATAAGACACAATGGCAACATCAATATTTTGTGTTTCATCCTAGCGACTGCTGTTCTGGCCAAGGGGGTGATATGTGCCTACTTAGAACTGAATCATCTTTTGTCAGGCTAGGAAAGAAAGTGCTCATGCAGCCAGGAGTTCCTCCAGGCAGACGTCATTTGGGTTCTCTAATTTAATAGGGTGCAAATAGATCCTAAAATTAAAAACCCAGCTCTCTGTTTGTTTCTTCTGTTTGGGAAGCAGTCAATAAACTCCACAAAACACGAGCTCTGTGCTGTGTTTCCAATGTCAGCTGCCCCTGTAGCCAACTTTCGCTTGCTATGAAAGGATTCCATTGACTTTCTCCAACCAAAAACACAGGAGACTGACTATCCAGGAACCCCACTTTATTTTCAGTTATGGCTTCTTCTGTTTCCATATTTAAAAACAAAAAGTCTTTCTTACCTCTGGTTTTCCAGTTTAACCAGGTCTTCAAGTTTACTAACAATAACGTGTTTATATGGTGTTTCACCCTAAAGGAAGCCCTAATTCCTTATATGAATGTATACATAGTCTCTCCTCCTTACCGTCCCATCCTCCAACCCTATACACATCTCGTCACTTGTGAAATATGACCTCTCAAGGGTGGAGTATGCTTGATGCTGAAACAGCATATAATATTGAGTAATAGGACGGACTGACTTCAGCTGCTGTTAAGACCAGCAACCAAAAAAAAAAAAAAGGAAAAGAAAAATGTATTAGGAATAGAACAAGGCAAAGAACTAAAAAGAAATAAGAAATACATATATTTCTAGTTTAGGATTCAAAGATAAAATTATTAGATAAGGATTAAAGATAAGAATAAAAAAAGGAAATCACCTCATAATTGGATTAATAACATAAAAACAATGTACGTGTGTGCTCAGTGGTGTCTGACTCTTTGCAACCCCATGGACTGCAGCCCACCAGGCTCCTCTATCCGTGGAATTTTCCAAGCAAGAATACTGGAATGGATTGCCATTTCCTGTTTCATGGGATCTTTCTGACCCAGGGATCAAACCCACGTCTCCTGAGTCTCCCGAATTGGAGGCAGATTCTTTACCACTGAGCCACCTGGGGAGCCCAGCAATGCTTTTATACAGTGTGGCAAACAATATAAAATTTGAAGAAAATATATTTTAATTATTCCTGCAACCTTGGATTAAGTAAATAGATAGTGTGTCCTATGGCTGCCAACAGAGTTGAATTAGATAGATTCTGTTTGGAATTCTAAAAATATGAAAGAGAATAACAAGAGAGGTAAAGAAAATTCCACAAAGCAAATTTTAATGGTGAGAGGGGATTAAATTGGATCCCTGATTATAACACTGATCTTGAATTTGTGTAGTGTAAGCATTAAAATAAAAACAGGCTCTTCTGGCATTTTAGAAATATTCTCAAACAGGATCATGTGCATGCACGTGCGTGCACTGTGGATTATCAAGCAGACACTCTGCTTAAGAAACGATAAAGCCACAAGGAGAGATCATTCCTGTACACTTCTGTGCTTGACAACAAAAACAACGATAAAACGCATCTGCTGCGAAAGGAACAAAAGTAATAAAAGAAATTTAGAGTTGTATTCCTTAAATGTAATTCCAGTTACATCCATGTGCTGTGCTAAGACACTTCAGTTGTATCTGATGCTTTGTGACCCTATGGGTCTGTAGCCTGCCAGGCTCCTCTGTCCATGGGATTCTCCAGGCAAGAGTAGTGGAGTGAGTTGCCATTTCCTTCTCCAGAGTAACATCCACATACTTGCCAAAAACATCAGTGACTACGTAGTGTATAGTGAAATGAATAAAACATTTTCATCCAAGCAATTAAGCTTCATCAGTTTATGGCATAATTTATTTTTCTTCTGTTATCTCTCACTCTTCTTGATGCCCTTAGTGCCATTACAAAGGAAAAAAATCTTACCCTGCATGCTCAGAAAACAAAGGGCAATTCTACTCACTAGTCTATTAAGCTTACATGCTTTGTTTTTAATAAGTTGCTCTGTCTCATAATACAGTTTTGCATTTGGTGTCTATTTTTCTATGCCCCTAGCTCAACTTTTATTTAGTATTTAGTATTTTAATGTTAACACTTCAGAAAATCACAGACCCACAGCATCTTAGTACTTAAAATTTTTGTTTTTAAATTGAAGTAAAGTTGATTTACAATGTTGTGTTAGTTTCAGGTATACCACATAATGATTAGATATTTTCATGGATTATACTTCATTTAAAGTTATTATAAAATATTAGTTACATTTCTTATTCTTTACATTGCATCCTTGTATCTTATTTATTTTAAACCTAGTAGTTTGTACCTCTTAATCCCCTTCCCTTATCTTCCCCTTCCACCTACCCCTCTCCTCACCAGTAACCACTAATTCTGTATCTGTGAGTCTGTTCCTATCTTATTATATTCATTTGCTTTTTTTTTTAGGTTCCACATATAAGGAAAAACATACAGAATTTGTCTTTCTCTGTCTTATTTCACTAAGCTAAAACCCTCTAGGTTCATCCATGTTGTTGCAGATAACAGAAGTTCATTCTTTTTTATGACTGAGTAATATTCTTAGGTTGTTAATCTGTATCTTTGATATTTATTGTCAACAGTGGTGCTGTGAACCTCAAGGTGCATGTATCTCTTCAAATTAGTATTTTCATTTTCTTCAGATAATTCTACTCCTTCTCAGGAGCTTCCCTGGTGGCTCAGTAGTAAAAGAGTCTGCCTACTAATACAGGAGACACAGGAAATGTGGGTTCAATCCCTGGATCAGGAAGATTGCCTGGAAAAGGAAGTGGAAACCCACTCTAGTATTCTTACCTGGAGAATCCCATGGACAGAGGAGCTTGGCGGGCTATAGTCCATGGGGTTGCAAAGAGTTGGACATGACTTAAGAATAACAACAACACGGTAGTTCTGTTTTTAATTTTTGGAGAAATTTACATACTATTTTTCCATAGTGGTGGTACCAATTAACATTCCCACCAATAGTAAACTAGGGTTCCCTTTTCTCAATATGCTGGCCAACAATTACTGTTTGTTGTCTTTTTAAAAAATTTAATTGGACAATAATTGCTTTACAATATTGTGTTGGTTTCTGTCATATGTCAACATGAATCAAACATATGTCCTCTCCCTCTTGAATCTCCCTCCCCTCTCCCACCAATTCCACCACTCTAGGTAGTGACAGAGCACTGGATTGAGCTACCTGCAAATTCCCACTGGCTATATATTTTCTGTATGGTAATGTGTGTGTCTCTTTGCTACTCTCTCAATTCATCCCACCCTCTCCTTTCCCTACTGTATTCACAAATCTGTTCTCTATGTCTGTATCTCCGTTGCTGCCCTGCACGTAGGTTCATCAGTACCATAAACCATAATTGAAATAGACACAGGCACCCAATGTTTGTTGCAGCACTATTTAAAATAGCTAGGCTATGGAAGCAACCTAGATGTCCATTGACAAAAGAATGGATACAGAAGTTGTGGTACATACATACAATGGAATATTAATGAGCCATAAAAAGAACACATTTGAGTCAGTCCTAATGAAGTGGATGAACCTAGAGCCTATTATACAGAGTGAAGTAAGTCAGAAAGAGAAAAACAAATATTGTATATTAATGCATGTATATGGAATCTAGAAAGGTGGACTGTTTGTTGTCTTTTTGACGGCTATTCTGATGGCTGTGAGATGGTACCATATCATGGTTTCTAGTTGCTGATTTTTACTTGTTTGGATATACTGAAGAATTTAGAGGGTGTTAATTTCAGCTCTCCTGTATTACAGGTGAGTCAAGTCCAGAAAAGGCAAAGAACTTTTCCAAGTTCACTCAGTAAATTAGGGCAAGAAAATAGAAACTAAACCCAGATTTTCTGTCTTCCTGCTGTGAACTCTTTGCCAAACACACTTACTAGGTCCATCAATATTTTCTTTCTTTAGCTATTCATTGAGAACCAAACAATATGAGGACCAAATATATCCATGGGGAGACAGGTGGTGATTTGTTAAGTGGCTAGTTTAATGTACACATTTTTGTGTATTTGCATGAAGATTTATATTCTCTGAGCTGGATATAATGAATAATTTTGTATATTTGATGGATGTAATGAGTCTTTTTACTTTAGACCCTTCCCTATATATATATATTTTTACATTTTCTGTCACAGAACCATGTTACTTTTTGATTTGAAAACTTATTATCTTTAAAATGCTTTTTCTTTTTTCTCTTGTATGGTAGAAATAGCTGCTGCTGCTGCTGCTAAGTCACTTAAGTTGTGTCCGACTCTATGTGGCACCACAGATGGCAGCCCACCAGGCTCCCCCGTCCCTGTGACTCTCCAGGCAAAAACACTGGAGTGGGTTGCCATTTCCTTCTCCAGTGCATGAAAGTGAAAAGTGAAGTCGCTCAGTTGTGTCTGACTCTTCATGACCCCATGGACTGCAGCCCACCAAGCTCCTCCGTCCATGGCATTTTCCAGGCAAGAGTACTGGAGTGGGGTGCCATCGCCTTCTCCAGGTAGAAATAGCTAATAGGAACTGTAAAGCTTGTTTGCTGATGAAAGAAATGAATTATTTTTAAACATCCTATTTAGTGTAGATCCTTGTGTTCTTGGCTTTGGATATTGCAGGGATTTTACAGTAGGCCAAGAAAAATAGGGGAAGTAATCTGTTTCCCTAGCACAGGAGGAGACTCACATGGTGTAGGGTTGACTCCCAAAGCAGTAGCAGCAAGTCCAAATCATAATATGTATAGTACTCTGGCAAACTCCGGTTTGTACAAGGCTGAGATTGATAGCCACTGGTTCCTAGTTTTATTTAGGTTAGCAGGAGTTATGAGCTGCAGTGATACTAATAATCACACGGTTTACACTCCTGTTGTTGACTGCAGTCAGCAACAAATCTCTCTGGGTGAAAACAGGACCTAAACCAGAGACAAGTAATAGTATATGCATTAGGAAAGGAAAAGGATAGTCAAAGTGAAATGCTGAAATAACAGACAATATGGGCATGATTATGGTCTTCCCTGGTGGCCCAGTGATAAAAGAGTTTTCTGCTAATACAAGAGATGTGGTTTCAGTCCCTGGGTTGGGAAAATCCTCTGGAGAAGGAAGTCCAGTGTTCTTGCCTGGGAAATTCCATGGACAGAGGAGCCTGGCAGGCTACGGTCCACGGGGTCACAAATGAATTGGACAGGCAGGACTCAGCAAGGAAACAACAACAACAGCAGTGGGCGTGATTAGCACTGCTCTTCCTACCCCTTTCTTCCTTATAACCCAGTGCCTTTGTCAGTGCAAAGCATGGCTGTAGGGCAGGACTCTAATTCCAGCAGGCAGAACTTTCCAAAGGTTTGGACAAACAGTGAGAGATTTGGGGTTAGAGGAGGATTTGGAGGACTGCAACTCTGGAAGGAGAATCCAGGTCAGGAAGCCACACTGGCCTTGCCAGGTGGTCGAATTCAGTGCCAGACCTCACCTGTCAGAGAGCATGCAAGTCCTTTGTACTGGCAGGCTGGGTTATTTTGGTTTGTGTCCTGAGCAGAGATTTACCTTCAAGTTGAAGAACTTCAGTTCTCATATTCTAACCAAAAAAAAAAAAAAAAATAATGAGAAGGTAGAAGCCTATGGATATGATGGAATTGTTCTCGATACACAAAAGTACGTTAGTTACTAAGATATTTTCATTATTGCATAAATGAAAGTAGAACGTTTGAAATGAAAAATCTTTCTGAGAGCTTTCCTTTATTCAATTCATGTTCTGTATATCTCTGTAGTGTATAATATAGATACATGTGTTGATATATAAACTTAACCAAAGAAAACTTATCTCCAGGCAGTTGTTTCTATTTGAAGAACTAAAAGAAATGGTTACTGAAGTTTTTTTTTTAACCCAGAAAAAAAAAACTTTCAATCTAAGGAGTGTTACAAGCAAAATCATGTTGAATGTGGTATCACAAGCAAGATTCAATAGCTAATATTTATGCTATCCTAACATTAATTATGTGCATTTGTACAAAATAACCTATTAAATCTTTGCACATAATCCTGAGAGTAATAATTAATATATTAATTGTACACGTGAGGAACCTGAAATTCAAAGAGGTTGATCACAATGATACAGCCAGTTTATCTTGCATTTTGAAGTTCAACCAAGTTATCCTGCTTTAACATAGAAAAAAATTGATCTTTCTAGATATACTGCTCTTCCTAGCTAGTACTTCTCTATTCCAGATAAAAGCATCCATTAAAAAGACAGTTGTGAAAACATTTTTGAGTAAATATATTTCTATCTTTGTTTACTTCCTAAAACTCAAACAGGTCATTCGAGGAAGACAAATTTAACCTGAATTGCTCAAGTTTTACCCAATTGTGGGTACAAATGAGCCTTTATACACAAAATTTCCTTGTTCATTACACAGTTTACATAGCTTCTCAGTCATCAACCTCCATCAAAACATTTCTGAGATGTCCCAGAAATATACTCAGGAACAAAGCCCTGCACACTTGGGTCTGCTAAAATACTCTTCTCTGAGCAAAAAACCATCCTGGCCTCTGCCCAGAAATGAGGACAGTTGTTCTCCTGCCCTCATTCTCAGGGTAGGCTCAGCCTGGGTCACCTTGCTATACATTGGTACAATAGCATGTTTTGTGCTTTTGTAAATTTGAGCTAGAATCTTGACTCCAACCTAAAGCAGAAATATGTACTGATTTGCATTATCACACTTGAAGAATATCACACACACTTGAAATCAGACTATTCAGGTAAACATTTTCCCTGGGAGATCTTAAGCATGATATTTTATTACTTTGAGCCTCAATTTATTCATCTTTAGAACTGGAGAAATAAAAATGCCAATCATTGGAGATAATTTGGGGACTTAAGAGAGATCACAAATGTGAGAACTTGGTTTACTATACATTTTAATGTAGGTTTATTGCATTAGATGTGACTCTTTGGGATCCAAGTAATCTGTTTTTATCCTAACAGAAACAAAACAGAGTATGCATTGCATATACAAATGCAGCTCATATGTATCTGAAGCTTGCTTGGACTCTAAGTGTGTCTTGCTTTTCTTCTTGGCTGTTCCTCTGCTTCACATACATTCTTCCCACAAGGAGGATAAGGTAGAAGCTGGTAGGCTTAAAGTTTGAGTTCTAAAAGAAGAAAGATCCTTTCTCACCTTATGTCTAGGTGGTATATGTCAAGAAAAGGTTCTTATCAGCTATGGTTGACTTTTATGTCCAGTTCTTCGATTAGTTCTGTACCCTGCTTGGGTCATATGGCTAAGGTCAAGGGAAGTTCAATTCAGCTCAGTCACTCAGTCATGTCCAGCTCTTTGTGACTCAATGGACTGCAGCACACCAGGCTTCCCTGTCCATCACCAACTCCCAGAGCTTGTTCAAACTCATGTCCATCGAGTTGGTGATGCCATCCAACCATCTCATCCTCTGTCGTCCCCTTCTCCTCCTGCCTTCAATCTTTCCCAGCATCAGGGTCTTTTCCAATGAGTCAGTTCTTCACATCAGGTGGCCAAAATATTGGAGTTTCAGCTTCAGTGTCAGTCCTTCCAATGAATATTCAGGACTAATTTCCTTTAGGATTGACTGGTTTGATCTCCTTGCAGTCCAAGGGACTCTCAAGAGTCTTCTCCAACACCACAGTTCAAAAGCATCAATTCTTTGGCACTCAGCTTTCTGAGTCCAACTTTCACATCCATACATGACTACTGGAAAAACCATAGCTTTGACTAGATGGACCTTGTTTGGCAAGATCAAGGGAAGGTGTCCCAGAATCACACAGGGTGAGGAAAGGACAATTCTGGAAGAAGAGGTGCTGGGCATAAGAGAGACCATTGCCCACCATAACTCTGCTACTGTTGGGTCATAAGAATCTACATCTACATAGCTTTTCCTTATTTAGCTTCCATTATTCTTCATCCCCACTGATGACATTCAACACCAATCAACCAAACACTAATTGAAATCCTGCTCACTGCCAATGGGGCCAAGTACTAGGAAAACAAAGACAAGAAGACAGGGCTCTCAACAGCTCACTACCTAGTGGGGGAGCCTGTGCTGTTAGACTGTTCCACTGTTCTACTGGAGAAGCATGGAGTGCAGCTAAATTCCACTCAGCACAGTGTGGGACTGGGTGGAGGAAAGTATGGCAGATTGGGTCATGCTTACCAAAGGACCTAATTGTAAAATCAGTCTTGAAAGATGAATAAGAATTAGCTGGACAAAAATGGTGAGAAAGAACATTTCTGTACAATTTAACCAGCTGGTACTCTTTGGTACATATTTTAGCCTCTCTCATTTTGATGATAAGTTTCTTGATAGTGATCAGGCTATAAATTTTCTGTATTGTTGACAGTGCTTTCATAATGCTAACTGCTTTATTGACTGTTGCTGTCTGATATAGTTAATGCTGGTAATTATTTTCATTACTGACTATCTGGAACATTTTTACTTATGAAAATGAGTTAATCATTAATAGCAACGGGATGGTATATGAAACCGTCTGTTTTCCTGGAAAGCTTTTCAGATTTTGCCAGGCAGGTTTCATTTTTTTTACTCTAGGTTTCTTACTGCCACTCTAACAGCACCATTTTTAGCCAATTTAAGAAGCTACAACCATTCATATATGACAGCTCCAAAGTGATGCCTCCCTCTGAACCACCCCCTTAGCTGAAGAAATAAAAGCTGACTTTTGCCACCTGCTTTGGTCAAACTTTTGTTCAATAAATATATTAACTTAGGAAAATAACATCATATAGCGATTCCCTGCCAGTAAAAATACCATCATGTCCAGAAAATACTCTCAGGGGTGGCTTGATTTGCCTAGAACACCTAATTAAATTTTCTTTTTCCTCCCCACCAGTGACGTACTCACATTCACAGATTGGTTGCTGGTAATATATGGGTTTCCAAACCCACCGATCTCAGATTTAACTCGCATGCAAGACTTAGAAGCAAGAAAAGCAATAGTGATCTTGAGCACCCAGAGACAATTCTTTGTCTGTGTGCATGTTTATCTATCTATATTTGGTGTAAGAGGCTTTATATATATGCATGCATAGACTGACCAGAATATGTATTCTTAATATATTGGATATTAGGAATATTTTTACATTTAAATATATCAATTGACTCAACCCCCTCATGTGGTTGGGATAATATATTTTCTTTGTGAGTACAGTCTCTTTTTTTTTTTTTTTTGTTGAGGATGTTGGGTATGAGAAGGGAATGAACACTAGAGACATGCCATCTCTGGAAACTGTCTGGCAGTATTTGTATTTTCCAGGCCTGCTGTATTAATTCCACATCTAATCCTGTGAAGTTTGTTTTTTCACTTATTTCTCATTTTGATTGTGTCAAAGAAATATGGACACAATATTCATTGACTCTAAGAGATCATTGGTAGAAAATCTTTCTTTGAAATCCTCATTCTGTTCAATTACATTCAATATATTTTTTAAAATGTTAAAGGGGATTTTTTAAAAGCATGTATTTCTCTTCTCTGGGACAAATAGGCGGTTGAGTGGTCTTTCCCTGGCCCCAGTGTGGAACGGAGTGATATTGACCTGTATGGTATGAGCACAACGGAACTCCAGAAGTTAAAATCCTTGATAAGAAAAAGGATGACCCTGGAGCACAAAATGGGACAAGCCAAAGGATAAGTTCTGAGGCAAGTGGACAGCCTCAGGTTCAGGTTTTCACGTTGCTTGGGATGTGTCCCTGAGTCAAGAGAAAGGTGGTAAGAATACTCTGGCAATACAGAAGTTCTTCATGCATTATGTGGAGTCAAGTCTCTTCACAGTGATGAATGCTTCTAATATACTTGGCATAACTGTCAGGACAGGAGACCTGTTACCACAATTAGTTTTCCGGCCAGGCCTTTCCCAGTGGGATACAAAGTAAGCTGTGGAGTCATAGGATGTTTTACAGAGATTTCCTCAGTTTGATGTCCAGGAAATAGTAGTGGCATTCACGGAAAGAGTAACTTCTCTATGGGCTGAGAGTAAAAGGCAATGTTAAAATATCCAGTGAATTCCCTTGAATGGAGGTTGAAAGTGTTAGTTGATCAGTTGTGTCCAACTCTTTGCAACCCCATGGAATGTACCTTTGTCCATGGAATTCTCCAGACAAGAATACTGAAATGGGTTACCATTCCCTTCTTTAGGGGATCTTCCAGACCTAGGGATCAAGCCTGGCTCTCTTCCATTGCAGGCAGATTCTCAGATACCTTTTGAGCCACCAGAAAATTCCAGTAAATGGAGATTAAGGGAGTTAGAAAACAATGGAAAAATGACCTCCCTCACAATGAAAAAGGCCTGGGAGGCATTTTTCCTGCTTTTTACTGGTCAGGTCATACATGTAATATAAAGAAGGTCAGATACTACCTTCTACCTAGATATCTTCCTATGGGCCTCATGCCAGTCAGTATTCTTACTAAATAGTATTTGCTCATACACTTACCCATTAATGCTTAATAGCCTATGTTCTATCTGAGCTTTGATAAACTGTCAATATTTTAGGGCGTATGGGGAAAGTGCATGGGAGCCACTGGGGAAGCCCCAGAAACACTAAGTGTGATTAAGTGGGGGTATTTTTGGTCAATCAGTGTAGTAAGAAAGCTAGAAAGGTGAAAGAGTTGTGTTATTGATAGGAAGCATGTCCTTTCTGCTCACTGGTGGCATTCTCTCTTTAGACATCTGTATATGGATTTGGGGCAACGGAGTGTGAGTATGGACTTGCAAAATATGAACTTCCTCCAGATCCAGGAGCCTGTTGAGTCCCTTGGTTGGGAAACTGATGATTGTAGGAATGGTTGGTGTCCTAGGAAGATTCCCTGTGATTTACAGTAGCCTTCTGAGAAAGGAGTGGCTCGTGAACCTCCACTTAAGTCTGTGTTTGGCTGGAAGTTTGGAAAAGTAATGTGCCTGTTTTGGGAGCATACTGGCACCAGGCTCTTGGAACCGATTTAATTGCAGTCTTCTTCACACAAACATATAATAGTCTTTGGCACATCAATATTTGTTGAATTCTATTAAAATAAAATTAAAACCTATTCTGCTCTATATTTTAGAACAGTACTGATTCTAGAGGGACAGATGCTTTTAATAACTCTTTTCATCCATGTCTCATATTTACTTGTCTTTGAAGCTCTTTATGTGCTGTGTGCTCACTCAGTCATGTCCAGCTGTTTGCAACCCCATGGACTGTAGCCCACCAGGGTCCTCTGTCCATGGGATTTCCCAGGCAAGAATACTGGAGTGGGTAGCCATTTCCTCCTTCAGAGGATCTTCTTGACCCACAAATCTTACCTGTGTCTCCTTCATTGCTGGTGGTAAAACCTCTGAGCCACTGGGGAAGCTCTTCATAAATTGACCTAATTCCCTCTTGCTTGTTATCTTATGGCTAGGGTGAGATGTCTGCAAGTATCTCCAGGCTTATTCCTTTCAGTATACTGACCGCTTGAGAAGGAAAGCCTTTTGTGCTGTCTCTAACAGGACTTTTTGAGGGGATCACTGTTTTAGATAGACACTATTTGGATTCAGAGGGCATTCCTGAATTGGGAATAGCCTGATTGGCCAAACTGAGTAACCTGTCCATTGACACAGCTGCTGAAAAAGAAGCGTATGTTACTGTGATTGAAAATTCTACTTAAATCTCGTGGAGATCAGCAGTTCTCCAAAAAAGAAGAGGTTATTGTTTCTCGTAGTAGAGGAATGATAGGGCATCCTGGGTAAATAAAGCAAAAGTTACCCTAGTCTTCCCAGGTGGTGCTAGTGGTAAAGAACCTGCCTGCCAGTGCAGGAGACGTAAGAGACGTGGGTTTGAGCCCTGCGCCAGGAAGATCCCCTGGAGGAGGGCATGGCAGCCCACTCCAGTATTCTTGTCCGGAGAGTCCCATGAACAGAGGAGCCTGATGGGCTACAGTTCATGGGTTCACAAAGGGTCAAACATGACTGAGTGACTTAGTATGCACGCATGGATGCAGACCATAGCCTACTACATATGTGTTATCTCTTAATACTGGAAAATTTATATTTAGAATGCATAAAAGGGAGTTCAGAAGTTCTCTTTGTGCAGAATTCTAGTATAAGCTAATCTACCACTGTTTATTTCATTCCAGCCATTTTAGGGAATCAACAGTCAACACTTTTCAAGACAAAAAATTGGTCTAGAGAAAAGGCAAAGCCAAAAATTAAAGGGACATGGAAAAGGTTAATGAACTGGAAGAATACAGGCTTTGCAACTGTACCAAATTAGGACCATCTGGTACCTCAAATGGTAAACAGGAGAGCCAGAGATCAGGAGATGAAACCTAGTGAGTGGTAGGATAGTGATGATGGAAGAGCCAACAACTTTGAGTCCATAATTGCCCTTGTTCCAGTCCTGTCTTTCAAATTGAAATAATGAAAATAGAGTTCTAAATAATCTTCTTGCCTTCAGTTTGTCCCATATCCAGGCAATTTGTCATTGTTACCAGTGTTATCAATCAAATACAAATTTGTGATCACTACAATGTCTTGAAGGGCATAGCAACCCACTCTAGTGTTCTTGTCTGGATAATTCCCATGGACAGAGGAGCCTGGTGGGCTAGAGTCCATGGGGTTGCAAAGGGTCAGACAAGGCTGAGCGACTAAGCACAGACACACACAGTGTCTTAAAGGCTGTAGGGATGGAAATATTAGCCACACTGAGAATATCAAGATGGCTTGTCCTGGAAAGTGACTCTGAATGATGTGAACATCAGGTAGAACATGATATTAAGATGATTGAAGTGAGACAACAAGTATTTCTAAGGCAAGTAAGCGACATTAGGCTGGACCATAAGAAACAAAGAACACCCTATTAATGACATTGATGAATAAGACACCAATATTGAAACATATTGAAAAAGTATGACAGCAGCTATCAAGTGTCAGAGTCAATGTCAAGGTGAATGTGATAGTTAATGTCCGAAGCAGGGTTTGTAATCCTTAGAAGCTTATGGAAAGACCTCAGGGGACCCAGAAAAATGGTATGCAGAACTTAATGCAAATGTGACCCATAACTTACACCAGTATCTTTTTTATGTTTTCTTTTAAATTTTAAGAATTCTTTTATTAATTTATTTACAAATAACAAAAACCCATAACACAAAACTTATATGTTAACATAATTTTTATAAAAAATATAGATGTTTTTCTTTAAAAAAAAGTGAGAAGCATGGCATTGTTTTACATTTTTATCAATTTCTTCCACATCTAGCTTACTAGAAGAGAGTTAGATTTTCATATCTGTTTTGCAGTCATTCTACTCGAGTAACCTACAACATGCGGTCTCTGGAAGACTCCTCTGTACACTCAGCAAAGAATGAGAATGAAAAAGGCAAACAACATCTTTGTGTGACAAAACCGACTTTGACCCTGAGGATCCTAGAAAGGGTCTTGAGGACTTCTCTGGGCTGTACTGAGAACAGCTGCCCTAGTCTAATCACATTTTACATAAAAGAAAGTTGAATCTCCAGAGAGATCAACTGAGATCCAAAATGGTAAGGCCTGTTAACAATGGGATACAGATCCTGGATGGTTTGTCTCACTTCCCTAGGTTTAGGTTCCCAATCAGAAACACACCCTAATGACCTGTCCTGCCTGCTGTAGTTGCAGGAACTGCCAAAATATATTAACAACAACAACAAATTGTTTTAAATAAAGCAGAAGAGGAAAACCAACACAGGTGATGAATTCTGCAATGGAATACTGTGTTAGCACTTGAATTAGGATCTCTACTAGAACTGAAACACTAAGACGAATTCTGTTGCACTCTCCTCCACACGCACTGACAGCACAGTCAATACCACAGAGAAATACAGAAAGCAGAATTACCATTTATAACATCACCAATTATCACATTTTGTGAATCTGAGACGCAATTCATGACACAGTCTGAAAAATTTTTACAAGTACTGAATGAAAAGGTGTTGGGTATATTGAGACTTCAAATAAACTGGCCATCATGGGGGACTTTTCAGATAAAATGGAGTTGTTTTGAAATACAGATACTTTTCATTCTTTAACAGGACCTTATTTGCCTTTTATGTATTGGTTTGGCTCAGAAGTTCTTTTGGTTTTTAAGTAAAAATAAAAGACACATTTTTCACTTTCACTAAGAACTGAACAGTGTATTCACCATTTTGTTCCACTACCTTCTGCCATTTTTCAGGCAACTTCATAATTCCGTCTTCCCAAAACTTTTTATTTTTTTGAGCAAAGAACTGTTCCAGGTACCTTTTGCAGTCTTCCAGAGAACTGAAATTTTTTCCATTGAGAGAATTTTGTAAAGATCGAAATAAATGGAAATCTGAAGGTTCAATGTCTGGGGAATATGGTGGAGGAATCAGAATTTCCCAGCCAAGCTGTAATGATTTTTATCTGGTCATCAAAGAAACTTGTGGTCTTGTGTTATCCTGATGAAAGATTATGCAGTTTCTGTTGACTGATTCTGGACACTTTTCATTGAGTGCTGCTTTCAGTTGGTCTAACTGGGAGCAGTACTTCTTGGAATTGACTGTTTGGTTTTCTGGAAAGAGCTCATTATAGAGGACTCCTATCTAATCCCACCATATACACAACATCACCTTCTTTGGATGAAGACCAGCCTTTTGTGTGGCTGACGGTGGTTCATTTCGCTTGTCCCATGATCTCTTCCATTCCACATTATTGAACAGTATCCATTTCTCATTGCCTGTCACAATTTATATTAAAAATGGAACACTTTCATTACATTTCAGTAGAGAATCACATGTGGAAATATGATCAAAAAGGTTCTTTTGGCTTAACTTAAGTCGAACCCAAATATCAAAAGTGATTAACATAACCATGCTGGTGCAAATGATTTTCAATGCTTGATTTGGGTATTTTGAGTATGTAGGCTATCTCTCATGTGGTATAATGTTGATCGCTCTCAGTTAATGTCTCGATTTGATTGCTGTCCACTTCAACTGGTCTACCTGACTGTGGAGCATCATACACAGAGAAATCTCCAGCATGAGACTTTTGACACTTGCAAAAGACTTTTGACACGTTTGCTCAGTCACAGCACCTTCTCCATACTCTGCACAAAACTTTTTTGTGTGTGTATCAATTGTGTTTTTACCTTTCTTGACATAATCAAGCATAATATGCCAAAATTATTGCTTTTTTTCTTCCATCTTCAATATTAAAATAAAGAAAGTGAAAGTGAAGTAGCTCAGTTGTGTCCGACTCTTTGTAACCAGTGGACTGTAGCCCACCAGACTCCTCCATCCATGGGGTTCTCCAGGCAAGAACACTGGAGTGGGTTGCCATTTCCTTCTTCAGGGGATCTTCCTAGCCCAGGGATTGAACCCAGGTCTCCTGCATTGCAGGCAGACACTTTACCCTCTGATTCAATGGCTACCCCCAAATTCACCAATTTTGATAAGTTTCTTTTAAAAAATGCATGTTGCTGTGACAGGTGTTGCACTACAATCTTACAGAATTGTTTCCAATGAAGTTAGAGACTAAGCACTACTACAGTCATCATACAAAAACACCAAGTGAATTTTTTGGCCAATTCATTAAAAAAAAAAAAAAAAAGTCAGTGAGTCTCCTTGTTCACCTCTAGGTGACTTCCTTTATATCTTACCAGATGATCCAAATATTTAAAAGGATCATAGCCTTGTTCCTTTAAACAATGTAGTGCCGAGAAAAGCTGGTCCAGAGGAGGAAATTCTTTCCAAGGAACCCACTCCCAACTTTCATTCTTTTCAGGCTCTGCATTCTTTGGTTCTAAATCATGAGTCAGGTCCACCTCTCCTTTCATTAAAATAGTGACAAATGGTAATTCTCTTTCTCAACAAAAGAATTCACAACCGAGACCAAGTGAACATTTTTCAGGTGAAGAGCTCCTTCTTCCCAGGTTTCCTTTTAAGCACATTCTTCCCAGCTTTCACCGAACTCCAAGTGACCCCCAGGAAGTTGGAAACCGATGGCTCCTCCTCCTCCCCAGGAGGACACAGCGAGGATGCCTGCAGCTGGTCACCACTGCTCCTACTCCGACTCCTGGCCACCGCCTCCGTGGCTCCACATGCCCGTCATCAAGCCTTCACCAGTATTTTTAATGTTCCATATAACCCCCCAAAATTCACACTGAAGAAAATTTCTATTCAGTTTGCTAACATATAGAACTTATTTATTTATAGAATATTTAGAAAAATGCCATTCAAATTACAGGCATAATATTTGTTTAATATTTGTGTGTGGTTTTTAACCTAAAATAAAATTTTGAAATTTTATGTTCCAGTTTGAGTGACAATAATAGCTTAGTACCATGAATATTTTTCCACTCTGTTTTTCATTTTTATTCTCTACTTTTGGCTTATTTGGACAAAATAAACAGTTTCTAAATGCATGATTAATCATTCCATTTGGAAGATTTATTTAAAAATTTTTTCTCTCATACATTTTAAAACAAAAAATTCTAGGAGACCTATTTTTCTTATGATAATAAGACATCACAGAGAAATCTAAGCTGTTTTTAACCTTAAATTCGTTCCCACTGCTAGTCATATTTTAATGGCTGAGGTAATAGGTTCATCTTTGTGCTTTCACACTTGAGTGGCTAGCACAATGGTTGGCGTGTCCTTGTTGTTCAATAAATATTTGTTGAACTGAGTTGAAATGAATCAAGTTGTAAATATTTTCTGCTCACATGAGTGAAACTAAGAAATACACAACTTTTCTTGGTTGAGTTTAGGGGCTATTCTGATACTAATAATTAAACATTAGCCTTTGCACTGCATTTTGAAATTTGAGTTGAGGTTAGTAACCACATATAACCTGTTTCTTTTTGGAATAGATGATGAAAAAATTTCAACTCTTGCCAACTTGTTTTGGAAAGGAAATATGTAGATATAATAAAAGTAGAGAAGTATTTTACCCATTTTGAAACTACTGATTCCTAAGTAAAATACTGCATGTTAAAACTTGTCAGTCTTTACTCACCGCAGTAAGATGACATGAAGCCCTACCTGGAAGACATAAGAATTCTTAGAATCAAACTGTTGGACTACTGTACTGTGGATCAGAGATCATTCTATAAGCTTTTACCCTAAAGGGATAATACACTCCTCAAGTGCTTTCAGTCTCATTTGCTGGCATTCTGTATTCAACAAGCAGCCTTAAGTGTACCTAGGCATTGTTTCTTAGGCATTTAATTTATTCTGGGAAAGGCTGTCTTTCATTATAGAAATAAATATTTTGATCATTAGTATGGCATTGTAAATGAGGATATTAAAATTACTAGGAAAAACAAAATTTAAAGAAGCTAATTTCCTCTCTTGATATTTCTGAGTTACAATGCTTTTCTTATAGGATGACTTCTACCAAAATTTGAAAGTTAATAAAGCACAATTAATAAAGGTTGCAAAGAGTCGGACATGACTTAGTGACTGAACAACAGCAAAGGACAGTTATTAGTGATGAGTTCTTTTCTTTATATGTGTCTGTAATCAGGTTAGTGAATTTGAAGTGAGGATTTCTCCTGTATACTTCTGAAAAGGTAATGCCAAAATATTAAACTGTGTTGTTCTCAGTGGCATTTTTCGAAAAAAATCATCACCTTTCAAAAGAGCACTCAAGGCTTTAACTGGTTATACTCAGAATATAAACAGTTGTACAGTCTGAGCCGAGTGCATATCTAATTCAGTCTTTGAATTTAATATACTTCATATGTGAAAAAATTCATTTGTTTACATGGGGAAAGAGTAGAGCAACCTAATACAAAATTATAGAATGTAAACCTTGTAATAGACTTGACTTTATTCTCCAACATGTTGGCATGAGGTCAGCTTTGCTTATTATGATTGGCGCAGGTCATAAACTGGCAAGTTAGCCTAGTGAGACTGGAGTAAATCTAGCTGTTTACATCATTAAATTTTGAATGATGGCATATTTCTACACTTTACTGCCAACTTTGCCTTTGATAAACAATTCTTAAGATCAATAATTTGTTAACTGTGACAATCAGGAATGAATCCAGAGACACTAATTCCATATGATTTATTTTACGCCAAATTCTCAAGCTCTCCTAGGGGCACTGTGAGTTATTAGTGTGTATTAAAAGCAAAAACTGAATACAGTAGATTTCCAGTGAGCACTGAGTTCACTCCAAAAGCTTATATAAATGTTCTCATTAAGTTGCAACTCTACGGCCGTACTAGAGAACTGTTTTGTTTAATTCCAAGGCCACCTTTCTAATGGATGGCATATCTATCCCCAGGCTAAGGGCCTTAAGGTTAAGTTTACACCTTGAAAAACATAATTAAAATGATAAAATGAACAACCCTTCCGGTCAGTTCTCCAAAAATCATTAATTAAAACAATCAGTCCTGTAGCAACCTTGGCAACCTTGGATTGGATTCATATTCCAAGATGAGGTTTACCAAGGCTGGAACTGAAAAATGCCTTAAAATTCACAGATCTGACTGGTAAAAAAATGTTGGCTTTAGAATTAGATGGAGGTTTGTTTGAATGCTAGCCCTGCTACCTCTTGGCTGTGTGATTTGGAACAAATTATTTATCCTCTCTAAGCCTCAGTTTATACTTTCCAGTGTTGTTCTGAGTATATGTAAAATAGACTATGAAATTGCCTAATAAAATGCATGGCATAGTATACATACTTTATCCTGTGTACTGTCAGTCTTTTCTCATGATAAAATGATTTACTTGAGGACACAGATTTTCATCTTTTTGGTTAAATGCTGTACCAGAATACCATGAACATTTTGCCACATAGGAATGCTCAGTAAGTATTCATTGAAATTAGAATAAGTCTCTGTATCCTCATTGTTAAAATGGGAGAAGAAATAATTTGCTGTATAATATTTAAAGCTGTATAATATTTTTTTCCTATTATGGGGCATTTAATTTATTCCCAGAGTTTTAGAATATGTGTTTGTACATCAACATATTTTGTGGCATAAATTTAATTCTATTTCAGATGATTACCTAACTATGAATTAGCTTGTGTAGGATTATCATACCAAAATAAATTGATATTTTAAGGCTTTTAGTAATGTAACAAAATGTAATTCCAAAAATATTATATTAATTTATACTCTCAAGATAGTGCATGAATATATTTGTTTAACCACATCACACTCATCAGAAATGAGTATTCTCATTTAAAAAATTTTTTGCTAATGTGGGACAATTTAATTTCATTATCTCTAGCTATCTTTGATTTTATAACTATCATGTTATGAAGAAGTTTGTCTTAAAACTCCTAACTATCCAATCATTGGGCTTTCCTGATTGCTTAGTGGTAAAGAATTAGCCTGTGGTGCAGGAGATCCAGAGACAAGGGTTTGATCCCTGGGTTGGGAAGACCTCCTAAAGGAGGAAATGGCAACCCACTCCAGTACTCTTGCCTGGGAAATCTCATGGACAGAGGAATCTGGCAGGTTATAGTCCATGCAGTCACAAAGAGTCAGACATGACAGAGGGACCAAGCACAAATTCAGTCATTGCTCAGTAAGGAGTGACTGAATCAGTGAGTGAATTAAGTATTATACCCCAGCATGGAATCTTATGTCAGCAATTTAAAATATTGGATTTTTCAGACATAATATTTTCCAAGTAGATTGAATTATTACTTTCAATGAATTGTGAGTATTATGTGTTGTAAACATTATACTCACAAGACTTTAGGAGTATTTCTCATAAAGATAGGATGATAAGTAATAGGAATTAAACTGTAATAGGAAGTAAATAATGTTCTATTGGAGAAAAGAAATGCCTAGGAGGATGGAAATACCGGCTTTTATTTGGATCTTGAAATAAGATCACAGTGGTAAAAAAAAATGTTCACTGGTAGAGAAAAGGACTTCTTGGAAGATAATGGAGAAGAAAATGGTAACCCACTCCAGTATTCTTGCCTGGAGAATTTCATGGATGGAGAAGCCTGGTAGGCTACAGTCCACAGGGTTGCAAAGAGTCGGACATGACTGAGCGACTTCACTTTCTTTCTTTCTTGGAAGATAAACCAAGGGTGTCAGATTAGGAGCAGGTTCAGTTCAGTTCAGTTCAGTTCGTTGCTCAGTCGTGTCCGACTCTTTGCGACCCCATGAATCGCAGCGCACCAGGCCTCCCTGTCCATCACAAACTCCCGGAGTTCACTCAGACTCACGTCCATCGAGTCAGTGATGCCATCCAGCCATCTCATCCTCTGTCGTCCCCTTCTCCTCCTGCCCTCAATCCCTCCCAGCATCAGTCTTTTCCAATGAGTCAGCTCTTCGCATGAGGTGGCCAAAGTACTGGAATTTCAGCTTCAGCATCATTCCCTTCAAAGAAATCCCAGGGCTGATCTCCTTCATAATGGACTGGTTGGATCTCCTTGCAGTCCAAGGGACTCTCAAGAGTCTTCTCCAACACCACAGTTCAAAAGCATCAATTCTTCGGCGCTCAGCCTTCTTCACAGTCCAACTCTCACATCCATACATGACCACTGGAAAAACCATAGCCTTGACTAGACGAACCTTTGTTGGCCAAGTAATATCTCTGCTTTTGAATATGCTATCTAGGTTGGTCGTAACTTTCCTTCCAAGGAGTAAGCGTCTTTTAATTTAATGGCTGCAGTCACTATCTGCAGTGATTTTGGAGCCCAGAAAAATAAAGTCTGGCACTGTTTCCACTATTTCCCCATCTATTTCCCATGAAGTGATGGGACCGGATGCCATGATCTTTGTTTTCTGAATGTTGAGCTTTAAGCCAACTTTTTCACTCTCCACTTTCACTTTCATCAAGAGGCTTTTTAGTTCCTCTTCACTTACAAGAGATTAAAAAGAAAAGATTCAGTTATTAAACTAAATGTATAGTTTTCTTCAAACTATGAATAACTATCAAAGCTGTTTCACCAGCAAGTGGATTTTATCATTTGTATTTTCAAAAAGTTAACTCTGGCAACAGTGTACAGAAAGACACAGGGCTAAAGAGAGAGCCTGAATGTATAGATGAAGAGTTGGGTTCAAATTTCTAACTGAAGTTAAGACAGTCTTTTCTATCTTAAAAAAAAAAAAACCCACCCTTTATTAACAACATTTTTAAAAAAGACTACCTGACAAGACTAGCTTCTCTTAATCTGCAGTATATTTATAAGCAATATGCAAGTATTTAACTCTTATGTCACTTTGCTATGATGTTAAAAGGTACCCTGAACTTGTACCTGAATCAGAGCATAGAAAATGCATGATTTAGGCTTTCTATGACAATTTTTATAGTTTCTGACAAACTGTGGCTTGTCCTGAGAACTCTTGTTTTCTTCTTTGATAGCAACAGCAAACCTTCAAAATTGCACAAATATGGTTTATAATGTTTATGTAAGAAGTCATATGGGATACTTTCTTAGATTTTACCACTTATGTCATTAAAATAACTTCTAAGAAATTTCCTAAATGTTCCTATTAGAAATCCTTATCATTTTGGTCTTTGGCTCTTTCTCTATATCTTGTCAAGAAGATTTTATGCATTCAGTTGTGCAGCTAAAAGCATATAATTAAAGAGGAGTAATTTCAACAAGTTGTCATTTTTAGGGAAAATAATTTTTAAGCAAGTTTACTGTACATGACTGTATAAACATAAAAGTAGGATACATGCTGCTGTACAAAAACATATTTTGTTAGCTTGTAGGGTGGCCACACAGGCTGACCTGCCTTAAATCACTGGGAAATAAAGTCTACTTGTTTTGAACTGATCTACATTAGTATGTGGCAGTAAATTCATCCACAGTATTAAAAAAACAGAATAGGCTTTATAGTCCATCACCCAACTTGATTTCAAGTTTTCTGTGCTTCTTGATTTTAATCTCTTGGGAGGGTGCCTTACTTTTTGCTGTTATCCAGGTTCCTCCCTCTTAAAGAGATGTGAATAAGGATACTTCTGTACTGCCTTTCCAATAAGGATCCCCATGAGTCTTGTTTGGACGACTCATAGGCACCTTTTATAGTACAGGAAAGGCAAGCGAGTGGAGAGGTTAAGGAAACTGCTCAAGGACATTGAGGAAGTTGAAGTCAAAGCTAGAAATAGTGAACAGGCCTTCTCTCTCCAAGTCCTTGGCACAACCACCAGATTTCAGTCTCTTTCTGATGTTGAAAGAACAGCCATCCTGGCATCATTCATTTAAATTAACCTTCTATCTTAAGAAAGCAAGCATATGACAATGGACTTTAAAAGGAAAATAAAGCCCAGAGCAGAAGATGTAATTAAATTTGAATTTAGTTATTACCCTTTAAAAATTTTTCCTCCTGTACCCAGTTATCGATTACAAGAGCCAAAGGTAAAAATTTAGATCAAGAAACAGTTTGTAATGGTGCAGGTGGGATGGCATAAGTGGCACTGCATTGACATTACTTTATCCAACTCATTTTGTCATGTATCCTTGAAAGATTTATCCTGTCCCAGGAACTACATGAAAGCTACAAACACGGGTTAGACATTGTCCCTACCTTTGAGGAGCTGATGTTTTACCAGGAGAGACACACATAAAAACATACATATATACATATGGCAGTAAAGTCTATGAGGTATTAATATTGAGGATTATATAGAGCATTATAGACACTAAGAGAAGGGGTTCTGAATTTAACATAAAATAAGCTGTGGGTCCAGGGATTGCTCTCTTAGGGAAAGGATACTTGGGGGTTGAGCTTTGAAGGATTCTCATTGTGGCCAAATAAAAAGGCAGAAGAGAACACAAATAAAAGGAATAATATTTATGGAAGCAAAAAGATGTGAATTGCACCTTCATACAAAGGATTATTGTTTAATAATCTGAGAATGTAGATGCAGGAGGTTGTAAAAACTGAAATGAGAGAGCTAGGAAGAGATGGGAAAAGATATCTTGCTTAAATCCCTGCAAGCAAATCCTTTTATGAATGGCAGACAGTTCAGTTCAGTCCAGTTGCTAAGTCATGTCTGACTCTTTGCAACCCAAAGGACAGCAGCACGCCAGGCCTCCCTGTCCATCACCAACTCTTGGAGTTTACCCAAACTCATGTCCATTGAGTCAGTGATGCCAACCAACCATCTCATCCTCTGACATCCCCTTCTCCTCCTGCCCTCAATCTTTCCCAGCATCAGGGTCTTTTCCAATGAGTAAGCTCTTTACATCAGGTGGACAAGTATTGGAGTTTGATCTTCAACATCAATCCTTCCAGTGAACACCCGGGACTATTCTCCTTTAAAATGGACTGGTTGGATCTCCTTGCAGTCCAAGGGTCTTCTCCAACACCACACTTCAAAAGCATCAATTCTTCAGTGCTCAGCTTTCTTCACAGTCCAACTCTCACATCCATACATGACCACTGGAAAAACCATAGTCTTGACTAGACGGATCTTTGTTGGCAAAGTAATGTCTCTGTTTTTTAACATGCTGTCTAGGTTCAGTCCAGTTGCTAAGTCATGTCTGACTCTTTGCGACCCAAAGGACAGCAGCACGCCAGGCCTCCCTGTCCATCACCAACTCTTGGAGTTTACCCAAACTCATGTCCATTGAGTCAGTGATCCAACCAACCATCTCATCCTCTGACATCCCCTTCTCCTCCTGCCCTCAGTCTTTCCCAGCATCAGGGTCTTTTCCAATGAGTAAGCTCTTTACATCAGGTGGACAAGTATTGGAGTTTCACCTTCAACATCAGTCCTTCCAGTGAACACCCAGGACTGATCTCCTTTAAAATGGACTGGTTGGATCTCCTTGCGGTCTCAAGAGTCTTCTCCAACACCACACTTCAAAAGCATCAATTCTTCGGTGCTCAGCTTTCTTCACAGTCCAACTCTCACATCCATACATGACCACTGGAAAAACCATAGCCTTGACTAGATGGACCTTTGTTGGCAAAGTAATGTCTCTGCTTTTTAATATGCTGTCTAGGTTGGTCATAAGCTTCCTTCCAAGGAATAAGCGTCTTTTACTTTCGTGGCTGCAGTCACCATCTACAGTGATTTTGGAACCCTCAAAAATAAAGGTCTGTTTATCCATCACTGTTTCCACCTTTTCCCTACCTATTTCCCATGAAGTGATGGGACAGATGCCATGATCTTAGTTTTCTGAATGTGGAGCTTTAAGTCAACTTTTTCATTCTCCTCTTTCACTTTCATTAAGAGGCTCTTTAGTTCTTCTTCACTTTCTGCCATAAGGGTGGTGTCATCTATATCTGTGTATCTGTGGTTATTGATATTTCTCCTGGCAATCTTGATTCCAGCTGTGGTTCATCGAGCCCAGCGTTTCTCATGATGTACTCTGCATATACGTTAAATAAGCAGGGTGAATAAGCAGGGTGACAAGAGGTAGGTCAGGTGGTCTGGTATTCCCATCTCTTTAAGAATTTTCCACAGTTTCTTGTGATCCACACAGTCAAAGGCTTTGGCATAGTCAACAAAGTAGAAGTAGATGTTTTTCTGGAACTCTCTTGCTTTTCTCATGATCCAGCAGATGTTGGCAATTTGATCTCTGGTCCTCTGCCTTTTCTAAATCCAGCTTGAACATCTGGAAGTTCACGGTTTATATATTGCTAAAGCCTGACATGGAGAATTTTGAGCATTACTTTACTAGCATCTGAATGAAGAGTTCCAAAGAATAGCAAGAAGAGATAAGAAAGCCTTCCTCAGTGATCAATGCCAAGAAATAGAGGAAAACAACAGAATGGAAAAGACTAGAGATCTCTTCAAGAAAATTAGAGATACCAAGGGAACATTTCATGCAAAGATGGGCTTGATAAAGGACAGAAATGGTATGGACCTAACAGAAGCAGAAGATATTAAGAAGCAGCAGCAAGAATACACAGAAGAACTGTACAAAAAAGATCTTCACGACCCAGATAATCACGATGGTATGATCACTGACCTAGAGCCAGACATCCTGGAATGTGAAGTCAGTGGGCCTTAGAAAGCATCACTACAAACAAAGCTAGTGGAGGTGATGGAATTCCAGTTGAGCTCTTTCAAATGCTGAAAGATGATGCTGTGAAAGTGCTGCACTCAATATGCCAGAAAATTTGGAAAACTCAGCAGTGGCCACAGGACTGGAAAAGTCAGTTTTCATTCCAATCTCAAAGAAAGGCAATGCCAAAGAAAGCTCAAACTACTGCACAATTGCACTCATCTCACACGCTAGTAAAGTAATGCTCAAAATTTTCCAAGCCAGGCTTCAGCAATACGTGAACCATGAACTTCCATTTGTTCAAGCTGGTTTTAGAAAAGGTAGAGGAACAAGAAATCAAATTGCCAACATCCTCTGAATCATGGAAAAAGCAAGAGAGTTCCAGAAAAACATCTATTTCTGCTTTATTGCCTATGCCAAAGCCTTTGACTTTGTGGATCACAATAAACTGTGGAAAATTCTGAAAGAGATGGGAATACCAGACCACCTGACCTGCCTCTTGAGAAATCTGTATGCAGGTCAGGAAGCAACAGTTAGAACTGGACATGGAACAAAAGACTGGTTCCAAATAGGAAAAGGAGTACGTCAAGGCTGTATTTTGTCACCCTGTTTATTTAACTTATATGCAGAGTACATCATGAGAAATGCTGGATGGAAGAAGCACAAGCTGGAATCAAGATTGCCGGGAGAAATATCAATAACCTCAGATATGCAGATGACACTACCCTTGTGGCAGAAAGTGAAGAGGAACTCAAAAGCCTCTTGATGAGAAAGAGGAGAGTGAAAAAGTTGGCTTAAAGCTCAATATTCAGAAAATGAAGATCATGGCATCCGGTCCCACCACTTCATGGGAAATAAATGAGGATAAAGTGGAAACAGTGTCAGACTTTATTTTTCTGGGCTCCAAAATCACTGCAGATGGTGACTGCAGCCATGAAATTAAAAGATGCTTACTCCTTGGAAGGAAAGTTATGACCAACCTAGATAGCATATTCAAAAGCAGAGACATTACTTTGCCAACAAAGGTTCGTCTAGTCAAGGCTATGGTTTTTCCAGTGGTCATGTATGGATGTGAGAGTTGGACTGTGAAGAAGGCTGAGCGCCAAAGAATTGATGCTTTTGAAGTGTGGTGTTGGAGAAGACTCTTGAGAGTCCCTTGGACTGCAAGGAGATCCAACCAGTCCATTCTGAAGGAGATCAGCCCTGGGATTTCTTTGGAAGGAATGATACTAAAGCTGAAACTCCAGTACTTTGGCCACCTCATGCAAAGAGTTGACTCATTGGAAAGACTCTGATGCTGGGAGGGATTGGGGGCAGGAGGAGAAGGGGATGACAGAGGATGAGATGGCTGGATGGCATCACTGACTCGATGGACGTGAGTCTGAGTGAACTCCGGGAGTTGGTGGTGGACAATGAGGCCTGGTGTGCTGCAATTCATGGGGTCACAAAGAGTCGAACAGGACTGAGCGACTGATCTGATCTGATCTGATGGTATGATTCACTTCTTAAATAGATTATTCTGGTTACAGGGTGGAAGATGAGTTTAAAGAGGACAAGATTAAGTGTATCATGTAGTAATCAAGATAAGGTTGATGAAACAATGGCTATGAAAATAGTAATCAAGATAATGATACTAAGATTTGAAAAGATACAAATGAATCTAGACACAGGAATTAACTCAAGAATTTACTCACTTCACAAGAATTAACTCAAGATATATCACAGAATTAAAAGTAAAGTGCAAAACTATTCAACTTCCAGAAGACAACATAAGAGAAAATCTTAGTGACCTTTGGTATGGTGATAACCTTTTTGGAGATAAAACACCAAGAGCACAAGGGCACAACCCATGAGAGAAAGAACTGATAACCTGGACTTCATTTAAAAAAAAAAAAAAGACTTCTGCTCTGTGACAGTGTCAAGAGAATGAGAAGACAAGCCACATATTGGAAAAAAATATTTGCCAAAGTCACATCTAATAAAATCCTACTTTCCAGAGGGTGGCTCAGATGGTAAAACGTCTGCCTACAATGCAGGAGACCCAGGTTCAATCTCTGGGTCAGGAAGATCTCCTGGAGAAGGAAATGGCAACCCACTCCAGGATTCTTGCCTGGAAAATCCCATGGACGGTGGAACCTGGTAGGCTACAGTCCATGGGGTTGCAAAGAGTGGAACAGGACTGAGTGACTTCATTTTCACTTTCACTTTCATCCAAAGCATATAGAGAGAACTCTTAAAATCCAACAATAAGAAATGAATGAAGTCTATTTATTTATTTTTTTTATGTCTCCTTTTCTTTTTTTAAATTTTATTTTATTTAAAAATTTTACAATATTGTATTAGTTTTGCCAAACATCGAAATGAATCCGCCACAGGTATACCCGTGCTCCCCATCCTGAACCCTCCTCCCTCCTCCCTCCCCATACCCTCCCTCTGGGTCATCCCAGTGCACCAGCCCCAAGCATCCAGTATCGTGCATCGAACCTGGACTGGCGACTCGTTTCATACATGATATTATACATGTTTCAATGCCATTCTCCTAAATCTCCCCACCCTCTCCCTCTCCCACAGAGTCCATAAGACTGATCTATACATCAATGTCTCTTTTGCTGTCTCATATACAGGGTTATTGTTACCATCTTTCTAAATTCCATATATATGCGTTAGTATACTGTATTGGTGTTTTTCTTTCTGGCTTACTTCACTCTGTATAATAGGTTCCAGTTTCATCCACCTCATTAGAACTGATTCAAATGTTTTCTTTTTAATGGCTGAGTAATACTCCATTGTGTATATGTACCACAGCTTTCTTATCCACTCATCTGCTGATGGACATCTATGTTGCTTCCATGTCCTGGCTATTATAAACAGTGCTGCGATGAACACTGGGGTACACGTGTCTCTTTCCCTTCTGGTTTCCTCAGTGTGTATGCCCAGCAGTGGGATTGCTGGATCATAAGGCAGTTCTATTTCCAGTATTTTAAGGAATCTCCACACTGTTCTCCGTAGTGGCTATACTAGTTTGCATTCCCACCAACAGTGTAAGAGAGTTCCCTTTTCTCCACACCCTCTCCAGCATTTATTGCTTGTAGACTTACGGATCGCAGCCATTCTGACTGGTGTGAAATGGTACCTCATAGTGGTTTTAATTTGCATTTCTCTGATAATGAGTGATGTTGAGCATCTTTTCATGTGTTTGTTAGCCATCTGTATGTCTTCTTTGGAGAAATGCCTATTTAGTTCTTTGGCCCATTTTTTGATTGGGTCATTTATTTTTCTGGAGTTGAGCTGTAGGAGTTGCTTGTATATTTTTGAGATTAGTTGTTTGTCAGTTGCTTCATTTGCTATTATTTTCTCCCATTCTGAAGGCTGCCTTTTCACCTTGCTAATAGTTTCCTTTGTTGTGCAGAAGCTTTTAAATTTAATTAGGTCCCATTTGTTTATTTTTGCTTTTATTTCCAATATTCTGGGAGGTGGGTCATAGAGGATCCTGCTGTGATGTATGTCAGAGAGTGTTTTGCCTGTGTTCTCCTCTAGGAGTTTTATAGTTTCTGGTCTTACGTTTAGATCTTTAATCCATTTTGAGTTTATTTTTGTGTATGGTGTTAGAAAGTGGTCTAGTTTCATTCTTTTACAAGTCGTTGACCAGTTTTCCCAGCATCACTTGTTAAAGAGATTGTCTTTGATCCATTGTATATTCTTGCCTCCTTTGTCAAAGATAAGGTGTCCGTATGTGCATGGATTTATCTCTGGGCTTTCTATTTTGTTCCACTGATCAATATTTCTGTCTTTGTGCCAGTACCATACTGTCCTGATGACTGTGGCTTTGTAATAGAGCCTGAAGTCAGGTAGGTTGATTCCTCCAGTTCCCTTCTTCTTTCTCAAGATAGCTTTGGCTATTCGAGGTTTTTTGTATTTCCATACAAATTGTGAAATTATTTGTTCTAGCTCTGTGAAGAATACCGTTGGTAGCTTGATAGGGATTGCATTGAATCTATAAATTTCTTTGGGTAGTATACTCATTTTCACTATGTTGATTCTTCCAATCCATGAACATGGTATATTTCTCCATCTATTAGTGTCTTCTTTGATTTCTTTCACCAGTGTTTTATAATTTTCTATATATAGGTCTTTAGTTTCTTTAGGTAGGTATATTCCTAAGTATTTTATTCTTTCCATTGCAATGGTGAATGGAATTGTTTCCTTAATTTCTCTTTCTGTTTTCTCATTATTAGTGTATAGGAATGCAAGGGATTTCTGTGTGTTGATTTTATATCCTGCAACTTTACTATAATCATTGATTACTTCTAGTAATTTTCTGGTGGAGTCTTTAGGGTTTTCTATGTAGAGGATCATGTCATCTGCAAATAGTGAGAGTTTTACTTCTTCTTTTCCAATTTGGATTCCTTTTATTTCTTTTTCTGCTCTGATTGCTGTGGCCAAAACTTCCAAAACTATGTTGAATAGTAATGGTGAAAATGGGCACCCTTGTCTTGTTCCTGACTTTAGAGGAAATGCTTTCAATTTTTCACCATTGAGGATAATGTTTGCTGTGGGTTTGTCATATATAGCTTTTATTATGTTGAGGTATGTTCCTTCTATTCCTGCTTTCTGGAGAGTTCTTATCATAAATGGATGTTGAATTTTGTCAAAGGCTTTCTCTGCATCTATTGAGATAATCATATGGTTTTTATTTTTCAATTTGTTAATGTGGTGTATTACATTGATTGATTTGCGTATATTGAAGAATCCTTGCATCCCTGGGATAAAGCCCACTTGATCATGGTGTATGATCTTTTTAATGTGTTGTTGGATTCTGATTGCTAGAATTTTGTTAAGGATTTTTGCATCTATGTTCATCAGTGATATTGGCCTGTAGTTTTCTTTTTTTGTGGGATCTTTGTCAGGTTTTGGTATTAGGGTGATGGTGGCCTCATAGAATGAGTTTGGAAGTTTACCTTCCTCTGCAATTTTCTGGAAGAGTTTGAGCAGGATAGGTGTTAGCTCTTCTCTAAATTTTTGGTAGAATTCAGATGTGAAGCCGTCTGGACCTGGGCTTTTGTTTGCTGGAAGATTTTTGATTACAGTTTCAATTTCCGTGCTTGTGATGGGTCTGTTAAGATTTTCTATTTCTTCCTGGTCGAGTTTTGGAAAGTTGTACTTTCCTAAGAATTCGTCCATTTCTTCCACGTTGTCCATTTTATTGGCATATAATTGTTGATAGTAGTCTCTTATGATCCTTTGTATTTCTGTGTTGTCTGTTGTGATCTCTCCATTTTCATTTCTAATTTTATTGATTTGATTTTTCTCCCTTTGTTTCTTGATGAGTCTGGCTAATGGTTTGTCAATTTTATTTATCCTTTCAAAGAACCAGCTTTTGGCTTTATTGATTTTTGCTATGGTCTCTTTTGTTTCTTTTGCATTTATTTCTGCTCTAATTTTTAAGATTTCTTTCCTTCTACTAACCCTGGGGTTCTTCATTTCTTCTTTTCTAGTTGCTTTAGGTGTAGGGTTAGGTTATTTATTTGACTTTTTTCTTGTTTCTTGAGGTATGCCTGTATTGCTATGAGCTTTTCCCTTAGGACTGCTTTTACCGTGTCCCACAGGTTTTGGGGTGTTGTGTTTTCATTTTCATTCGTTTCTATGCAAATTTTGATTTCTTTTTTGATTTCTTCTGTGATTTGTTGGTTATTCAGCAGTGTGTTGTTCAGCCTCCATATGTTGGAATTTTTAATAGTTTTTCTCCTGTAATTGAGATCTAATCTTACTGCATTGTGGTCAGAAAAGATGCTTGGAATGATTTCTATTTTTTTGAATTTACCAAGGCTAGATTTATGTCCCAGGATGTGATCTATCCTGGAGAAGGTTCCATGTGCGCTTGAGAAAAAGGTGAAATTCATTGTTTTGGGATGAAACGTCCTGTAGGTATCAATTAGGTCTAACTGGTCTATTGTATCGTTTAACGTTTGTGTTTCCTTGTTAATTTTCTGTTTAGTTGATCTATCCATAGGTGTGAGTGGGGTATTAAAGTCTCCTACTATTATTGTGTTATTGTTAATTTCTCCTTTCATACTTGTTGGCATTCGTCTTACATATTGCGGCGCTCCCGTGTTGGGTGCATATATATTTATAATTGTTATATCTTCTTCTTGGATTGATCCTTTGATCATTATGTAGTGACCATCTTTGTCTCTTTTCACAGCCTTTGTTTTAAAGTCTATTTTATCTGATATAAGTATTGCTACTCCTGCTTTCTTTTGGTCCCTATTTGCATGGAAAATCTTTTTCCAGCCCTTCCCTTTCAGTCTGTATGTGTCCCCTGTTTTGAGGTGGGTCTCTTGTAGACAACATATATAGGGGTCTTGTTTTTGTATCCATTCAGCCAGTCTTTGTCTTTTGGTTGGGGCATTCAACCCATTTACGTTTAAGGTAATTAGTGATAAGTATGATCCCGTTGCCATTTATTTTATTGTTTTGGGTTCGAGTTTATACACCGTTTTTGTGTTTCCTGTCTAGAGAATATCCTTTAGTATTTGTTGGAGAGCTGGTTTGGTGGTGCTGAATTCTCTCAGCTTTTGCTTGTCTGAGAAGCTTTTGATTTCTCCTTCATATTTGAATGAGATCCTTGCTGGGTATAGTAATCTGGGCTGTAGGTTATTTTCTTTCATCACTTTAAGTATGTCTTGCCATTCCCTCCTGGCTTGAAGAGTTTCTATTGAAAGATCAGCTGTTATCCTTATGGGGATTCCCTTGTGTGTTATTTGTTGTTTTTCCCTTGCTGCTTTTAATATTTGTTCTGTGTGTTTTATCTTTGTTAATTTGATTAGTATGTGTCTTGGGGTGTTTCACCTTGGGTTTATCCTGTTTGGGACTCTCTGGGTTTCTTGGACTTGGGTGATTATTTCCTTCCCCATTTTAGGGAAGTTTTCAACTATTATCTCTTCAAGTATTTTCTCATGGTCTTTCTTTTTGTCTTCTTCTTCTGGGACCCCTATGATTCGAATGTTGTAGTGTTTAATATTGTCCTGGAGGTCTCTGAGATTGTCCTCATTTATTTTAATTCGTTTTTCTTTTATCCTCTCTGATTCATTTATTTCTACCATTCTATCTTCTAATTCACTAATCCTGTCTTCTTCCTCTGTTATTCTACTATTTGTTGCCTCCAGAATATTTTTAATTTCATTTATTGCATTATTCATTATATATTGACTCTCTTTTATTTCTTCTAGGTCCTTATTAAACCTTTCTTGCATCTTCTCAATCTTTCTTTCCAAGCTATTTATCTGTGATTCCATTTTGATTTCAAGATTTCGGATCAATTTCACTATCATTCAGAATTCTTTATCAGGTAGATTCCCTATCTCTTCCTCTTTTGTTTGGTTTGGTGGGCATTTATCCTGTTCCTTTATTTGCTGGGTATTCCTCTGTCTCTTCATCTTGTTTAAATTTCAGTTTGGGGTGTCCTTTCTCTATTCTGGCAGTTTGTGGAGTTCTCTTTATTGTGGCATTTCGTCGCTCTGTGTGGGTTTGTACAGGTGGCTTGTCGAGGTTTCTTGGTTAGGGAAGCTTGTGTTGGTGTTCTGGTGGGTGGAGCTGTATTTCTTCTCTCTGGAGTGCAATGAAATGTCCAGTAATGAGTTATGGGATGTCTATGGTTTTGGGGTGACTTTGGGCTGCCTGTATCTTGGAGCTCAGGGCTGTGTTCCTTGCTGCTGGAGAATTTGCTTGGTATGTCTTGCCCTGAAACTTGTTTCACCCAGAGAGGTTTACAGCGTTATATGGAGAAGAGAAGAGTGAGGAGGGAGTTAAAGGTGACCCGAATGAGATGAGGTGGAATCAGTAGAGGAGAGAGTGGGCTATTCAGTAATCTCTTCCTTATGTGCACTCCACAACTGGACCGCTCAGAGTTGTTCACAGAGTTATACATAGAAGAGAGGAAGGAGGAAGGTGGCAGAGGTGGCCAGGAGGATAAATGAGGAGAATGAAAAGGAGGGAGACAGATCCAGCCAGTAATCAGTTCCCTAAGTGTTCTCCACTGTCTGGAACACACAGAAATTCACAGAGTTGGGTAGAGTAGAGAGGGGTTAGGGAGGAGACACAGGCGACCTGGTGGAGAAAAAGGAGAGTCCAAAGGGAGAGAGAGCAGTTAAGCTAGTGATCTCGCTCCCTAGTGAAAAATGGGTGCTGAGGATTGGGTTCTTAAAGGCACAAAATTGGTAACAAATACATAAAAGCAAAAATTAAAAATCTAGAGTAGAGTTTGGAATTTCAAAAATACAATGTTAAAAAAAAAAGAAAAAAAAGAGAGGAAAAAAAAAAACAAGAACAAAGACGCATAAAATATAAAAAAAAATACAGGTACAAAATTGATAACAAATACCAAAAAGCATAAAATAAAAATCTAGAGTAGAGTTTGGAATTTCAGATATACAATGTTATTTAAAAGAAGAAGAGAAAGAAACAGAGAAAAAGAAAAACAATAAAAAAGGGTCACGGAAATTATAAAAAAAAAAAAACTATAGGTACAAAATTGATAACAAATACCAAAAGCTAAGTTTAAAAATCTAGAGTAGAGTTTGGAATTTCAAAAATACAATGTTAAAGAAAAGAAGGGAAAAAAAAGGGGGGGGGGAAGGTCAAAAAATATTAAAAAAATATATATATATATATGAAGTTTGCTTTAAAAAAAAATAGGATCTTCTTCTTCTTTTTTTTTTTTTAGTTACAAGGTAATCAGTTATAAAAGTGGAAATTAAAGGAACAATAGAGGACTTAAAAAAATTTTTTTAATTAAAAAAAAAAAGAAAGAATGATCGTACAAATAGTAAAAATATATCTAGGACTTTCTCCAGTTTTGTTGTGAGTATTGTGGGTTCAGTTCATTTTTGGCTAGTTTCTTGGTCCGACTTTTATTTCTCAAGATCTATAGGCCCTTTCCTATGTAGTTGGTAGTAACCACGTGGTTTTAATCTATTGCCTGTAGCTTCCAAGGCGGTTCCCTCTGTTATAGCTTCTTCTGTTTGCTGGTCTCTTCAGTGTCTGATTTCCACCCTGACACAAAGGGGACAGTGGAGGACACTTTTCTTTTTTTTAGGTTCACTTGTTAGGTCGCGCTGAGGGGAGGTAGGGAGGGATGCTGCAAACAAATAACACTGGCGTGTGCTCGCAGCGCCTCAGCCACACTGGGTCTGCCCACCCGCCCCCCCCACCCCGTTCACCGCGCGTGTAGCCTCTCTGCCCACGCTGCTCAGGCTCTAGGTTGCTCCACTGGGAACCATCCGCGGCCGGCCCTGGGCTGCCTGTACTTCCCAGGTCCAAGCCGCTCAGGTTCAGGCACTTGGGTAGTCCTCAGAGGCGCAGACTCTCGGTTGGGCCTGCGTTTTGTGCCCTTCCCAGATCCGAGCAGCTCAGGTGATGAGGTGTTTGGCGCGCGCGATTGCTGCGACTTATCGCCTCCCCGCCGCTCGGTTATCTAGGTGTGCACCAGCACACCTTCTCAGGCAGATGTTGACTGTCCAGACCCCCAAGAAGTTTTAGTTAGCAAAGAAGCCTGCTTACAGTTTTATAGATAATGTCTCTCTTGGGCTGCGATTGTCCCCTTCCGGCTCTGGCTGCCTATCACCCGAGGGGGATGGTCTGCCGCCGGCTATCTCTGTTCAGTCCTTTGTTCCGTGCAGGGGCCTGGCGGTGTCAGCCCGCACCGCGCCTCCCTGCCCAGCCCCCGCTTGCTAATGGCAGATGCAGGCGTCTGCACTGCTTCTCCGCTGGGGGAGTTACCGTAGGGCTCGCAATGTGCAGGTTTTAATTGTTTATTTATTTTTCCTCCCTGTTATGTTGCCCTCTGTGCTTCCAAGGCTCGGCACAGATTCGGCAGTGAGAAGGTTTCCTGGTGTTTGGAAACTTCTCTCTTTTTAAGACTCCCTTCCCGGGACGGAACTCCGTCCCTCCCTCTTTTGTCCCTTTTTTTTGTCTTTTATATTTTTTTCTACCTCCTTTCGAAGACTTGGGTTGCTTTTCTGGGTGCCTGATGTCCTCTACCGACATTCAGAAGTTGTTTTGTGGAATTTACTCGGCGTTTAAATGTTCTTTTGATGAATTTGTGGGCGAGAAAGTGTTCTTCCCGTCCTACTCCTCCACCATCTTAGCTCCTCCTCCTGAAGTCTATTTAAAGATGAGCCAAAGATCTGAATAGACAGGTCTCCAAAGAAGATATACAGCTAAGCAAATGGGAAGTTGTTCAACATCATTTCTTCATCAGGAAATTGCAGATTAAAACAACAATGAAATACCACTACACAGCTATGAGAATGACCCAAATCCAGACATTTACAATACTGGATGCTGGCAAGGTTGTGGAATAGCAAGAATGCTCATTCACTGTGGCTCTGAGTGCTAAATGGTACAGATACTTTGGAAGACAGTTTGCTTGTTTCTTACAACACTAACGTTATCTTGACAATATGCCAATTGTTCTCTATGGTATTTACCCAAAGGAGGTGAGAATTTATGTCCACACCAAAATCACACAGGTTTTTATAACATGTTTATTCAGAATTGCCAAAACTTGAAAGCAATCAATATGTCTTTCAGTAGATGAATAAATAAATAAACCGTGATACCGTGATACATCCAGACAATGAAATATTCAGTTCAGTCGCTCAGTCCTGTCAGACTCTTTGCGACCCCATGAATCACAGCACGCCAGGCCTCCCTGTCCATCACCAACTCCCAGAGTTCACCCAGACTCAACGTCCATAGAGTCAGTGATGCCATCCAGCCATCTCATTACTCGGCTCTAAAAAAACGATCTATCAAGCCATGAAAAGACATGGAGGAATGTTAACTCTATATTGCTAAGTGAAAGAAACCAATTTGAAAAGGTTACATACTATATGATCCCAATGACATGACATTCTGGACAAACTATGGAGACACTAAAAAGATCAGTGATTTCCAGAGGTTAGTGGAGACAGAGGGATGAATGGGTATGTCTCAGGAGAGTATTAGGGCAGTGAAACTATTCTGTATAACACTGCGGAGGTCAACTTATGATGTCATTTGTCAAAACTCATGGAATTTACAACACCAAGGATGAACCTTAAGGTAAACTATAGAATAGGTTATAAGAATATGTCACGGGAGCTTCATGAATTGTAACAAATGTTCCACCATGGTGCAGAATGTAAATAGTGGGGGTGATTGTGTACGTGGACTAGGGAGAACTGGATAATAAGAAGTCTGTGCTTTCCACTCAATTTTTCTGTGAACTTGAAACTGCTCTAAAAGTAAAGTTTATCAATTAAAAAAAAAAAAGAGGTACAATTATGAGTGTGGGGATTGGCTGACTGTGGAGGTGAGGAAAAGGGAAGTGTCTATATGTTCTCTGGTTTCTGACATATATAATTGCATGGATTCTGGTGCTCTTAGCTTTACTAAGAATATAGAAATAAAAGTTTGGGGGAAGATGATAAATTAGGATTTCAGGAGACATACCAGTGATTATATTCTTCAGTCATTGATATATATATCTTCAGTCAAGATGTGAGTCTGAGCCTCAGAAACTATGTCAGAGCTGGAAATATTTCAAACTTTTTTTATTGAATTATTTATTTTCAATTGAAGTATCATTGACTTGCAGTATTGTATTGGCTTCTGTCATATATCAACATGAATCAGCTATAGTTATATGCATATCCCTTTCCTGATGGGATATACCCCTCTACCTCTCACCTCCCATCCCAGCCCACCCCTCTAGGTTATCATAGAGCACCAGATTTGAGCTCCCTGCATCATACAGTAAATTTCCTCCAGCCATCTAATTTTACATATAGCAATGTATATGTTTCAACCCAAGTGTATAAAATGATTAAATTATTGAGAGTAGATGAATAAACCAAGAAATGGGACTAAGGAAAAAGAATAAAGAACCAGGAATGAATCTTGAGATACACTTGAGATTAAGATTCTGGCAGACAAAGAAATGTGAGAGACAAAAAAGAATGATGAGACCACTAGATATTTAAATTAATCACTTAAGTAGTACAATTATGTTTGTAAGTAATTTTTTTTCAAAGAGCTATCTTATCAGAAAGGAGAGAGAGGTAAGGAGTCAGTTCTCACAGTTTTTACAAATCCTTTTTATAAATTAAAAAGAAATAATTTCTTCATAATCTCCTTCACAGCTTTTATAATTTAGTGCAACCTTAAATGTTAGTTCATTTTGATATCATTCCTAAATGGTTTTCATATATTCTGATTGTTTCTGTTGTTTTCTTTAAGTTACTTACCCAAATCATTCTCCTTAGCCCAGAGATTCACATATCCAACTTTTCATTGAAAATGTCTTCATCTGCATATTCCAGAAGTTTTTCCCTTTGGATGCTCATCTTTGTCAATGGCATCATTAATCCAGTTATCAAAGTCAGAAACTAAGAAATCACCATTGGCCTTCCTTCTTCAGTCCCATTTCAGCCCATCACCAAATCCTGTTTTTCCTTCCTACCTTTCAAGTCTTTCCACTGATTCTATTCTCTCTATCAATACCTTTAGTTTAGGACATCATATTTTCCTCTTAAACTATTATAACCTCTTCCTCATTCTGCCTTGAGTCTTTCCCCTTATATACAGTCTGTTTTCAACACTGTACACAAATTGGAACATGTCATCAACACCTGTTTAAAGCCTCCCATTTTCCTACCTATTTCTTTGGGATAAAGTCTAAAGCTCTTTCCATTGCATGTATGGCTTTTCAGGACCTGGCCACTCTTACCCTTAAATTCATAGCTAGTTTCTTACCATATCTGGTGTTCCCACCACTCTGAGACACTTGCAGATCCTTGAATGAATGTTTATTCTTTCTCTCTCCTCCCTGTCTGTCTTCTCTGGGCTCTGTATTCTTTTTGCTTGCCATGTTCTTTGTTCTCCTTTATCTCTTTGAACACACAAACACACACACACGCACACACACTCTAGTGGATACACTAGTGCTCCTTTCCAGGTTTTTCTCTTTGGCAGTACTCACTGATACATCTTCTCATGAAACCCTCAATATCAGTCTGTTTGCAGGCAGCTCAATCTAAGACGCATGGTTTGTCTTTTCATGACCAGTGAGGAAGCCTTCCATAGTTAAACTTTGAGATGCTTAGAGAGCCTATAATTGACTTATCTGGTACTTAACAACTTTAATATAATTACTTTGCTTACCTATCCATAAGCAACTTGAAGCTTCATCTTTAGTTCTGATGTCTGTCACTGAGGCACTTGATAATTCTTTTTTTGAATGGTCGAGACCATTTAAATACTGGCTGACCTAAAGATGCCTAAAATGCAGGTTTCCTGAAAATGAGTACCAGTGAACCACATGGCCCTGGTTATTCAATAAAATATGAGAAGAAAAGCACTGGGAAGTATTTGTAATTTTTCTGTGTCCTTATCAGATGTTGCTGAATTCCAGCGATTGGAATACTTGAAAAAAATATAAATGTAGAAATATATCTATAAAATTAAACATGGGAAAGATTATACTAGAGGTCCTCCCTCTTTCAGAAAACTCACAGCATTATGATACTAGTCAATTATAGAGGCAAACCATGGGTGGTATAAAACCTATATTATAACCCTGGAATTCTATAGCTGTAGTCTGTATACAAAGAAATTGGAGTAAATTTACTTTCAAGACAGGCATACAGGCAATTGACCACAATTGGATCTGAGCATGCCTTTAGAATTTCCTTTTACTTCATGTTTACATATATGTAAACATATTTTTAACTCAAGTTGTTTATGTAAGATCAGTCAGGGATCATTGATAATGAAAAGTTAAAATTCGAAGTCCTGCATTTCCTGTCTGTAGGTCACAAAATGATCATGGTATTTTGTGAGTTTGCTGTCTGAAAAATTAAAACATTAAGATATAAGAAAATTGTATGTCAGAGTAGAAATATTTGAGTAGAAATAAAGAATGCTGGGAGGAATGTACTGAAAAGTATCCAGTAATTCATTCCAGGAAAAACCAGCTAAAATGACTGCTGTTAAAAATAGCATCATTATTTTCAGTTATTGTTATCTTTAAAGTACTTTCTATTCAAAACTTATGTCTTTGACAATTTCTTATACATATGTGATATTGCCTGACAATTTCAATAATTTAGATGATTTTTATAGTATGTGTATGTGTACAAAAAAGTCATGTTTTTGTTTCTGTGTAATTCTGTTATAGTTACTGTTTTTTTATAAGCCAGTTGCCACTTATAGTTCTATTTATTTTGTTTTAGCACACTGTGTTTCTTAGAACTTGAACTTCATCACCATGGCTCTATGACTGTATGACACTTTTACATAAGAATTGTGCTTATTTTCAGCACCCTGACATACCTGACTTGCATATATTAATCTCATTCATTGGTCTTCACCCTTGAAAACCCATTTTAAATGATTTTCAAGGAGTCCTAGAGGTAGATTGAGGAACATGTGATGATAACAATGACTTTTAGTTTAATGATTTATGTAGTTCAATTACAATCATTGTTGAAACAGAGAGCAATAGAACTTTGTTTACTCTGAAGCTTGATTATATTTGGGCAGCTGTTTTATTGTCCACTGTTTAAGGACATGTTAATACCCTTTACCAATGTTGATGTTTTGGCACTTTCAGTAAAGTGTAGAAAACGTACTTCCATTATATCCTTTTACCCTTCTGAAACATTTTCTCTACATACACTGAGACCCACATCAGGTGGTCTTATAATTTTGCCTCAACAATCAAATATTTAAGAAACTCATGAAACAGGAGAGTCCACTACATTTACCCTGATGTTTAACATTCCTTTCTGAGGTTCCAGGTCTTATATTACCATTTCCTTTTTGTTCAGAGAATTCCTTTCAAGGCAGATTTGCTAGCAACAGATTCTCTTACGGTTTTCCTTTTGTTTGTTTGTTCTTTCATTTCTTTGAAATGGATTCATGAGGAAGTTAGAAGCATGGCTTAATGTTGATTCGTGCATGCTCAGTTGCTCAGTCATGTCCAACTCTTTGCAACCCCATAGACTGTAGCCTGCTAGGCTCCTCTGTCCATGGAATTTTCCAGGCAAGTATACTGGAGTGGGTTGCCATTTCCTTCTGCAGGGGATCTTCCTGACCCAGGTATCGAACCTATATCTCTTTTACCTTCTGCATCTCCTGTATTGGTAGGTGGGTTCTTTGGCCACCTGGGAAGCCCAAGATAACTTAATGAGGGACTGTTTTTATAAGTTGATCCAGAAATGGTGGTGGTTTAGTTGCTAAGTCATATCTGACTCCTGTGACCCCATGGACTGTAGCCTACCTGGCACCTCTTTCCATGGGATTGTCCCAGCAATAATACTGGAGCGGGTTGTCATTTCCTCCTCTAGGGAATCTTCCCAAACTAGGGATTGAACCTGCATCTCCTGCAGTTCAGGTGAAGTCTTCACTCCTGAACCACCAGGGAAGCCCAATATTGATTCAGCAGCATTCAAAAGCATTGTATTGAGCACAGACAAAAGATTTCAAAACCAAATTTGAGAAGCACCTGGAGCCAGACTGCCTGGTTTCTAAGTCCCAGGCCCACCATTTACTAGTTATGTGAACTTAGGTAAGTGACTTAGTGTCCTTGTGCCTCAGTTTCCTGTTTTTAAAAGATACTAATGGTGTCTGCCTTATAAGGATTAACTAAGTTACTACATGTGAAGTACTTAGAACAGTGGCTTCCCTGATGGCTCCGTGGTAAAGAATCAGCCTGCCAATGCAGGAGATGTGGGTTTGATCCCTGGGTTGGGAAGATCCCTTGGAGGAGGAAATGGCAACCCACTCCAATATTCTTGCCTGGGTAATCTCATGGACACAGGAGCCTGGCAGGCTACAGTCTATGAGGCTGCAAAAGAGTTGGACACGACTTAGTGGCTAAACAACAACAATACTTAGAACAGTGACTGGCATTTGCGGGAAGTAAATGTCAGTGATTGTTTTTATTATTGATTATGGAGCTAGATGCTTGTCACTGCACCTAAATTACTCAGTGTCCCCTGTTCTGGATTCCTGGCTGATGTAAAGTTTAGCTTTATATGTAGAACTAGTAAATTATGTATAGCGTACTAATCATGTGGAGACATATATTTCAATGTAATAGAACAACAATTATTGAGTTTTGACTTAATTCCTAGTTCATGCCCCAATAGGACTTTGGCAGATTTTTTAAATTCTAAAGTCTCATCATTTTCATCAATAAATAAGTTTGATATATTCATCTCCTAGGGTTAATGTAAGGATTAAACGAAATAATGCACACAGTCTACTTAGCTCTGAGCCTGGTGTATGGCGACATTTCAATAAATAGGAAGTCTTGTGCCTATTACTATGCCTCAGGTAACTGTTATATTTGGACATTCTAATTTAAGTTATTACAGTTCTAAATATTTTTAAATAACCCCCCCCCAATTCTAGGAAACAATAAAGATCAAGCTTTTTGACTTGTACAATCTCCCAAGGCAATAGAAGTAAAAGTATGAAATGAGACGTAATCAAAATTGTAAGCTTTTGCACAGCAGAGGAAACCATAAGCAAGATGAAAAGACAGCCTACACACTGAGAGAAAATACTTGCAAATGATGCAACCAACAAGGGCTTAATTTCCAAAATATATAAATAGCTCATACAACTCAATAACAACAACAACAAAATACCCTCAAACCCAATCAGACTGGTTAGAATGGCCATCATTAAAAAGTCTACAAATAACAAATGCTGGCGAGAGTGAGGAGTAAAGGGAACCTCGCTACACTGTTGGTGCAGAAGTAAACTGGTGCAGCCACTATGGGAAGCAGTATGAAGTCTCCTCAAAAAACCGAAGATAAAGTTGCCATATCATCCAGTAATTCCACTCCTCTGTATATATCCTGAGAAAACTCTAATTTTGAAAAGATTTATGCACCCTGGTGCTCATAGTAGCACTATTTCAATAGCCAAGACATGGGAGCAACCTAAATGTCCATCAGCAGATGAATAGATAAGTCAGAAGTGGTATATATACACAACGGAATACTGCTTAACCATAAAAAGAATGAAGCAGTGCCATTTGCAGCAGCATGGATGGGCCTAGAGATGATCGTACTGAATGGAACAAGTCAGGAAGAGAGAGGCAGATATTTTATGATATCACATATGTGGAGTCCCAAATATGACACACATGAACTTATTTACAAAACAGAAACAGACTCACAGACATAGAAAACAAACTTATGGTTTACCAAAGGGGAAAAGGGGTCAGGGAGGGATAAAGTAGGAGTTTCAGATTGACAGATTATTTAAAATAGGTGAAAATGAGGATTTAGTGTTTAGCATAGGGAGCTGTATTCAATATCCTGTGATAAACCATAATGGAAAAGAATATGAGATATATATATATATACATTCACATATGTGAATCACTTTGCTCTATATTAGAAGCTAACATAATATCATAAATCAAATATATTTCAATTTAAAATAGTTTTTTGACCTGAAAAGTTAAGAACCATGTCACAGACTCTGGCAATTTCTTTGGGTAAATTGCCACTGTACTAGATAGTATTTAAGTTCTTAGTACTATATCACACTTCTAGACACCAGACACCTCCCTATCCTGCTGAAGATGAAAGATCAGAAACTAGACTCTGAAACCAGACAGCAGGATTCCAATTAAATCCTACCAACAGGAGATGGTCATGTGAGCTGAGGGAAAGGCATTATTCTCCAGCAGCATCTGTAGGCAGGCATTACAGAGACCAGCAGATAGTTTATATCGAGGACTGAAGTCCTCCAGCATGCTCAGTCGCTTCAGTCGTGTCTGACTCTTTGGGACCCCATGGACTGTAACCCACCAGGCTCCTCTGTGCATGGGATTTCTCTGGCAAGAATACTGGAGTGGGCTGTCATTTCCTTCTCCAGGGGATCTTCCTAGACCCAGGGATTGAACCTGTGTCTCCTGTCTCCCCTGCATTGCAGGAGATTCTTTACCACTGAGCCAGTCCTCCAGAGAATCACCTGTTTTGATATTACAATCAGTCACAATATTGATAGAGACCTCCATGTGGTTTTTTCTTTTCTCAGTTTTCTGAAAACAGCCCTTCTGATCTGATTTCCCTAGTTCTTCCACAGGTTTTGTAAGCATATATTTCTTGTTTTACTCTGCTACTAAAATATCTGTGTGGCTTGTGCTTTCATGACTTGATCTATCTGATACAACTCATGAACCCTCTTGATACAGATTCCTGTGATTTTCTGATTATACAACTTTCACACAGTCGTCCTGCAAACTACAGCAATAATTCTGGTGTAGTAACATTTCCACTAGCGACATGAATATAATACTGTGAAGTTAGAGCATGTTATTTTGAAGCTGGGAGCATCACAGCTGCAACCAGTGTGCATACATAGTAGTATCCACACTGTCCTGACCTCCTTTTTATTGTAACAGGATCCCTCCTTTGTATTTTGTTTCACATATATTATTGTGTTGTCTAAAACATTTTGTTTTTAGTTATCAAGATGACTGCTTCTTGTCAGGAAAGCTATGGCAAACCTACACAGTGTGTTGTAAAGGAGAGACATTACTCCACCAACAAAGGTCCATATAGTCAAGGCTATGGTCTTCCCAGTGGTCACATATGGTTGTAAGAGCTGGACCGTAAAAAAGGCAGAATGCCCAAGAATTAATGCTTTTGAACTGTAGTGCTGGAGAAGACTCCTGAAAGTCCCTTGGACAGCAAGGAAATCAAACCAGTCGATCTTACGGGAGATCAACCCTGAATATTCTCTGGAAGGACTGATGCTGAAGCTGAAGTTCCAATATTTTGGCCATCTGATGCGAACAGATGACTCATTGGAAAAGTCCCTGATGCTGGGAAAGATTGAGGGCAGAAGGAGAAGAGGGCATCAGATGATATGAACTTGGGCAGATGCCAGGATATGGTAAGGGACATGGAGGCCTGGCATGCTGCAGTCCATGGGGTCACAAAGAGTCGGACATGACTGGGGGACTGAACAACAACAATTCTTACCCTCTTATTCATCAGATGTTATTTTACAATGCATTCTTCTTCTTTTTATTTATTTATTTTTTACTGTATAATTTGCTGTTACTATTTAGTTGCTAAGTTGTGTCCAACTCTTTTTTGACACTAGGGACCGTAACCCACCCAGCTCCACTGTCCATGGGATTTCCCAGGCAAGAATATTGGAGTGGGTTGCCATTCCTTCTCCCGAGGAATCTTCCCAGCTCAGGGATCAAACCCGAGTCTCTTGCATTGACAGGCAGGTTCTTTACCACTGAGCCACCAGGGAAGCCTAAAGTATAATTTACATTCAATAAAACGTACCCCACTGTAAGTTCAATATATTTTGATGAATACTTAGAAACCTGTGTGGAAACCACTACCACAATCAAAATATTAGAATAATTCCATTATTGAAGAATTACCCTGTGTCCTATTGTGGATGATTCCCTTTTCTACATCATCTCCCAGTAACCACTGATCTTTCCTCCCATCACTATAATTTACCTTTCCTAGAATCTGTTCTCACTGCAGTGAAATAGTATGTAATCTTTTCGCATGTCACTTGTTTCACTTACCATAATATTCTCTCATATTCCTGTATGTATTAGTATTTCCTCTCTTAATTACTGAATAGTATTACATTGCCAATGCAGGAGATGCAGGTTCAATCTTTGGGTAGGGAAGACCCCCTGGAGAAGGAAATGGCAACCCACTCTAGTATTCTTGCTTGAAAAATCCCATGGACTCTGGAGTCTGGTGGGCTACAGTCCACGGGGTTGCAAAGAGTCAGCTATTACTAAGTGACTGAGCATGAACATGATTTCATTGTATGAATATGCTATGTACTGTTTAACTATTCACTAGTTTATAGACATTTGGTTTGTTTCCTGTTTTGGCTGTTAAGGAAAAAAATTGTTATAAATATTTGGATACATGTCTCTGTGTGAATGTGTTTTATTTCATGGTTGAATACCTAGAAATGTAATGGCTTGCTTGTGTATTAAGTATATATTTAACATTTTAAGAGGATGCCATACCTTTCCAAAATCAACTATAGTATTTTGCATTTTCACCAGCATTGTAACACAACCTTTATCAGCACTTGATAATTGAGCCATTTTAATGAGTTTAGTGGAAACAAGTTACCTGTTGATAGTCTATATCTTTTCATGTACTTAGTGAAGTGTCTGAATCTACGGACCATTTTATTTTTGGAGGTGGGACAGATTCTTTTTGTTTTTTATTGCTGTTCTCAAACAAGTTTTTTTTCCCCCCCCTATATTCTGGAGACAAGCTATTTATCAGATATGTATTAAGCAAATATTTTCTCTCCGTGGGTAGCTTTTTTCTTTTCTTTTTTTTTTTCTTTTTCTTTTCTTAGTGGTGTTTTTCAAAAAGAAGATTTAACCCTGATGTCAGTCCAGTCTGTAGTTGAGCTGGGTCTGAGATTTTGTTAATTTAGTTCCTAAAGGAAATGGCAACCCACTCCAGTGTTCTTGCCTGGAGAATCCCAGGGATGGTGGAGCCTGGTGGGCTGCTGTCTGTGGGGTCGCACAGAGTCGGACACGACTGAAGCGACTTAGTAGTAGTAGTAGTAATGGGTAACCCACAAGTGTCACGTTTCTCTGGTGGTAGATTGAAGCCACCTTGCTCTGAGTGTAAGAGCTGTGGTGCTGGGGTGTGTTTCCCCACGTTCTTGCTGCACCCTCACCTTTAAGTAGACTTTGCCTCATGGGGGATCTCAGCTGTCCTGGCCCACCCCTGGCAGAAGCCAGTTCTTACTTGTTACTTGGTGTAAGGCTCAAGATACTTACATATGTGTGTGTCTTGTGTTGGTGGCTTTACTCAGTGTCAGAGCGGGTTGTTGTGATGGGGCAAGGTTTTCTACCAGTTTCTTCCCCAGAGGCAGTGAACTTTTGCCTTTGATTGGGGGCACTTCTCCCACTGGTCAGAGACATTTCTTTTTTTCTTTTTGTTGAAGTGTAGTTGATTTAAAATATTGTGTTAGTTTCAGGTGTATAGCAAAGTGACTCAGTTATATATATGTATATATTTCAGAATATTTTCTATTATAGGTTATTATAAGATATTGATGTAGTTTCCTGTGCTATACATTAAATCCATGATGTTTATTTATTTTATATATTGTAGTGTATTTTATATATTGTAGTGTATTTCTGTTAATCCTACATTCATAATTTACTCCATTCCCACCTCCCTTTACCCTTTGGTAACCATAAGTTTGTTTTCTATGTCTGTGAGTGTGTTTCTGTTTTGTGAATAGATTTATTTGTATTATTTTTTAGATTCCACATACAAGTGATATCATATATTTGTCTTTGTCTGACTTACTTCCCTTAGTATAATATTCTCTAGGTCCAAGAATGTTGCTCCAAATGGCAATATTTCATTTTTTTATGGCTGAGTAGTGTATATATAAGTTGTGTGTATGTGTGTATGTGTATATATATTATAATTAGATATATAGTTTTATAAATATAATATATATATAGTTTATATATATTACACATATATAAAACTTTATCCTTTCATCTGTTGATGGACACTTAGGTTATTTCCATATTTTGGTAATTGTAAATTGTGCTGCTGTGAACATTGGGGTGCCTGTATCTTTTCAAATTAGAGTTTTTGTCTTCTTTGAATATATGCCCAGGAGTACCTAAAAGAAGCAGAAAATATTAAGAAGAGGTGGCAAGAATACACAGAAGAACTATACAAAAAAGATCTTCATGACCCAGATAACCACGATGGTGTGATCACTCACCTAGAGCCAGACATCCTGCATTGCAAAGTCAAGTGGGCCTTAGGAAGTATCATTACGAACAAAGCTAGTGGAAGTGATGGAATTCCAGATGAGCTATTTCATATCCTAAGTTCAGTTCAGTTCAGTCGCTCAGTCCTGTCTGACTCTTTGCGACCCCATGAACAACAGCACACCAGGCCTCCCTGTCCATCACCAACTCCCGGAGTCCACCCAAACCCATGTCCATTGAGTCGGTGATGCCTTCCAACCATCTTGTCCTCTGTCGTCCCCTTCTCCTGCCCTCAATCTTTCCCGGCATCAGGGTCTTTTCAAATGAGTCAGCTCTTCGAATCAGGTGGCCAAAGAATTGGAGTTTTAGCTTCAAACATCAGTCCTTCCAATGAACACCCAGGACTGATTTCCTTTAGGATGGACTGGTTGGATCTCCTTGCAGTCCAGAGGACTCTCAAGAGTATTCTCTAGCACCACGGTTCAAAAGCATCAATTCTTCGGCACTCAGCTTTCTTTATAGTCCAACTCTCACATCCATATATGACCACATATGACCGGAAAAACCATAGCCTTGACTAGACGGACCTTTGTTGACAAAGTGATATCTCTGCTTTTTAATATGCTGTCTAGGTTGGTAGATGATGCTGTTAAAGTGCTGCACTCAATATGCCAGCAAATTTGGAAAACTCAGCAGTGGTCACAGGACTGGAAAAGGTCAGTTTTCATTGCAATCCCAAAGGAAGGCAATGCCAAAGAATGTTCAAACTACTGCACATTTGCACTCATCTCACACACTAGCAAAGTAATGCTCAAAATCCTTCCAAGCTAGGCTTCAACAGTATGTGAACTGAGAACTTCCAGATGTTCAAGATGAGTATAGAAAAGGTAGAGGAACCAGAGATCAAATTGCCAACATCCACTGGATCATCAAAAAAGCAAGAGAGTTCCAGAAAAAAAAAAAAAAACATCTACTTCTGCTTTATTGACTATGCCAAAGCCTTTGACTGTGTGGATCAAACCAAACTATGGAAAATTCTTAAAGAGATGGGAGTACCAGACAGACCACCTTACCTGCCTCCTGAGAAATCTGTAGGCAGGTCAAGTAGCAACAGAACTGGACATGGAATAACAGACTGATTCCAAATAGGGAAAGGAGTATGTCAAGGCTGTATATTGTCACCCTGCTTATTATATGGAGAGTGCATCATGAGACATGCTGGGCTGGGTGAAGCACAGGCTGGAATCAAGATTGCCAGGAGAAGTGTAAATAACCTCAGACATGCAGATGACACCACCCTTATGGCAGAAAATTAAGAAGAACTAAAGAGACTCTTGATGAAAGTGAAAGAAGAGACTGAAAAAGCTGCTTAAAACTCAACGTTCAGAAAGCTAAGATCATGTCATCTGTTCCCATCACTTCATGGCAGATAGATGGGGAAACAGTGGAAACAGTGACAGACTTTATTTTCTTGGGCTCCAAAATTACTGCAGATGGTGACTGCAGACATGAAATTAAAAGACGCTTGCTCCTTGAAAGAAAAACTATGACCAACCTAGACAGCATATTAAAAAAACAGAGACATTACTCTGCCAGCAAAGGTCCATCTAGTCAAAGCTGCGGTTTTTCCAGTAGTCATGTATGGATGTGAGCATTGGACTATAAAGAAAGCTGAGCACTGAAGAATTGATGCTTTTGAAATGTGGTGTTGGAAAAGACTCTTGAGAGTCCCTTGGACTGCAAGGAGATCCAACCAGTCCATCCTAAAGGAAATCAGTCCTGAGTATTCATCAGAAGGACTGATGCTGAAGCTCCAGTACTTTGGCCACCTGATGCAAAGAACTGACTCCTTGGAAAAAACCCTGATACTGGGTAAGATTGAAGGCAGGAGGAAAAGGGGATGATAGAGGATGAGATGTTTGGATGGCATCACTGACTCAATGGACATGAGTTTGAGCAAGCTCTGGAAGTTGGTCATGGACAGGGAAGCCTGGCATGCTGCAGTCCATGCAATCAGAGTCTGACATGGCTGAGTGACTGAACTGAACTGAGGATTGCTGGATCATACGGTAGCTGTGTTTTTACTTTTTAAAGGAACCTCCATGTGTATTTGCAGTCACACCAACAGTGTAGCAGGGTTCCTGTTTCTCCACATCCTCTTCAGCATTTGTTAGTTGTAAATTTTTTTATGCTGGCCATTCTGACTGGTGTGAGGTGATACCTCATGTTTTTGTTTTGCATTCCTAAAGGTCTGTATAGTCAATGGTATGTTTTTTCCAGTAGTCATGTATGACTGTGATAGTTGGACCATAAAGAAGGCTGAATGCCAAAGAATTGATGCTTTCAAACTGTGTGGTGCTGGAGAGGACTCTGGAGAGTCCGTTGGACTGCATGGAGGTCAAACTAGTCAATCTTAAAGGAAATCAACCCTGAATATTCATTGGAAGGACTGATGCTGAAGCTGAAGCTCCAATACTTTGGCCATTCGATGCAAAGAGCCAACTCATTGGCAAAGACCCTGATGGTGGGAAAGACTGAGGGCAGGAGGAGAAGAGGGTGGCACAGGATGGTATGGTTGGATGATATCATCACCTCAATTGACATCAGTTTCAACAAACTCTAGTAGATACAACAGGGATGCCTGGCATGCTGTAGTCCATGGAGTCACAGAGTCAGCCACAACTGAACAACTGAACAACAACAATAATTAGTGGTCTTGAGAATCTTTTCAGTGCCTGTTGACCATTAGGCATTTTTTCTTTGGAGAATATCTATTTAGAGCTTCTGCCCATTTTTTGATTAGGATATTTTTTTGTTTTTGTTTTTGTTTGATATTGAGTTGTATGAGTTGTTTGTATAATTTAGAAATAAACCATTGTTGATTGCATTGTTTGCAAATATTTCTCTGCATTCCACAGGTTGTTTTTTCACTTTGTGGTTTCCTCTGCTGGCAAAAGCTTATAAGCTTGGTTAGATCTCATTTATTTATTTTTGCTTTTATTTCTTTTGCCTTAGAAGAGTGATCTAGGAAAACATTACTATGATATATGCCAGAGAATGTTTTGCCTATGTTCTCTTCTAGGAGTTTCACGGTATCATATCTTACATTTAAGTCTCTAAACCATTTTGAGTCTATTTTTGTATATAGTGTGAGAGAATGTTCTAATTTCATTGATTTACATGAGGTTGTCCAGTTTTCCCGTCATCACTTGCTGAAGAGACTGTCTTTTTTCTATGTGTACGCTTCTCTCCTTTGTTGAAGATTAATTGTAGGTCTGTGAGTTTTTTTTCTGGCTTCTCTATTCTGTTCCATCAATCTGTGTGTCTTTTGTGCCAAATACCATGCTGTTTTGATTACCATAGCTTTGTAATATTGTTTGAAGCCTGGGAGAGTTCTATTTCTAGCTTAGTTTTCTTTCCTCTGGTTTGCTTCAGCAATTCTGGGTCTTTTGCTGTTACATATACATTTTAGGATTATTTGTTCTATTTCTATGAAAAATGTCATGGGTAATGTGATAGGGATTGCATTAAATCTTGCTTTGTGTAGTAAGGCCATTTCATTATCAAGTCTGGCAGTTGTAGGTTTCTTGCTCTTCCTTCAAGAGCAAGTGGTTTTCCATTTGTACTGGAGGTGTCCACAGTGCCAGTAGCATTCAAGCCTGTGGTCAAGTGACTGCTAGTCTCTTCTTGGAACTGTCAGGGCCCAAGGTCAGATAGGCTTCTTTTGGTTCCCCCACTTCCCCCTCTAATCTTGGCAGTGTTGCTCATCTGCACAGCTGACACACCCAATGCTTTGCCTTGTTCTTGCCTCCAGTCTTCCTCTCAGGCACCTGGTGGAGGCCTGTGGGGAATGGTTGGCAGTGAGTGTGGACTCCCCTTGTAGCTGGGGCCCTGGAGATTTTAAACTATCCTGGGCCAACACAGCCTTTAAGAGACTGGTAAAATTTTAATTTTTTTTCTTTTATGTCGCCTCCTCTTCCTTTCATGTTAAGATAAGATCTTCTCTTGGAGGGGTTTGCCACACTTGTGAATGTGAGAAAATTGGTTGATTTGTGGCCTTAGGTCCCTGAGAGGCTCCAAAAATTATGGTACATTCTCCTCTAGGATGGGAGTGACTTCCTGTATGCCTGATTATACATCCTAAGTCCTATGAGCTTTTAAACAAGTGTCTCCTAAACAAAAAGCAGTCTCTTAAGTCCCTCATCTCTTGCCACTGACTTGTGACTCTCATTCCCTCATAGCCATATTTTTTGTGTATGTGTGAAGATTAAATGAAAAATAAAGTTTGTAAAAATTTAGCACACAACTAATGGTAACTTTTAATATCACTGTTAAATAAATACTGGCCTGTGTTTGAACAGACGTAACCCTACTTACATGGTCTTTTCATTCCAAACATGGAATCATTCTTGTTAAAAGCAAGATTGAAATGTAACAGTGCAGGAAATATTAAGATAAAAAAGTATATGATTACACTTGATCTTTACAATATGCTGTCATTAGGTATTTTGGGGTAAATAATAACATTGAGAAAATATACTGTCTCCAATATTCAAATTAATAGAAGATGTACATTTTTAAGCATAAATTTATTCATGTTTTTCAGGACATAAGGATCATATCTCAATGAGAAGTTGGAAAAATTTGCACAACTAAAGATTTGCTGAAGTAAAAATGCTTTCTTTGGAATTAAAAGTTAGCCAGTCTATTTATCTCTAGGAACAATGCTCAGTAGGAAATAATAAATGCAAATTTCATTTTGTAATCCATTCAGGATTTAGAGGTTTGGTTTGAGAAATATTTAAATGTTTAATTAGGAAAGGAAATTTTCAAGCATCAGCTTTTTGTTTTTAATAACCATTTCTATTTCATTTGGCAACATAGAGCGGTTTTTTCCTTTTTTCCTAGCTGCTAAATCTGGTTTCCAAGCTCTATTCCAGAGAATTATTTTAGGCATAAATTCCTGTAACCTTTAAATTTTTTCGTGAAAAAGTTTCAATTCAAAATTTTAGAAAGCTAGCATAAGCCTTTTAGATTTAGTTTTCACTTGTTAACCTTCGTAGTTAAGTCTAAGCTTTTGAATAATCCACCCAAATCCCATAGCTCTCAGTTTAGAGATCATTGTTTTCATTTCTAGAAATGATTATGTCTCTCAAGTTTACATTAAATTGTGGTTTGGTAATTTACTGAAGAATAAAAATATTTAAACGTAAAATTTTTACCTGCAGGGTATAGGAAGCATTTGAGTCCATTACATTTCTGTAATGTGAAATTAGAAATTAAAATTCAAACTAGATACATTTCAGAAATGAATTTCTAAGAAGCCCATTAATGTATGACTTTTTCATAAACTTTGTTTTTCACATTGTCATTTTAAGTAGAGGTTAAATATTATGCCCCAATGTCTTATGCAGTGAATTAAATAGTTTCTTCTTTCACTTTCATTCCTTTCACTTTTAATAACTTTCACTTTTATTCATTCATTCTTCTTTCACTGTCTTTATTAGAGGTTTCATAATACTTAAGAAATACATTCTTTAAGGAATTTTTATATGTCTTGTTTTCCTTGTTGCTTTCTTCAAAACACTAAATTCAGATTGCTCTTAACAAGTTTTGACCAAATTTTAAATTCTCAACCGAATATAACTGTTGGTGAGAATTGACATCAGGACAAATTGTTGTATCTAATACTCCAGTCCATTCTGAAGGAGATCAGCCCTGGGATTTCTTTGGAAGGAATGATACTAAAGCTGAAACTCCAGTACTTTGGCCACCTCATGCAAAGAGTTGTCTCACTGAAAAAGACCCTGATGCTGGGAGGGATTGGGGGCAGGAGGAGAAGGGGACGACAGAGGATGAGATGTCTGGATGGCATCACTGACTCAATGGACGTGAGTCTGAGTGAACTCCGGGAGTTAGTGTTGGACAGGGAGGCCTGGTATGCTGCGATTCATGGGGTCGCAAAGAGTCGGACATGACTGAGCGACTGAACTGAACTGAACTGAACTGAATATTTATTAGGTTTTATTATTCATTCCTAAGAAAATTCTATGTCACAGTTCCTTAGGTAGAATTCCTGTTTTTATTTTCTTCATCCCATTAGAATTCCTAATGTGTTAGATTCCTTATTTTGTTCCCTCTTTAGTATATTCAGTAGGTATTTTGACAAATTAATTATATAAGTAAGAAGCCAGTATCAAATGATCCTGTAGAAAAAAAGGAAGGATGGATGGATGGAATGAAGAAAAACAGAAAGAAAGAAAAGAAAAGAAAAAATAAAAGGTGGAAAAGAAGAAATAAAGACCCAGTTATATCAAAATATCCTCTATAGTCATATGTAAAACTCGTTCTATTTCTTATTACTTAGAGCAAAAAAATCCTTCCTCTTGAATTTATTTTGATTACCATTTAAGTTTCAGTTTGTTTAATACTTCAGTTTGTTTGATATTCATTGTTTGCTTGTTTGATATGTTATTGAAGAATTTTTAAAACATTTAAATTACATGATCTTACCAGTGCATTCATATTGTCATGGATAGCAGGGTTTCTTCTTTTTAAAGCCTGAATAATATTCCATTGTGTGTATATACCACTTTTTCTTCATACATTCATCTGTTGATGGACCTGGAAGTCATTATGCTAAGTAAATTGTCAGTCACAGGACAACTACTGAATGTTTCCACTTACATGAAGCATCTAAAATGGTCAAAGTTATAGAGGTATATAGTAGAGTGGTGATTATCATGGGATGGGAATAGGAGGACATGAGGAGTGGTTCAATGGATATAAAGTCAAGTTATACCAAGTGAGTAAGTTTCAGATACCCGCTGTACAACATTGTGCCTGTAGTTAACAATGAAATGTTATATACTTAAAATTTTATTGAGGGTAGATTTCCTGTTATTGGAGAAGGAAATGGCAACCCACTCCAGTGTTCTTGCCTGGAGAATCCCAGGGACGCGGGAGCCTGGTGGGCTGCCGTCTATGGGGTCGCACACAGTCAGACACGACTGACGTGACTTAGCAGCAGCAGCAGATCTCATGTTAACTATTCTTATTGAAAAGACACACACACAAACAATAAACAAAAAAGAGACAAAGGAAACTTTTGGGGATGATGAATATAATTATTATCTGGACTGTGGTGATTGTAACACGAGGGTTTACATATGTCAAAACTCACCAATTGTATGCATTAATTATGTGCAGTTTTTGTATACCAATTATATCTCAATAAAACTAGAAAAAAATCACTTTTTCTTAAACTCTGAAACATCCAGTTCAGGCTTGTCATGATGTAGGTCTTGGACCAGAGGATTTCACATTTGTTATTTCACTCAGTTTCTTAGAAATATGTTAATGCAGTTCTGATTAGAGTTTTTATAAGCAAAATAGGCAATCCCTTGTTTAACCAGCATTTAATAATTACTTCCCATGGGCTTCTCAGATGTTACCAGTGGTAAAGAATCTGTCTGCCAATGCAGGAGATGCAAGAGATACAGACTGAATCCCTAGGTCGGGAAGATCTTCTGGAGGAGGAAACGGCAACCCACTTTTGTATTCTTGCCTGGAAAATTCCATGGACAGAGGAGTCTAGGGGGCTACAGTCCAAGGGATCACCCAGAGTCAGACACAACTGACCACACACATGTGTGTGTCCCCATGGGCTTGGGGGTACGGGCATGGATCAGATGCCCAGAAATACTAGGCATTCAGAGAAAAAGGCAGTTAGCAGAGAACCTGGGTTACTTCGCTTATGCTTCTTGTATTGACCTTTGGTAAAAGATCTACCTGGTGATGGACTAGCTGAGTTAAGTAAGGCAGTGGACCAAAAGCTTCTATGATGCCTGATTCTTCCTTGTACAGAGTTTCTGAACCTTTTCTGCACTCAGACTCATAACTTGATTTATGAATGAATTTATGAATATATAGCAAAGCCTGATGGCTCAGTGGGTAAAGAATCTGCCTGCAGTGCAGAAGACACAGGAGACATGGGTTCAATCCCTGGGTCGGAAAGACCACCTGGAGAAGGAAAATGGCAGCCCACTCCAGTATTCTTGCCAGAAAATTCCCGTGGACAGAGGAGCCTGGCAGGCTACATTCCCAAGGGTTGCACAGATTAGGTAGGACATTACTGAGCGACTAGGCACACAGATAGCAAAGCCTAGAGTTGCTATGATCAGATCTGGTCTAGATAATAATCCCTGTGACCTGTTTCCCAGGACATCCTCATCTCACAGGACAGTAGAGGTATTCTCAACAAAGATTTTTAAAAAATGAGAATTTTGCATAATGCTCCCTTATATAATGATCATTTTATATTCCTTTTCAAAATGAGAAATAGCAAGATCTTAAGGTCAGCAATAAGGGAACGCAATAATATTGACTGAAATAAGTGCCAGTAGCTAGTTCAGGAAGAGGTTTGGGGATAAGAACTGGGAGTACATTTTATCTGATCTGACTAAACATTCTTGGGGAGCAAGTCTATTTCAGAGCCTAGGGAGTCACTAAAAGTTTTTTCATTGAGGTAGGAAAAGAATAAATAATATTGACAGAACTGTTAATACAAAAATCTTTATTTTTTTCCTATTGCTTTTCCTTAATAATAAGCTTCTCAAATAATCATCCAGGTTTCACTGCATTACAACTTTTGTCATTTTTATAACTATCAAATTACTCTTTTTTAAAAGTAGGAGTAGCTGGATAATAGCCTGAGAAGGAAAATCTGGACACTCTAACCTTACCTCTGCCACCCACACAAGTGGAAAACATTTGGTTATTTTCTCTACTTTTCCTTTCAGAGCTTCTTATGTGGTTACTTCATCACTGACCTAAATCTTAAGTAATTTTTTAAAGCAGAGTTACATCGTGAAGTTCTTATTTGGGAAAAAAAAAAAAAAAACAAACAGTTGTTTCAGTAATCATTGGTTTCCAAATAAATTCAGTAATATATAAAATCCTGGAAAAGAATGTCCTTGATACATAATACAGAAATATTATTTGATACATAATACAGAAATATTAATTTATTCTTTAAAATATTCACCCAGTATTTACTGATTGTTTTTTATATACTAAATAAGGACAAACCTAGGCTTTGTAGAATATAAAGCTCATCTATTTGGGTTGCCTTTTTAAGATTAAGGATGCAAAAATATGACTGCTGTATTAAGATATTAATATGTTATTTAAAATAAAAGGGATGGGGTGACACTTTGCCTTTGTAAGTGTATAGTCAGTGGCTTTCAGTATATTCACAAAGTTTTGTATCCACTAATATAATCATTTAATGTTTGTTCAACAAATAATAATGTATCAATTAATATTATCAATTCCAGAATATTTTCATCATCACCCTCCGAAGTCCCATAGTCATTGGCAGTATTCTTTATCCTCCTAAACCCCAGTCCCTGGCAAACACTTTTCTACTTTTTGTCTCTATGGTTCTGCTTATTTTAAACATTTTATATAAATAGAACCATATAATTGTAGCCTTTTGTGTTTGGATTCATTCTTTTAGCATATGATTTCAAGGTTCATCCATTTTCTAGGATTGTGTAAGAACTTTGTTCTTCTTATGGCCAACTAATAATCACAATAAACTGTGGAAAATTCTGAAAGAGATGGGAGTACCAGACCACCTGACCTGCCTCTTGAGAAACCTATACGCTGGTCAGGAAGCAACAGTTAGAACTGGACATGGAACAACAGACTGGTTCCAAATAGGAAAAGGAGTGTGTCAAGGTTGTATATTGCCACCCTGCTTATTTAACTTACACGCAGAGTACATCATAAGAAACGCTGGGCTGGATGAAGCACAAGCTGGAATCAAGATTGCTGGGAGAAATATCAATAACCTCAGATATACAGATGACACCACGCTTATGGCAGAAAGTGAAGAAGAACTAAAGAGCCTCTTGATGAAAGTGAAAGAGGAAAGTGAAAAAGTTGGCTTAAAACTCAACATTCAGAAAACTTAAGATCAAGGCATCTGGTCGCATCACTTCATGGCAAATAGACAGGGAAACAATGGAACCAGTGACAGACTTTATTTTTGGGGGCTCCAAAATCATTGCAGATGATGATTACAGCCATGAATTTAAAAGACGCTTGCTCCTTGAAAGAAAAGTTATGACCAACCTAGACAGCATATTAAAAAGCACAGACATTACTTTGCCAACAAAGGTGCATCTAGTCAAAGCTATGGTTTTTCCAGTAGTCAGGTATGGATGTGAGGAGTTGGACTATAAAGAAAGCTGAGCACCAAAGAATTGATGCTTTTGAACTGTGGTGTTGGAGAGGACTCTTGAGAGTCCCTTGGACTGCAAGGAGATCCAACCAGTCCATCCTAAAGGAAATCAGCTCTGAATATGCACTTGGAAGGACTGATGTTGAAGCTGAAACTCCAATACTTTGGCGACCTGATGTGAAGAACTGACTCATTTGAAAAGACCCTGATTCTGGGAAAGACTGAAGGTGGGAGGAGAAGGGACGACAGAGGATGAGATGGTTGGATGGCATCACTAACTCAATGGACATGAGTTTGAGTAAACTCTGGGAGTTGGTGATGAACAGGCAGGCCTGGCATGCTGCAGTCTGTGGGGTCCACCTGGCAGTCTGCAGTCAGTTGTGTCCACCTGCAGAGAGGTGGACACAATTGAGGGACTGAATGAACTGAAGGGTTAGGAATGTTGAGCCACAAATGTTGGAGAGGGTATGACAAAAAGAGAATTTCCTACAGTGTTGGTGGGAATGTAAATTGGTGCAAACACTATGGAAAATAGTATGGAGTTTTCTCTAAACTAAAAATAGGATTGTCATGTGCAGCAATCCCACTCTTGGGAATATATCCTGAGAAAACTATAATTTAAAAATACACTTGCACTTCAGTGTTTATAGCAGCACTATTTACAATAGCCAAGACATGGAAACAACCTAAATGTCCATCAGCAGATGAATGAATAAAGAAGATGTGGTGTGTATACACCACACACACACGCATATGTACTATGGAATACTACTCAGCCATAAAAATGAATGAAATAATGCCATCTGCAGCAACTGGGATGGACCTAGAGAAATTATCATACAAAGTGGAGTAAGTCAGAAAAAGAAACACAAATATGATATCGCTTATATGTAAAACCTGAAATATGACACAAATGAACTTATTTATGAAACGGAATCAAACTCACAGACATAGAAAACAAACTTATGGTTACCAAAGTGGGAATGGGGTAGAGGAGAAATAGGAGTTTGGGATTAGCAGATACAAACTACTACATATAAAATAAACAATAAGGTTCTACTCTATAGCACAAGGAACTGTAATCAATATCTTATGAAAAACCATAATGGAAAATAAATAAAGCATTTTCTAAATTCTCTTGTGATATCTTTTTGATCATTGTTTATTAAAATATATATTGTTTAATTCCACTTATTTGTGAGTTTCCCATATTTCTTTAGGTAATTCTAGTTTTGTTCCATTGTGGCTGGAGAACATACTTGGTCATCATTTCAGTTCTTTAAAATTGTTTAACTTAGTTTTCTGACCTAAGAGATGGTCTGCCCCATACAGTGTTCTGTGTATACTGGAGAAGAATGTTTATTCTTCCCTTGTTGATTGGGTGTCTATTAGGTCTAGTTGGTGTTCAGTGGTAGTTCCTTGCTTATCTTCTGTCTAGTTTTTCTACACATTATTGAAAGTTTGATATTGAAGTCTCCAGGTATTAGTATTAAATTGAATTTTTTTCCATTCAGTGCTGTCACTGTGTGCTTCATGTATTTTGGGACTCTGTTGGTAAGTGCATGTATTTTAAAAAGGTATTATGCCTTTCTTGTGTATTGATTATTTTATCATTTTAATTTGTCATTCTTTGCCTTTATTCTAGTAACAATTTTTATCTAAAAGTCTACTTTGTTTCATGTTAGTATGGTCACTCTCACTCTTTTGAGTATTGTTTACAATACCATCTTATTAATTGTACCCTATTTGTGTCTTTCAATCTAGAGAATGTTTCTTATGGATAGCATAGAGTAAGCTTATGTTTTTTTTATATTCCCAACAGTATATGCATGTTCCTTTTTTCTCCATATCCTATCCAATATTTGTTATTTGTATATATATTTTTTGATGATAGCCACTCTGACAGGCATGAAGTGATATTTTATTGTGTTTATGTGCATTTCTCTAATAAGTAGAGACATGGAGCATCTTTTTATGTGACTGTATGTCATCTTTGGAAAAATATCTATGCAGTTCTTCTGCCCATTTTCTGATTGGGTTGTTTGTTTTTTGATATTGAGTTGTATGTGTGTTGTATGAGCTAATTTATATACTTGAGATATTAACCCCCTTTCAATCATCATTTACAAATATTTTCTCCTGTTCTGAAGGTTGTCTTTTCATTTTTTCATTGGTTTCCTTTTCCATACCAAAGCTTTAAAATGTAATTAGGTCCCATTTAAAAATTTTTTACTCTTATTTCTTTTGCCTTAAGGGATAGAATAAAAAAATATTACTATGGTTTATGTCATAAAATGTCCTGCCTTTGTTTTCTTCTAAGAGTTTTATGGTGTCATGTCTTACATTTAGGTCTTTAATTCATTTTGAGTTTATTGTTGTACATGGTATGAGGAAATTTCTTAATCTCATTCTTTTACATATACCTGTCCAGTTTTCCCAACACCACTTATTGAAGAGACTGTCTTTTCTCCATTGTATATTCTTGCCTCCTTTGTCATAGATTAGTTGACCATAGGTATGTAGGTTTATTTTTGGGCTTTCTAGTCTGTTCCATCAGTTTATGTATCAGTACCATGCTGTTTTGCTTACTGTAGCTTTGTAGTATAGTCTGAGATCTGGGCAGGTGATAAGCTCCAGCTTTGTTGTTTTTTTCACAAGACTGCTTTGGCAACTCAGGATCTGTGGTGGTTCCATGTACATTTTAGGTATATTTGTTCTACTCCTATGAAAAATGTTATGGGAAAGATGTCATGCATTAATATGTAGATTGCTTTGGGTAGTATGGCAATTTTAACAATATTCTTCCAATGGAAGAATGTGAGATCGTTTTCTATTTTTTATATCATTTTCAGTTTCCTTCATCAGTATTTTACACTTCTAAGAGCATAGGTCCTACAACTACTTGGTTAAGTTTATTCCTAGGTATTTTATTCTTTTTGATGTGATTTTAAACTGGATTATTTTTTACTTTCTTTTTGATTGTTCATTATTAGAGTATAGAAAAGTAGCACATTTCTGTATATTAATCTTGTATTTTCAACTTTGCTGAATTCATTTAGTAGCTCTAATATCTTTTGGGTGGAGACTTTAAAGTTTTCTCTATAAAGTATCATGTCATCTGCAAATAGAGACAGTTTTATTTCTTCCCTTCCAGCTTATATGCCTTTTATTTCTTTTCCCTGTCTGATTGCTGTGGCTAAGATTTTCAGTACTGTGTGCAATAGAAGTGGTGAGAGTGGGCATTCTTGTCTTGTTCCCATGTTTAGAAGAAGGCTTTAAGCTTTTCACTGTTGAGTGTGATGTAGGTCCATACCAACTTAATTTTAATGTCATACAGAAGCTTTGCTCCATACTTCCTTACTCTTTATACTAACAATTTACATACTGATACAGCATAAGTCAATCAAAACAGTTTGATAAACAGTTATCTTTTAAATCAGATTGAGGGAACAAAGAGTTATAAAATATACATTGAACTTTATTTTACATTTACCTATGTATTAACTCGGAGAAGGCGATGGTGCCCCACTCCAGTACTCTTGCCTGGCAAATCCCATGGATGGAGGAGCCTGGTAGGCTGCAGTCCATGGGGTCGCTAAGAGTCAGACACGACTGAGCGACTTCACTTTCACTTTTCACTTTCATGCATTGGAGAAGGAAATGGCAACCCACTCCAGTGTTCTTGCCTGGAGAATCCCAGGGACGGGGGAGGCTGGTGGGCTGCCGTCCATGGGGTCACACAGAGTCAGACATGACTGAAGTGACTTAGCAGCAGCAGCATATATTAACTTCTACTGGTGCTCTTCATTACATGTGGATTTGAGTTACTGTCTAGTGTCTTTTCATTTCATCCTGAAAGACTTCCTTTGATATTTCTTATAGAGAAAGTTTGCTAATGAAAAATTCTCTCACTTTTAATTTATTTGGTAGCAGGTCCTTTGTGGGCTTCCCAGGTGGCTCAGTGTGTAAAGAATCCTCCTGCAATGCAGGAGATGTGGGTTCAATCCTGGGTCGGGAAGAGCCCCTGAGGAGGGTGTAGAAACCCAGTCCAGTATTCTTGCCTGGAGAATCCCATGGACATAGGAGCCTGGAGAGCTACAATCCATAGGGTCACAAAGAATCAGACACAGCTGAAGCCACTTAGCATGCAAACCTCCTTTGTATTTAAAGCATAATATTGCAAATTAAGTGTTTTAGAGTTTTAACGGTCCAACAGGCCATTTATCTGACAATATTTTTGGAGAAATCTGAGAACTCAAATCACAACCCATTTAAAGAAACTAATTAAAAAGTGTTTTTTTTGAATCAGTTTTATGGCCTACAATAAACTGTATCCATTTAAAGAATTCAGTGAGTTTGACAGATGAATACATCTTTTAAAACATCCCCTGAGTCACTAATTTTTCCTTTTTATAGATGAGTAGCATTCCACTGTGGGCTTTCCTGGTGGCACAGATAGTAAAGAATCTGCCCACAATGCAGGAGACTCAAGTTTGGCCCCAGGGTTTGCATATTTTTTTTAAGTAATTAATTTATTTTAATTGGAGGATAATTACTTTACAATATTGTGATGGCTTTTGCCATACATCAACATTAATCAGCCACGGGTGCGCATGTGTCCTGCCATCCTGAACCCCCCAGCCACCTCCCTCCCCACTCCATCCTAGTTTGTCCCAGAACACCGGCTTTGAGCGCCCTGCTTCAAGTATTGAACTTGCACTGGTCATCTGTTTTACATATGGTAATATACATGTTTCAATGCTATTATCTCAAATCATCCCACCCTCACCTTCTCCCACAGAGTCCAAAAAGTCTGTTCTTTACATCTGTGTCTCTTTTGCTGCCTTGCATATAGGATCATCATTACCATCTTTTTAAATTCCATATATATGTGTTATATACCATGCAGTCTTCAAACTTGGTAAATTTATTTGTTACTTCTACTGCTTGTTTTATAGATAATTTAATATTTTCTACATAAACAATTATGTTCTCTGGAAATAGGCATGGCAGTCCTTCATTTTCAGTATTTATATTCATTTTATTTTATTGCCCTATTGCAATAGCTTGGCCTCCAGTAAAATGTTAATGAAAGTTTATAGAAGAGAGCATCATCCTTGTCTTTTTCCAGACTATAGAGAAAGAGCTGAGTATTTTACCATTATATATAACATTGGTAGGGCTTCCCAGGTGGCACTGGTGGTAAAGAATCTGCCTGCCAATGTAGGTGACTTAAGAGATGCAGTTTCCATCCCTGGATTGGGAAGATGCCCTGGAGGAGGACACAGCAACCCACTCCAGTATTTTTGCCTGGAGAATTCCATGGACAGAGGAGTCTGGCGGGCTGCAGCCCAGTGGATGGCAAAGAATTGGACATGACTGAGCAACTTAAAAAGCACACACATAACACTGGTTACAGATTTTTTCATCAGTTCAGTTCTGTCACTCAGTCGTGTCTGACTCTTTGCGACCCCATGGACAGCAACACACCAGGCCTCCCTATCCATCACCAACTCCCGGGGTTTACTCAAACTCATGTCCATCGAGTCGGTGATGCCATCCAATGGCCTCATCCTCTGTTATCCCCTTCTCCTCCAGCCTTCAATCTTTCCCAGCATCAGGGTCTTTTCAAATGAGTCAGCTGTTCGCATCAGGTGGTCAAAGTATTGGAATTTCAGCTTCAACATTGGTCCTTCCAGTGCATATTCAGGTCTGATTTCCTTTATGATGGACTGGCTGGATCTCCTTGCAGTCCAAGAGACTCTCAAGAGTCTTCTCCAACACCGCAGTTTAAAAGCATCAAATCTTCAGCACTCAGCTTTCTTTATAGTCCCAACTCTCACATCCATACATGATTACTGGAAAAATCATAGGTTTAACTAGATGGACCTTTGTTGGCAAAGTAATGTCTGTGCTTTTTAATATGCTGTCTAGGTTGGTTATAACTTTTCTCCCAAGGAGTAAGCATCATTTAACTTCATGGCTGCAGTCACCTTCTTCAGTGATTTTGGAGCCCCAAAATATAGTCTTGTCACTGTTTCTGCTGTTTCTCCATCTATTTGCCATGAAGTGGTGCGACCAGATGCCATGATCTTAGTTGTCTGAATGTTGAGTTTTAAGCCAACTTTTTCACTCTTCTCTTTCACTTTCATCAAGAGGCTCTTTAGTTCTTCTTCACTTTCTGCCTTAAGGATGGTGTCATCTGCATATCTGAGGTTATTAATATTTCTCCCGGTGATCTTAATTCCAGCTTGAGCTTCATCCAGGTAGCGTTTCTCATGTATACTCTGCATATAAGTTAGATAAGCAGGGTGACAATATACAGCCTTGACATATTCCTTATTTTTCATAGATACTCTTTATCAGATTAAGGAAGCTCCATTCTGTTTCCAGTGTGTTGACAATTATAATAATAAATAGATACTGAATTTTAACTGATCTGTCTGGTTCTACTGAAATGAATGTATGTTTTTCTTCCTATTTTTATTTATCCTTATTTTTAATTTTTTTGGCCATGTGGCTTAGTTCCATGACTAGGGATCAAAGCTAGACCCCTTGCAGTAGAATTATGGAGTCCTAACCACTGGACCACCAAGGAATTCCCTTCTTCCTTTTTTTAATATGGTTAATTGTATTGATTAATTTTTGAAAATTAAACCAAGCTGAATCTTTGGTATAGATCCTATTTAGTCATGGTGTATTAAACTTTGTATATATTGTTGGATTGTTTCACCATATTTTCTTATTTTTTCTCAGTTTATGAAGTATATGGATCTGTTCAGTTCAGTTCAGTCGCTCAGTTGTGTCCAACTCTTTGTGACCCCATGAATTGTAGCACGCCAGGCCTCCCTGTCCATCACCAGCTCCCAGAGTCTACTCAAACTCATGTCCATCGAGTCAGTGATGCTATCCAGCCATCTCATCCTCTGTCATTCCCTTCTACTCCTGCCCCCAATCCCTCCCAGCATCAGGGTCTTTTCCAATGAGTCAACTCTTCGCATGAGGTGGCCAAAGTACTGGAGTTTCAGCTTCAGAATCAGTCCTTCCAGTGAACATCCAGGACTGATCTCCTTTAGAATGGACTTGTTGGATCTCCTTGCAGTTTAAGGGACTCTCAAGAGTCTTCTCCAACACCACACTTCAAAAGCATCAATTCTTTGGTACTCAGCTTTCTTCACAGTCCAAGTCTCACATCCATACATGACCACTGGAAAAACCATAGCCTTGACTAGATGGACCTTTGTTGGAAAAGTAATGTCTCTGCTTTTTAATAGGCTATCTAGGTTGGTCATAACTTTCCTTCCAAGGAGTAAGCGTCTTTTAATTTCATGGCTACAGTCACCATCTGCAGTGATTTTGGAGCCCAGAAAAATAAAGTCGGACACTGTTTCCATGGTTTCCCAACTACTTCCCATGAAGTGATGGGACCAGATACCATGATTTTAGTTTTCTGAATGTTGAGCTTTAAGCAAACCTTTTCACTCTCTTTAACTTTAATCAAGAGGCTCTTTTGCTCCTCTTCACTTTCTGCCATAAGGGGGGTGTCATCTGCATATCGAGGTTATTGATATTTCTCTCAGCAATCTTAGTAGTATTTTAATATACATGCCTGCACAAATACATTTGGCAATTTCTTTGTCAGGTTCTGGTATTAGGATTATTCTGGCCTGCTAAAGTAAAACTAGTTGGGAAGTAAATATTTTCTTCCAGATGAATTTTTACAACGTTGTTTTTAGTTAAATGTTTTTCATGTAAATGGTTATATATCAATGAAATCCTTATTAAATAGGAACAGCAGGGCAAACATAATTGATTGTCATCATACCCATCTCAGAGAGGTTGGAAGGTTTGTAGATAGATAAACACCCTTGGTCCATTTAGTCAAGGTTATGGTTTTTCCAGTAATCAAGTATGGATGTGAGAGTCGGACTATAAAGAAAGCTGAGCGCCGAAGCATTGATGCTTTTGAACTGTGGTGTTGGAGAAGTCTCTTGAGAGTCCCTTGGACTACAAGGAGATCCAACCAGTCCATCCTAAAGGAGATCAGTCCTGGGTGTTCATTGGAAGGACTGATGTTGAAGGTGAAACTCCAGTACTTTGTCCACCTGATGCGAAGAGCTGACTCATTTGAAAAGATCCTGATGCTGGGAAAGATTGAAGGCCAGAGGAGAAGGGGATAACAGAGGATGAAGCCATTGGATGGCATCACTGACTCAACGGACATGGGTTTGGGTAGACTCCGGCAGTTGATGATGGACAGGGAGGCCTGGTGTGCTGTGATTCATGGGGTTGCAAAGAGTCGGACATGACTGAGCGACTGAACTGAACTGAACTGAACTGAACTGAAACACCTTTCGATGAAATTCAGCAAAGATTAATTTCTCTGTTCTCTCATTTTCTTTTTTTGTCCCCCACATTCCCTCTGCCTCTAACTTTTCCACTTACTAAATATATATAGGACAAAGCATTTACTGAGAAATGTTTTATTTAAGCAAGTAAAGCTATTCAATATGTAGCCTTATGTGTTCACGATATATTAGTTTCTACCCTCAACCTCAAGGAGCTTTATGTGGAAGTCTTCAAATCATAAACACTATTCTTCTGTGTAGAAAATGGTGCTTATTAAACATGCAAATTTGTATGTCTTCTACTCTGTTCTGGCCTTCTACTCTGTTCTGACCTGGGATTGATCCCTGGGTTGGGAAGATCCCCTGGAGAAGGAAAATGCTACCCACTCCAGTATTCTGGCCTGGAGAATTGCATGGACTGTGTAGTCCATGGGGTCACAGTTGGACACGACTGAGCGACTTTCATTTTCACTGTCTTTTCACTCTGACCTGAGTCTCAGGTCCAGTGGAAAGACCTTATGTCACTTGCCCACAGTTTATCCCAAAGGATGGAAAAATAATAGACATCACAATGCTAATCTTCAGTAAGTTGCATGCTTCCCATGGAGAGAATCACATTTTTTGTGTTCTTGGAGGGGATAGAGTTTATAATAATACCAGCTAATACTTATTTAGTTCTTGTTTTGTTTCTGATATTGGTGTGTACTAATTTTAATCTAATAGTAACCCTGTTAAGTAATATTATCTCCATTTTCTGAAAAGAAAACAGAAGTATAGAGAAGTTGGATAAAAACTCATCTGATTCACACAGTGATAAGTGGTGAAATTTCTTGGGCAAAAACTTGTACTTAAGGGAACAGTAAGGCTTTCTGACTTCACATAAATATAGTAACTTTGAGAAGAGTTATAAAATCTGGATGCTTATCATCTTATTTTTTCTTCATTAGCTCATCACCAACGTTTAGTATTATTTTGGTTTCAAGAGAAACTCAGTTCAGACTAATGTCAGCAGTATAGTAAATTGATTAATTTAGGAAATGGGAAAAATGCTGAGAAAGTCTGTCACAGAAACAACAAAAGGGAAACAGAAACAAAAGCAACTAGGAGGATCATAGTGTCGGGAGCAGGTGCTTAGGTTTTTAGAGTTACCAAATTCTTTCTTCTCTCTTTTTCCTTCTACCCTTTGTATTTCATTTCTCCACTTGTCAATTATGCATTTTATTATGGAATTTAATATCTTCTCTTGTAAACAGACATTCTTCTCTTGTGACCAGGGCAGTGCTGCCATGTGATAGCACAAGAGGTGAAGGATTCACTTTGTAAAGATCACAGTGCATTTGGCTGGATTCACTTCCTTGAAGTCTGTTTGTGGACGGAAGCTCTCAGTTTCTCATTGTCTTTCTGAAAGATGCTGTCATTTCCTTGCCATGTGGGCCCTGCCATGTGTGGCTTACTCATCAATGCCAGCAATGGAGAGAATCAATAGAGAGTTTTCTAGCAAGATGGAAGTTATCTTACCTAAAGTAATCATGGAAGTGACATCCTATCAATTTGGCATAGTCTAATGGTCAGAATGGAGAAGGCAATGGCACCCCACTCCAGTACTGTTGCCCGGAAAATCCCATGGATGGAGAAGCCTGGTAGGCTGCAGTCCATGGGGTCACACAGAGTCAGACACCACTGAAGTGACGCAGCAAGCAAGCAATGGTCAGAAGCACATTACAGTTTCAAGGGGAGGAAACGATAAAGGGACATTAATACCAGGAATTGGGATAATTACCATCATTTGGATAACTAAAAGTGACCTTGGGGATAAGGGGGATCATAATGTATGATTACTCAAGCTTAGGTCAGTTATCCTTCCTCTAGGTCCACAGGGGCAGCATGTGTTACCACAGAAAGAGAAATAAAGAAAATTTTCTGTGGAGAAAAAAATAGTTATCCCATCCCAAATCGGGAGTCCAAAATTAGATCTTATTTATTTTTTCAAAACTCATTTTACTCATATCATTTTTAAACCATTATTTTAAATTCATATGAGAAATTATTTGAAGAACTTTCATCTTGATCCTCAATTTATGAGTGTTTTAGTTAGTAAGGCATATCATGAATCTGACTTGAAATGGTTGAATTGATCAAAAGACATTGGGTGTTACTGTGTATCTGTAATTATAGAGAATGGCTGTCCCTAGACCAAGAATTTGTTTGCAAAACAAATACTTGGCAATTAAGGCATCATAAAGTATAATAATAAATCTTTGTTTCTACTTTAAATTTTTAAACAACATTTGAGGATCTGTTGTATCTATTCTGAAGGAGATCAGCCCTGGGATTTCTTTGGAAGGAATGATGCTAAAGCTGAAACTCCAGCACTTTGGCCACCTCATGCGAAGTGTTGACTCATTGGAAAAGACCCTGATGCTGGGTGGGATTGGGGGCAGGAGGAGAAGGGAACGACAGAGGATGAGATGGCTGGATGGCATCACTGACTCGATGGACGTGAGTCTGAGTGAACTCCGGGAGTTGGTGATGGACAGGGAGGCCTGGCGTGCTGCAATTCATGGGGTCGCAAAGAGTCGGACACGACTGAGCGACTGATCTGATCTGATCTGATGATTGAAGCACCATGGATCTATTATTAGCCAGCAAAAGAAGACTTAGAAGTGTTAGGGGAGTGTGTAATTTCCTTGGTTCTGTCTCGTCATAACAAAAATTTGAAGTGATGGACCAGTGTTACAGCTCAGTTTTAATTAGAAAGTAAAGGAAAGGCTTGAGGGCATGCTGACCCAAAAGACGCAAAGAGAAGAGAGACCCCAGGCCCTTTGGCTCTTCTTTTTATATGTTTTTTCGCCTCCCCCTGGGCCTGCCCTATATAAATTGGGCTAGCCAGGAGTGCTGTTTGTTTTACCTGAGGTCCTCTCTCAGGTCCTCAGACCTTTCTTTGTTCTATTTTCATGGGCTTTTCCCTTCCTTGTCTTTTAGCCACTGCCATTCTGAACTCTTTTCCCATTCTAACTACCTAACAGAAGAAACTGTAGAAATACAGTGGAGAACCTAAACAACTTTATGTCTCAGAAAGATTGATCAATGGTATAATATGTGGATAAAGAGCTCTTGTAATCTTCAGACAAAATGCTTCAATAGTGTTCATAATATAGAGGTCATTGGTGACTTTAGTGAGGTGAGGAAGTCAGGAAAGTAGGGGATAAGAAATGTACTGAGAAGTAAGTAAGTGATGAAAAGGTGGACTTGAGTACATAGTTTTCAGGAAATTGAGCTGTAAATGGAAGAAAGCAGACAAGCAATAATTATTGAGGGACGAGAATTTTGGTGTTTTGCTCCCATTACTATTTGTTTGATAAATGTGATGATTTTCAGGTTTGAGAAGGTTGGTCAATTTAAATGCTGATTGGAAGAATCAGATAAACAGCAAGAGGTAAAAGATACAAGAAAGGAAATATCTTTAGTTTCTGAGAAAAGGTTGGGATGTAATTCAGAACACAGGTGGAACACTTTGAAACACAAAATTCTTAAGTTTTGAGGCCATCACAAAGAGCATAAATCACTTTGAGAGGATTACAAATGTTTTTACACTTTCCCCTCACTTTCCTCATGGCCGGAAATATATATATATATATATATTTTTTTTTTCTTCTGAGCTAGTTCATATATTATTCCCTCTTTTAAATGAACCAAAAAGTAAAATGAAATATGAATAAATGATGGGGAAAATGGTGTTTTTGGTGAGTTAACAGTTCTGCTTGAATAGAGACTAGATATTAAGGGAAGAAATTCAAAGAGGTGATAATTACCTGACGAACAGTTCCATATCATTTCTAATTTTAAACTTCTTGTTCTAGGCAGAAAATAATACGAGCAGTAGGAAGCAAGAGACAAGTCATGAAGTCATAATGAGATTATCTTGAAAGCTTGGATTATTTCAACCAGTTCTAAACATCACCAAATTTCCCTGTCAAAACCTATTGTTGTTTATTCATTCAGTTGTGTCCAACTCTTTTGCAACCCCATGGACTGTAGCCTGTCAGGCTCCTCTGTCCATGGGATTCTCCAGGCAAGAATACTGAAGTGGGTAGCCATTCCCTTCTGCAGGGGATCTTCCCGACCCAGGGAAGACATCTCCTTCATTGGAGGGTGAGTTCTCTACTACTGAACCACTTGGGAAGCCCAGAACATTGTACAGGTAATGTTGAAAATTGTTACCAGTAAAAGAGCTTCCATTGTCAGTGATGACTCATCCACTTCCAGGCATATACAAGACAGAGAAGTCCCCTGCTTTTGATTAGTACTCGAGTGTTGTTTATGTTATTATTAAAGGACATATATAATATTTTAAGTGCACTAAAACTGTCTTCATAGTGGTTTGTGACACCTGTAACTTATCTTGTGATCTCAGCAAGCCACACAATTGCTCTGAACTGTAGATTTCTTTAGACTAAAATAATAAACATATACAGTGAACTCTAAGGCTCCCTTGACCTTATAAAATTTCATGTTTCTAAGTTAATGAAATCTTTCCATAGGAAAAGTGACACACCTAAAAAACTCAATGAAGAAATCCTGCTGCTTAGGAGGGGTTCCCTGAAATGGTCGGGGCAGAGGGAGGTGGGCAACGATGAGAAGACTGGGCCTTGTTAGTGCTGCCAAAACTAGTGAAAGGTTGCTGCCGAGAGCCATGTACTACGCTGGGATTTGTGACCTCCAGAGGAGAGGATTTCTATCTAGGGCCCTATGTAAGGGCCCCAGGCTTGACCACTCGGAACTTTTTGTGTAATGGAGTTTTATTACAGTATAAAAGAGATAGAGAAAGTGTCTGGCATAGACATCAGAAGGGGGAAGAAAGACCGCCTCCTTGCTAGTTTTTAGCAAGACATTTCAGGTCTGTTGGCAAGCTTCTAATCAGATAAGAGAAACACCTCAAGGCTAACGGAGTTTCACCAGGACCCTCTCCCACAATATGCATTTTTGAGACAGGATGACATGAGGTGTGTCATCCCTTTCCATAAAACAATTGACATGAATACTGGTTTGTTGAGTTGTTATCAGGCCAAGGTTTGAGAAAAGAAAAAATTTTGTCTTTAGGTGGAACCATTTTGAAGAAAGGCAGATTTCAAAGCAAATGCATAGTTTCATTAACAGAACTTAAGAAAAACATTTCTGTAAGAAAAATGCATTGATTACCTCAAGGTTTGAAAAAGGTTCAGGCAGAACAAGGTGTCATCCACACAGAATTAAAAGAAGCCTCTTTTAATTTTGTGTAGAGAAGGGAGGAAAAAAATATCTGCCACTTGCAGTTTATTTCCTTCTGCCATTTAGAGACTTCTGGCCTTCCTACCTGTTGCATCTCATTAGCAGGAAGAGTTTGTCTCCCAGACACTCCATGAATACATCCAGAGTTCAGAACTGAGATAAACCAAAGAGAGGAAGACTAACATGCCACCAAATTAGAGACCAAAAAGCAGACTCAGAAAGCAAAGGCGTGAGGAGCAGAGGGAGGAAAGAGTCCAGAGCAACAGGTAAGGAGAACAAGAGAGTGGCGAGTGGATTGCGGACAACGTCTGGAACAAAAGTCTCACCTTTGCCGTGTTTTTGTGTTTATTGAGGCATCACATTTAGAGGGATTGCCATGTTTAAATGGCAGACCCTTGTAAAGTTCAGATTATAGACTATTCAAGAGCATGACATTTAATAACCAAAAGAAAATGTTGTAACGTACCAGTTCAGAATCTCTTTAGAGGTAAATGGCAGAAAAAAATACCAGTTCCAACTGACTTTAAAGTGAAGTATTGGCTTAAGTAACTAGAAGCTGAGGATTAAGACTAGTTTCAGACAACCCATAAGTTAAAGGCTTTTAAAAAATATCATTGTGGGTCTTTTTAGTCCTTTTCACCTTCCTCAGTTTGACAATTGCACAAGGAATGAGTAATTCCTACAAGGAAATCAGCTGCCTGTCAATGCAAGAGGGGGAAATGGAGGTAAAACAAAGGTAAAACCACCAGTATTTCCTACGTGGTGACAAATGTCAGAGTCTACTCCCCTCCCACATCTGCTTAGTGTGCTTAGCATGTCTCAGAATTGCCTTCCTCTTTACCTCAACTCAGAGAAGGAAATAGCAACCCACTCCAGTATTCTTGCCTAGAAAATCCTGTGGACAGAGGAGCCCGGTGGGCTGCTATCCATAGGGTCACACAGAGTCAGACACAACTGAAGCGACTTAGCAAGCATGCATGCATTGGAGAAGGAAATGGCAACCCACTCTAGTATTCTTGCCTGGAGAATCCCAGGGACAGAGAAGCCTGGTGGGCTGCCACCTATGGGGTCGCACAGAGTCGGACATGACTGAAGTGACTTAGCAGCAGCAGCAGTAGCAGCAGCAGTTGTTACCTCAACTGATGTCCAGCTGTGCTGTCTGGACCCAGGTGTAGAGGATGGTATACCCACAGAGTGGCCAGATGGTTGGGAGTGCAGGGTCTTGAAGCACTGATACGGTGCTGCTTGTGTGCTCAGTATTTCAGGGAAGTTGTTGGCTTGGCTATAAGGCCTATGTAAGACAACATTTGGGTTTTCCAGGTGGTGCTAGTGGTAACCCACCTGCCAATGCAGAAGACATAAGAGATGTGGGTTTGATCCCTGTGTTGGGAAGATCCCCTGAAGGAGGGCAAGGTAACCCACTTCAGTATTCTTGCCTGGAGAATCCCATGGACAGAGGAGCCTGGTGGGCTACAGTCCATAGGGTCACAAAAAGTTGGACTTGACTGAAGCAAAAAAAAAGAGTTTTCATTCTAATCCCAAAGAAAGGCAATGCGAAACAATGCTCAAACTACCATGCAGTTGCAGCTCATCTCACAGGCTAGTAATGTTCAAAATTCTCCAAGCCAGGCTTTAACACTACATGAACTGTGAACTTCCAGATGTTCAAGCTGGTTTTAGAAAAGGCAGAGGAACCAGAGATCAAATTGCCAACACCCATTGGATCATCAAAAAAGCAAGAGAGTTCTTGGAAAACATCTGCTTTATTAACTATGCCAAAGCCTTTGACTCTGTGGACCACAACAAACTGTGGAAAATTCTGAAAGAGATGGGAATACCAGACAACCTGACCTGCCTCTTGAGAAATCTGCATGCAGGTCAGGAAGCAACAGTTAGAACTGGACATGGAAGAACAGACTGGTTCCAAATCGGGAAAGGAGTATGGCAAGGTTGTATATTGTCACCCTGCTTATCTAAGTTATATGGAGAGTGCATCATGTGAAATGCCGGGGTGGAGGAACCACAAGCTGGAATCAAGATTGCCGGGAGAAATATCAATAAGCTCAGATATGCAGATGACACCACCCTTATGGCAGAAAGTGAAGAAGAACTAAATAGTCTCTTGATGAAAGTGAAAGGAGAGTGAAAAAATTGGCTTAAATCTTAACATTCAGAAAACTAAGATCATGGCATCCATCTGGTCCCATCACTTCATGGCAAATAGATGGGGAAATAGTGGAAACACTGACAGACTTTATCATTTTAGGCTCTAAAATCACTGCAGATGGTGACTGCAGCCATGAATTAAAAGATGCTACTCCTTGGAAGAAAAGTTAGGACCAACCTAGACAGCATATTAAAAAGCAGAGACTTGATTTTACCAACAAAGGTCTGTCTAGTCAAGGCTATTGTTTTTCCAGTAGTCATGTATGGATGTGAGAGCTGGACTGTAAAGAAAGCTGAGCACCGAAAATTTGATGCCTTTGAACTGTGGTGTTGGAGAAGACTCTTGAGAGTCTGTTGGCATGCAAGGAGTTCTGACCAGTCCATCGTAAAGGAAATCAGTCCTGAATATTCATTGAAGGGACTGATGTTGAAGCTGAAACTCCAATACTTCGGCCACCTGATGCGAAGAACTGACTCATTGGAAAAAAACCCTGATGCTGGGAAAGATTGACAGTGAGAGGAGAAGGGGATGACAGAGGATGAGATGGTTGGATGGCATCACTGACTCAATATACATGAGTTTGAGTAAACTCCGGGAGTTGACGATAGAGTTGACGATGGACAGGGAGGCCTGGCATTGCTGTAGTCCATGGGGTCACAAAGAGTCGGACATGACTGAGAGCCTGAACTGAAACAAATGAGTATATATGCATACCGGACAGTTGGAGTCAGTTTTCTTCACCACTCTCGTAATGATCATTTCTTTGGTTCTTCTTCTGACCTTCTTCTGGTTCCTGAATCTGGAACTTTGGGACCCGGTGTCATTTGTGGCAGTATTGTCAGGGGTCAGCTCCACATTTCTGAACCTCAAGATTTATCATTAATTGCTACACCCTCCTCCTAGTCTGTCTCCATGGAAGTCTTTCTTTTTCAAACAGAAACTTCAAATCACAACTGACCCTATGCCACCAGAGAGAGAACCAATCTTGAAATTCTTTCCACCCAATATTTTTTTTCAAAGGGAAACTACATTATTCTAGCCAAGTGAAAGGATTCAAAAGTCAATACAAATTTAAGGTCAAGTAGGAATTCTGTTCCATATGCCCAACTGAAAATAATAAATTCTAGGCTAATGATTGGGGATTTGGGTAATGTTATGTAATATATGTATGCCCATTTTTTCCTTAGCAGTTTTCAGTGTGCTAGAGAAAGTTCAGAGGGTAAATCTTGATAATTAAAACAATTCGTTTGAATGTTAGATGTGAATTTGGAGATAGTGGTAGAGTTGTTTTGTGGTTTTTAAATAAAGTATTTGTAAGGCACTGGTTCTGTTCTTTGGAAACAATAAATTATTAAAAATAGCCAGTGGGAATTTGCTGTATGACACAGGCACCTCAAACCTGGTGTTCTGTGACAACCTAGAGGGATGTGGTGGGCTGGGAGGTGGGAGGGAGGTTCAGGGGGGAGGGGACATGTGTACACCTATGGCTGAGTCATGCTGATATATTGCCGAAACCATCATATTGTAATTATCCTCCAATTAAAAATTAAATTTAAAAAATAAAGCCAACTAAAATTACACAGACAAAAAACTTAAAAAATAATAATACATATGAAATTGTGATAAAATATTGTGAAAATAGACTGAGTTCCTTAACTAACCCATATAAAACATTTAATCCATTAAGGAACTGATGATTCTCTTGCAGAAGTACAAAGCAGAATTTAAGCCTTCTTTGCTTCTCCATCCCTTGGAGGTTTTAAAGATAAAATTCTGTACTGGAAACCTTTTTTGACTTATGGTATAAATCGCTGATCAATTAATTCTTACACTGTCATGAAAGAACAAGTGCCTGAAAGGCAGGGAAAGTGAGCAGTGGAAGTGATATTATCTGCTACGTGGGATGGATAGCTTATATTCTGCTCCTTACTCCCTTCCCTTCCAAATCGTATTTTATTGACCTGCACTTGTCCTGTCCCCAAGTTTACACCCTTCTAATTTGGTAGCTCAGATGGTAAACAATCCACCTGCAAATCAGGAGACCCAGGTTTGATCCCTGGGTTGGGAAGATCACCTAGAGAAGGAAATGGCAACCCACTCCAGTATTCTGCAACAAAGAGCTGGACGTGACTGAGCAACTGACACTTGAACTTTCAGTTCCTTAGGGCAAGCAGGGAAGATCAGCTGGAAGAAGTAAAGGAGTTGAGCTAATAGAAGAGAGAAATACCATATACAGAGAGTCTACATACAACTTTCAGGTTTGGGCAAGAAGAAAGTGAAATTGCATATGCCACTCCAATGTCCCACACATCCACCACCCTGAAAATAACCTTTTGTTTTTTTAAGAGTAAAGAAAAAGTATGAAGGTGAGGAAAATAATATTTTTAAGTGCTTTCTATATATTTGGCCTTAACTAGAATAATTTACATGTGTTCGTCATTTAACCTGTGGAGAAGTTAAATGCTGTAATTTTATATTACCATTTAATTTTATAGCAACTTACGAAGCGCTCCTGAAACATAATAACTTGTTAACAAGCCTATGATGGAGGCATTATTCATATCCTATTTTAGTGAGAGAGAAAACAAGAGTCAGTTTATTAACTAGGTTAATTTTCAGTTAACCTTCGGTCACTGACACTAATCTAGAGTCTCAACCTCTTCATCTTACAATGGGACCAACCTTTTTTTTTCTATTTATTTCTTTTTTTTAAGTTTTATTTTATTTAACTTTATAATATTGTATTGGTTTTGCCATATATCAAAATGAATCTGCCACAGGTATACATGTGTTCCCCATCCTGAACCCTCCTCCCTCCTCCCTCCCCATGCCATCCCTCTGGGTCGTCCCAGTGCACCAGCCCCAAGTGGACAGCGTGCAGCAGGTGAAGATGTGTTTATCTGTATACTAGCTGCACATGATGCACACTTAAGAAAAGTTCACTGTGATTTTTCAGTGAGGGTGAATTACTTGCTTAATATCACAAAGCCAGAATGTGGTAGGATTTAAACTCAAACAATACTTCCAACTCTTAAGCAGTTTCTACTCCACCCTGTCTCTTGAATGAAAAGGACCAGCATCAAGAATTCCATTGCCTAATCTTTCTGTGTGTGCACACAAGTGTATACATGCACACATCTCTTGTCTCATGGGCCTTCACACCTTTCAGTCCAATTACCTTTATGAGTCATCTAGACACCTCATAGAGCAGGTGGAATACAGTAAGTCCCCTATATATAAGTGAGTTCCATTCCAAGAATGCATTCATAAGTTCAAGTTGTCTGTAAGGTCATATGCAACAGAATCAGCTACTTTCGTGAATGTTTACATTGTGCCTGGCACTCTGCTGGAGTGTATTTTCTAGACATGTGTCCCTGCCACATCTGAGTGGGCATGCAAGTGTAGTACATTATCAGAGAGAAGGCAGTCATCTTGCTTATCGTGAACACACTTGGAGTCCAGAGGATGCATTAGAATCTTGTTATTGATCAAATGAGATTTCCTGCAGACCCACTTGATGCTAAGATGAATGCTTAGGTGTCCATTGTGGCAAAGAGAGGTAGGGGAGAGACTTGAGTTTGTTTCTGACATAGGGAAAACCAGCTTCTCTCCATTTCTCCAAGAAAATGGGAGCCTTCAGCATGGAGGGCCTCTTTCTTGCTAATGGAGATCCACTGTCAAAGAATCACTCCAACCAACTAGGGCTGAGGATAGACGTGAAGGGTACATAGCATAGGGATCTTGTTCTGCTATACTTACATACTCACGTTCACTACTTACAAAAGCCCTATGGGGTAGATATTTTAACCATCATCTAACAAATAAAGACACTGTTTGAAGAGAATCATTAATTTGTCAGAGGTATCACAACTAAATGTGGAATTTGGAGTTGTATCCAATTAGATTAAGTAAACTGTCCAATGTTGTTATGCTTGGGTTGACTTTGGAAGCATTTCGGTTCAGTGTAAATCCAAAAACTGGGCTTATGTCCATTATACTCTGCCACCCCTTCTGTGTATTTAAGACAAGTTACCAAATGGTTTCCCCCTGTGCTTATTGGAATCCAAGGTTTTTAGGGTTCCTCTTCTCTATAATGTTTAGTAGTGACTCATACTAACCTAGCAATTATTTGAAAATATAAGCATCAGAAGTCTGAAATTAATGGAAATAAATTTTTTTTGGATAAACTCATATTTGTCTACTAATTTTCTTTTAGGTCAAACTAATTTATTACATGCTGATATTATTGGGTTTGCAATGCCCTGCACTATCTTTTACCCACTCCAGTTCTCTTGGCTGGAGAATCTCATGGACAGAGGAGCCTGGTAGGCTACAGTCCATGGGGTCACTAAGAGTCGGACACTACTGAGCGACTTCACTTTCACTTTTTACTTTCATGCATTGGAGAAGGAAATGGCAACCCACTCCAGTGTTCTTGCCTGGAGAATCCCATGGACGGAAGAGCCTGGTGGGCTGCCGTCTATGGGGTTGCACAGAGTCGGACACGACTGATGCGACTTAGCAGCAGCAGCAGCAGCACTATCTCTTACCATACCCCCAATTTCTCAGGAAATTCACATGTCCAGATAATTTTGAAAGGTAATGAAAGCAAGAGGAGAAGATTATAGAGGATGAGATGGTTGGATGACATCACCGACGTGACGGTCGTGAGTTTGAGTGGGCTCCAGAAGTTGGTGATGGACAGGGAAGCCTGGCGTGCTGCAGTCCATGGGGTCTCAAAGAGTCAGACATAACTGAGCAACTGAACTGAAACTAAATGAAAGTCATACAGTGGTCAGACTTACAGACCACAACAAAAGGAAGAAAGTTCTGGTTTCACTGATGGCATGAATGATGTTGCTGGTACAGAGCAGATAATCAAACTTTTATTTAAACATGAAATGGATCATTATTTAAATCAGTATATAAAATTAATCATTATTTTAAAACTCTGTGAACATTTTCAAGATTACATGAAAGACACTGCTGTTTTTAGTCGTGTTTAAAGATGGCTTTTCTTCTTTGAAAACTCATGAAGATAATACTGTTTCTGAAGTTAAAATTCAGTCACTCCTGAGGTGGAATTTACCATGTAAATTATGTAGGTCATGTAAACATTGTTTCTGGCTCTCACAAAATATCGAGGACTTCACCATTTCCAATTGGAAAATAAAGCCAAGCAAGTGGAAATCAAAAAAGGGGATTATAAAAAAAAACCAAGTGTTCCCTTTAGCTGGCTTCTCTCTGTGCTTACTCATTACAGCTACTATATTTACAGAACAATTAAAGCAAGGAAAATTATCGTCAGGAAACCTCATGGACACTCTTGTAACCATTCATTGAACCCAGGAAATGTGATTATTACTGTCCTTACTCCAGAGGCAAGGGAATCTGAAGTTTACAGATATTTACAAAAAAGATGGCTTATTTTACTTAGCAATAAAGAATTAATATTTTCTAGTAAACACAAAAGTATGTCACTAGTAAGTTAATTAGCATTTTCTGCCTCATACACAATTAACACACATAGCTTATTCCTATTTCCTTAGTATCAACTTTCTCCATCTTAGCAGCATGAATCATATGGTCCAGCAGATCGCAGGATCTTGCCCTTGGAGAAATTGATTTAGTAAACTTGAGTTTGGGCTTGGGTATTTGCATTCTGGGCTTCTCTCATGGCTCAGACGGTAAAGAATCCACCTGCAAGGCGGGAAACCTGGGTTCCATCCCTGGGTTGGGAAGACCCCTGGAGGAGGGCATGGCAACTCACTCCAGTATTCTTGTCTGGAGAATCCTATGGACAAAGAAGCCTGGTGGGCTGCAGTCCATGGGGTTGCAAAGACCCCATGACTGAAGCAAATAAACACATTTATATTCTGCCTTTCTAAAAATTCCCAAGTGCTGCTGCTTGCTGGTCTAGGGACCACACTGGAATAATCACTATATTAGGAAATAAGCTATCATTAAAAAATAAATACATAGTATTTTTTTGGAGAAATATTATTGCTTCAGCATTCTCAAACAGCTGCTTTATTTCTCACAAAGTGTACTTATCCAGGTAGAACATGGAAGACTTTCTAGATTTCCTCAAAGTTATACTAGAAATTCTTATATCTACATAGGATATTTAACCTGAAGAGAGAATTAAGGGGAGAAAGAGCTTCAGATATTCTTAGGAGATCATAGAGAATAAAGCATAGCCTCTGTGTGTTGTCCCACAAGCACAACTAAGATAAATATAAATTAAGAGGAGTTAGATTTTGGCATACATGAGAATTTTTGAATTGGATAGCATCATGCAGTAGGAGTTCCTTATCAAATGGAAATACCTGTCAGCGTCTGAGACCACCTTGTAGAAAAACCATTGAGAAGATTCCCACCCTAGACTGCTTCTTAGTTTCAAATCTAAGAGTCTGTATCTTTTTAAAATTAATACAGAATTTTAAAAAATACAACTAAGGGGTCAACATCTAGAGAAATATAAATAAATACTTAATACACTTGGGGCTTCCCTGGTAGCTTAGTGGTATAGAATCCATCTGCCAATGCAGAAGATATGGGGTCAACCCTTGATCAGGGAAGATCCCACATGCAGCAGAGTAATTAAGCCCATGAACCACAGCTGTTGAACCTGTGCTCAAACCAAGGAGCCACAACTCCTGAACCCATGTGCTGCAATTACTGAAGGCCGAGCACCCTAGAGCCTATCCTCTGCAACAACAGAAACCATTGTAATGAGAAGCCCGTGCAGTATAACTGGAGAGTAGCACCTGCTCTTCACAACTAGAGAAAAGCCTGTGCAGTAATGAAGACTCAGCACAGTCAAAAATAAAAACTTAAAAAAATATTTTAAAGAAGACTTAATATACTTAAACTCAACTTATAAGAAGTATTTAGATATTTAGATCTTGTATATGGAGAAGATTACTAGTCTCTCCTCTACCTATTCCCTTTTTTCCTTGGAAAATGGCTCCTCAGACAGATTGCTGCTACTGCTGCTGCTAAGTCACTTCAGTCGTGTCCGACTCTGTGCGACCCCATAGACAGCAGCCCACCAGGCTCCCCCGTCCCTGGGATTCTCCAGGCAAGAACACTGGAGTGGGTTGCCATTTCCTTCTCCAATGCATGAAAGTAAAAAGTGAAAGTGAAGTCGCTCAGTAGTGTCCGACTCTTAGCAACCCCATGAACTGAAGCCCACCAGGCTTCTCCATTCATGGGATTTTCCAGGCAAGAGTACTGGAGTGGGGTGCCATTGCCTTCTCCGCCTCAGACAGATTACGTTCTCAAATTCCCTGCCAACTGTGACCGTGAGGCCAAGTTCTAACCAATGAGATATAAATGGAAATAATTATGCAATGTCTGTTCTACTCAATAAGAAGACTCTTGCAGTATTCTGATTCTTTCTTTTTCCTTCCTATTGGCTGAAAACGTTGACATGTAGAGCACTCATGGAAGCCAATAACAGTGAATTTTTCTAGATTTGTGGAGCCATAGCTGCCACCTCTTCATCCTTCACTGAGAAAGAAACCAGCTAACCTGTTTAAAAATTATTAAAGCTTGTGGATCTTTTTGTTACCAGAGCATATCCTTCTCCCTACCTAACGCACTGCAGTTTAAGAGCTTCAGGGGATAGCTTTGGCTTAAATACAGGGAAAAACAAATACTTTGTTTGGTGAGCCTTCCCAATCCTCTGTCTTTACAACTGTTGAAAATGAAAGGATACAATTTACTTACATTCTATAAAAAGCCCTCTGGGTAAAAAGCAGTGCAGTTGATCCTTGAACAACACAGATGTTAAAGGCACCAATCCTCTGTGAAGTAAAAAATCTACCCATAACTGATAGTCCTTCACATATACACTTCCTCTGTATTCGTGTTTCTGCATCCCCAGATTCAACCAACTGTGGGTTGTGTAGTGCTATAGCATTTGCTATTGGAAAAAGTCTGCATATAAGTGGATCCACACAGTTCCAACCACTGTTGTTCAAGGGTCAACTATATGTGCCTGTTTAGGAGCAGTCCTGGGGGAAATTTTAGCAGCATGGTACTGAACCAAAATTATGACTTCTGTCTCATGATGAAAAGTTAAAATTCTCTAGAAAAGATAGAATTATTAAAAAAAAGATGAAATTCAAGACTCTTGAGAGTCCCTTGGACTGCAAGGAGATCCAACCAGTCCATTCTGAAGGAGATCAGCCCTGGGATTTCTTTGGAAGGAATGATGCTAAAGCTGAAACTCCAGTACTTTGACCACCTCACTCGAAGGGTTGACTCATTGGAAAAGACTCTGATGCTGGGAGGGATTTGGGGCAGGAGGAGAAGGGGATGACAGAGGATGAGATGGCTGGATGGCATCAGTGACTCGATGGCTGTGAGTCTCAGTGAACTCCGGGAGTTGGTGATGGACAGGGAGGCCTGGTGTGCTGCGATTCATGGGGTCACAAAGAGTCAGACACGACTGAGCGACTGATCTGATCTGATCTGATCTGAGTACAACACGCACTTTTAAAGATTGTACTTTAGATTTCTTCTATATATATTAGGTGGTGGAAAAAATGTGCACATTTTACAATTCTAAACAATAATAAAATAGTTGGATAGTTCAGTGGGATTTTTAACATAAAACACAAAAATTTAATTATTTATTTTTATTGTTACTTTACAATTAAGAATTTATAAACATTAACTTGTGTGTGTGTGTGTGTGTGTGTATGTGTATGTTACCCTTATTCTCATGATCTCTGTATCATTTACCTGAGAGAGATCTGAGATGCACAGCGTGGTCTTTCTGAAGTCACACAGCAAGTTATTAATAGTAGTAGAGCCAGAGGTTTGACACTCACATATGGCCGGCTCAGTTTTTCTTTTCTGTCCTCAGTAATCATGCCACCTGGGCGTATTTAGTTGGCTAGTATGGTAGACTGTTGCTATGGTGGCCCCCAGTGGGTAATGCTTGCACTTGTGTAATCCCTGTCTCAATGGTCCTGGCTTGTCTATGTGACTTGAACGATGGATGGACATTAGCAAATGTGATGCCAATAGATATGTGAAAAGCCCTTCTGAACTGGGGCTTGGGATGTCTTACTCTTGGCAACACTGACACCATGTAGAAGCCTGGACCAGCTCACCTGAGGATAAAACCGTGTGAGGCCAATGAGCATTCCCAGTTGAGACTTTCAAGCTTACCCACCAACTGGTTGTAGCCACATGAGTGACCACAGGTAAGACCAGTCACTGAACAAGCAAACTGATCCTAGCCCAACTCATTGGGAAATAAAGATTGTTCTTTTAAATCACTGAGTTTTGGGGTGATTTGATTCACAGCAAAGCATAAGTGATACAGATTTCATTTTGAGGTGATTGTGGTATATTTTCATTTAATCTGGCTAGTTTTCTATGACTTTCAGATATGGTAATCTATTGATAAAATTTCTGTCTAATTCTCTATAGCATTCCCATCTTTTCTCTGAGTTCAATACCTTGAATTTCATTATTTGTTTTCTTATTTGCTTGAAATCTTCCTACAGCTTGTTAAGTTAATAGCTATAAGAGAGTTAATGGTGGTGGTTTAGTCGCTCAGTCATGTCTGACTCTTGCGACCCCATGGACTGTAGCCTGCCAGACTCTTCTGTCCCTGGGATTCTCTAGGCGAGAATACTGAAGTGGGTTGCCATTTCCTTTTCCAGGGGATCTTCCTGACCCAGGAATCAAACCTGGGTCTCCTGCACTGCAGGCAGATTCTTTACCTACTGAAATATGAGGGAAGCCCAAGAGAGTTAATACATATCTTAAAATTGTTTGCTTTATTCATTGAGCTGTACACATTCCCAATATGTATACTTTTTTTACATGTATATTTTATATCACAAAAGAGAAATAAGTTCACCTAGAAGGTAATGAGAACAAGAGATTTTAGCACAATATTCACTAAACCATTAGTTGGCCACTTTTTAAGAGGTATGCCACGGTTATAGCCTGAGGGTAGTTATTTATTTGTTTGCCAACTTGAAGACGAGTCAACCAAACTGGTTCTTAAGTTTTATAGACAGAGAGTAAAAATTATGTGGCTATTCTGTGGCCATCAATTCTCTTGCCAGTAAGAGCTGTCTCAGAAATATAAAGGAAAGCGTGTAGGTGGTATGAAATATCACCTCCTATACCCCTGTCATGCGGTCTTTGGCACATACATCATAGGAGCCGCACTGAGTCCTAAGACATATGTAAATCCATGGAAGATTGTGTGTTGAAAAGTTTACAGGGCAGCGTGATTTTAATTTAATGTCTTTTTTTAAAAAGAAAATTATATGCTATATAACAATGATGAGAGTTTAGTGGGTGTGGGTTAGTTTTGAGAACCAAACTCCTGATAACCCTTCTAGGCCTGCCATTGGATAGTAACATGGGAACTGGAAAAAAAGGTTGGATAGTTTATTTTCTTCTAAAGTCAAAGTAGGTCAGAGCCTGCCCGTGTTCAAACTTTGCATGACATGCATGTCCTAATAATAGGGGAGTCTTTTCACAGAGTATGTTCACAATCACATGCCATTTGATAAATTCATAAATGTAAGAATAAATGAAATGTACCTTTCTCTGATTTACTTTCTTTCTCTGATGTACTTTCTCTGTAATTTTCTCTATATTATTCTTGCTGTTCTATTTTTTAGTATATGCATGCCTAAAGTGAGCACTGTCTTAAAAACAAATAATATTTTGAGCTATACTTTCTGTAAAATCATAACTGAAATTTTAATAGTATGACCTGCAGATTGCAGTACTCTTTTGCATATATTACAATGAACTTTAAAAGGTGCTAATATTATTGTTAGATATTATTTGTTGTTGTGTAGTTGCTAAGTCATGTCTGACTCATGGCGACCCGTGGACAGCAGCCTGCCAGACTTCTCTGTCCATGGGATTTTCCAGGCAAGAATACTGGAGTGGATTGCCATTCTGTTCTCCAGGGGATCTTCCCAACCCAGGGATTGAACCCCCGTCTCCTGCATTGGCAGGTAAACCCTTTACCACTGAGCCACCAGGGCAGCCCATTATTAGATATTTATAGGTCACTATTACCTTTCTGTTGATGAAGAAACAAATTCAGAGAGTTAAATGACTTGTTCAGATTCCTACAGCTATTAAGTGGAAGAAATGGTGCCCAAATCCAGGCTTGCTGGTTCAAAGTCACAGGGCTTTCTTTCCTGTGTACTGTCTTTGTGAGATGGATGCCATAGTTCTTGGCCCAGTCCACTCCTACCTCTTTCCTTAACTGATAACCCATTCCCCAACTGCTTGAAATGTTGATGGCTGACACCTGTCACCTGAGTCAGCAAGGTTGTCTTTGAAATTTGCTTCCGTCCATGTAGAGCACAGCCTATCCCATAATCACACCCCTTGGGAGGGTGTCAACCCACGTCCAGTTACTAATTGATACAAGAGTTACTAGTTTGTATAACAGCAGAAAAGCCTGTCATGCTCCCTAGTTCTAGATAACTCAAGAAGCATTCTAGTCCTGGAGCTTCCCTGTTATGATTTGCTGATGCTTTTGTTGCAGATACATCCCATTTCAGCCCCCATCACTGCCCAATCCAGGTGTTGATCCTGAGAGCACCTGCCTATGAATTGTACAATTTCTGTCTTAGGGTCTACTTCCTGGGGAACCCAACAAGTGAACTTCCCTTGTAGTGTGGTTCCTTCTTTAATATATGTTTTCAGTATTTTATGTATTATTATAGTCACAAAAGAAACAAAAAGGAATTAAAATTTTTATTTTAAAATATATTAGTTTTATTTTGATGTGATGAACATGATTTAAAGTATTTTAGTATAAAATGGCAAGTTGTGTGTGTAACCTATAGTCTTGTTAACTGCTGTTTCTATCTACTGTATGTATCTTTGACAGTTGGCAGTAATTCAGTCAAAAAGTGAGTTATGTTACCTACACAGTATCACAACAGACAGCAAAATAAACGATGAGAAAAATGGAAGGAAGGTATGGAGACGAGAAGAAAGGGAAAGAATTCATCTTTAAATCTTAATCCGTGAATATCTCTTGGACCTAAAATAAATACACTGCATGTCTTAATAGCTATTATCATACTGAAAGGAAAGATTTGCCAAAAGGATACAGTCTTTCTTAATGTACTTTATGTTTCCTTATAACTGTATTCATTCAGTCAGCAAAAATTGAGCACCCACACACTCAGTAAGAAATGAATTGTGAACGACAGAATCCAGTCTATTTTCAGCAGAAATGGATTTAGTACAAGGAATCGGTTCTTTCCAAAATGTTGGAATGGCTGAGTCCCCATGACCAATCACCATCTCTGCTGCAGTCAAAAATATGACAATCAAATCATGTTGCACATCTCAAATATGTAGAATTTTTATTTAAATTTTTTTTAAAGTTGGAGAATCAGGAAAACATGTCTAATTGAGGAGCGCAGATCACAGAACCTTAGTCAAATGTAATTTTAAGATAAAAAACAACTACTAGAACTATTGCCTCCAAAATCACATCAGAGCTACTAGATCTGCACCAGTGATATTTGGAAACCCTGCTCATTCTCTGCTTCTTTCACCGTCTCACATAATTTCAGTTTCAAATGTTGTTGTTCGGTCACTAAGTCGTCTGACTCTGCAACCCCATGGAGTGCAGCACACCAGGGTTCCCTGTCCAATTTCAAATAGATGTAGGCATATGATTCAAGAGCCTGAATCATATCTGGAAACTTACCTGGAATGTGTCCTAGAAAAGGTGTGGGTTTTTTTTTTTTTTTTTAATTTTGTTGTTTTTGTTTTAGCTTTCTGGCTTTTACAGTGTAAGAAGTGACTCCAGAAGAAAATTGGGACCCATGAAGTTTAAGCCTGACTATTGTATCTGCCACAGACTGTTTGCTTTCACCAGGCTTATGTTTTAGACAAAATGTAAGTAAAAATATAAGCAAATAGATATGACAACTTCATAACACTCTTAGATAATGTTATTAGAAGATCAATAACATTTAGATCTTAATTTATCTTAATCTTAAATTAATAAGATTTAAAAATGAAAAAAAACGTAAAAAAAAAATAAAAAAGGTTTTAAGTTTGGCAGAAGTCAATGTAATTCATACCTCATGGTAATTCTTATAAAGGTGCCATTGTGATACAGTTAATTGAAATATACCGCTTGACAGTGGTTCTATGATTGGGCCTTGTAGGGTAATCTTCAAGTTTAGACATGTGCTAACACCTTTGCAAGAATTTTATTGGACTCAGCAAAACTGATTAATTAAATTTGAGAAATTTGTGCTATGGAAATTAAACTTGATTAGAGCTTTACTTAACTCACATTTCTCCAAATCTTAGATGTGAAAAGGTCAAGACTGAAGAATACAAAATTTAGATTATTCTGTCCAAGAAGTTTATGTTGTTTGTTGTTTAGTTGCTAAGTCATGTCTGACTGTTTTGCAATCCCATGGACTGTAGCCTGCCAGGCTGTCTCTCCACGGGATTTTTCAGGCAAGAATACTTGAGTGGGTTGCCATTTCTTCCTCCAGGGGGATCTTCCTGATGCAGGGATCCAACTTGGATCTTTGTTGCAGGGGGATTCTTTACCAATGAACTACCAGGGAAGCCTATTTTGAACAAACTAATAATAAATAATGAAAAAAGTTCTTGCTAGGTAAACCTGAGTAAGTAGTATAAAATTGTGTATACAACACTGATGGTTAAGCTGTTTCTGTTGAAAGACCCTTTTGAGGATCTTGTAAAAGCTATGAATTCATCACATTCCAGAAACACAGGAATTGACACACACACACACATTCATACATATACAAAACACTTCACAAATATCATCTGATTGAGATCTCCTAAAGTTCTTGGGCCTTGGCTTAAGAAGGTCCTGCCTAGAGTGGCATGCTCTCTGAAATTTCTGAGGATTTTGTGTTTTCAGTTCTCAAAAGTGATAATATATATACAAGCATGATACATGTATATGATATACATGAACATACATACCACATAAGTACATGTACAATATATAATATGTATGTATGTACCTGTAAAATGCATGTACATATATAGTTATTTATATCTCAGACAGTAAAGAATCTGCCTGTAATACAGGAGATTCAGGTTTGATCCCTGGGTCGGGAAGATTCCCTAGAGGAAATGCCAACCCACTCCAGTATTCTTGCCTGGGAAATCCCATGGACAGAGGGGTCTGGCAGGTAACAGTCCCTGGGGACACAAAGGGTCGAACATGACTGAGAGACTAACACTTTGAGTTTTCATCAGTTCAGTTCAGTTCAGTTGCTCAGTCGTGTCCGACTCTTTGCGACCCCATGAATCGCAGCAAGCCAGGCCTCCCTGTCCATCACCAACTCCCGGAGTTCACTCAGACTCACGTCCATCGAGTCAGTGATGCCATCCAGCCATCTCATCCTCTGTTGTCCCCTTCTCCTCCTGCCCCCAATCCCTCCCAGCATCAGGGTCTTTTTCAGTGAGTCAACTCTTCGCATGAGATGGCCAAAGTTTTCATACACATATATATTTATAGATATATAAAATAGATCCTACTAAATACCATGCTGGCAAAGAAATGTAGCCTGTTAGTTGTCTCAAAAACTGTTACTATGTACTGACATCAGTAAAACATTTTTGAGAATATTCTTATCCCTAGATTGCAAAGGGTAGAAAATAATTCCATTTCTTTTTCTGTTTACTTCTTTTATAAATTAATAAAATAGAGCAGATTGCCTAATACCAACTGAATAATGGTCTGATCTTGAGCAAGTCATGGGTTTATTTTAGTTTTCATATCCTCATCTATAAATGTCTTTCATAATGTGGTATATATTCTGTTCATGACTAAGATTGTGTCATTTTCTCAATTGCTACTAAAATTTGGGATTATATTTATTGTATTTTTTTGGATAGATTCCAGCAATCTTTAGATCATAGCAAGACCTGCTTCATATTATGTGTCATCAACATGAAATATTAAATAAAAAGGGATATTTCTTATGTTCAACCCGCCAAGTGAATGAATGAACCCGCATTTCTTTAGGAATAAATACAACCTCTTTAACTCAAAATAATGAAACTGTTGTGCAGTCTGTGACCCAGGTCCCAGGTTGTCCAGAGCAACATTGAACAGTGATGATGCCCCCAGGACACTGTCTGCCTTTGATCCTAAATTTGCTAAAGGAATGGCATGGGTGAGAAACTCAAACAGAATGGCTGTGGCTAAATGTGCTTAGGCTTGGAAATTTCTGCAGAGGGGCCTCAAAGACACTGATTAGCCAGGAAAGTATTAATAATCAGAGTGACCATAATAAAGTTAGCTCAGAACATGGGTTACAGTGGGAAAAGCTTTTGACTCTCTGTGCCCGCATCTAGGGAGTAGACTTAGAAAACTTGGTTCATTTTGTTATTATTATGGGACAGAAAGCATGAAAATAAATTGCTAGGTCTCCAGTCCAAGGGGAGAGTGCTGAAATGAGGGACAGTGTGACATTTGATAACAGGGCAGGTTGTTTAAGTGGGACTCAGCCTTGGTGGCTTTATAATTTGCTGTTTCATTTCTGTGTTTGGCTTCTGCTGCAACCAGCTGGCACGAAGGGTCTCTCTGGTGTTTTGAATCAAGAGGAGAATAAAACTCACTCAGGCTTTACTCAGATAACCTGAACATTTTGAATTTGGTTCATGGCAGGAGAAATGTGTATTTTGGATTTACTTTTTAATAGTGGTGTTACGTTGGCTGAGTTGAGTCCCCTTTATGACTTGGGGATTTATTTGTGAAGCAGTGCCTGGATTTAAAAAAAGCAATATATAACTACAGAAGAAAGTTATCTAAAACTGAAAGCAGTTGGCATTCATGAACAATGACTGCTTAATAAGAAAATATCTGTTGGCAAGTAACAGAAATTGTTCAGTTTTTATTGAACACTTCGGCAGTGATTCTTCCTTTTATCTTCACCTTGATCTATTAGATTGGTTTACTAATTTAATTTAGTCATTGTTATCCAATCATGTAAAAGAGAAAATGTTGCATGTTGTCTTTGAAGTTATGTCTGAGTTTGCTTTTTTTTAATCAATGTGTAATGAGTAATGAATTTTTATGATTATAAAATCTATATTCAGCTCAATTGTCTTTATATATTAATCAGACCTTTGTAGCCAGCACCCAGATCAAGATGTACAATATTACTAGAAACTTTCTTTGTATTCTCCTAGATATTACCTTCCCCCAACTTCTCCAAAGAGAACTATTTTGACGTTCGTAACATAGGTTTTTTATTTAGGACGTTTTTATAAATGTAATCATATAGTACATATTTTTGCATGTGGATTCTTTTGCTCGGTGCTATATCTGTGAAACAATACATGTTGCTTGTGTAAGTAGATTACTAATGTTCATTGCCATCATTTCACCATGTCAATATTCTAAAATTATTTACATTCTTATATTCATGAATATTTGTATTGTTTCCAGTTTTTCACTATGTTTAATAATGATATTGTTAATTTTTATGCATGTCTTTCAGTGCACATATATACATATTTTCAATTTCTATCGTATTTTCTGTGTAATAAGGTTTTTATGTTTTTTGTTTTAAGAGATCCTGTCAGACAGCTTTCCAGAGAGATTGTACAAATTTATATTCCCTTTGGCAGTACTTGTCCCCAGGATTTCTGGTAGGTGTACAGTGATGTCATTGTATGTATGTGCATGCGTTGTGTTTCATTTAATCTCTTTTTTAAATTTTAGTTTTGAGAGCAGTTTTAAGTTCACAGTAAACCAAGAGGAAGGCACAGAGATTTCGCATACATCCCCGACCCACACACGTATGTAAATACATGCTCAGTTGTGTGTGACTCTTTGCAGCCCCATGGACTGTAGCCTGCCAGACTCCTCTGTCCATAGGATTATCCAGGCAAGAATTGAGTGGGTTGCTATTTACTTCTCCAGGGGATCCTTCCAACCCAGGGATCGAACCCAGGTCTTTTGCATTGGTAGGGAGGTTTTTTTTTTTTTTTTTTTTTTTTTACCACTGAGCTATCTAGAAAGCCCTCCCTAATTATCAAGATGCTCTACTGCAGTAGCACATTTGTTACTATTAAACACCTATATCCTCATATCATAATGACCCAGAGGCTCACTCTTGGTATTGTACATTCTGTGGGTTTGGATGAATGTGTGATAACATGTATCCATCATTATAATATGATGCAGAATATTTCCACTGCCCTAAAAATCCTCTGTGCTCTGCCTATTTATCCTTATCCCCTATCTTTGGTAACCAATGTTCTTTTTATTGTTTCTGAAGTTTTACTTCATCCAGAATGCCATGGTTGGAATCACACAGTATGTAACCTTTCCAGATTGGTTTCTTTCACTTAATAATATGCATTTAAAGTTCTTCCCTGTCTTTTCCTGGCTTGATAGTTTGTTTCTTGTTAGTGCTGGATAATAGTTTGTTATTTGGCTGTATCACAGTTTATTAATCCATTCCCTTACTGAAGGACATATTGGTTGCTTCCAAATTTTGGCAATTCTGGATAAAGCAGCTGTAAACAACTGTGTGCAGGGTTTTGTGTGGACATAAGTTCTCAACTCCTTTGAGTAATTACCAAGGAGAGTAAGTAATTGTTGGATTTTATAGTTAGAGTATGCTGGTGTTGTGTGAGACCACAAAACTGTCTTTCCGAGTGTACCATTTTTGCTTCCCCACCAGCAATGAAAGAGAGTTTCTGTTGTACCGTATACTTGTTTGGTGTTGTCAATATTCCAGATTTGGGCTATTCTAATAGGTGTATAGTGGTATCTCACTGTCATTTTAATTTACATTTTTCAGATGACATATGATGTCGAGCTTCTTTTCATATGCTTGTTCATCATCTGTCTTATTGGAGAGGTGTCTGTTCAGATCTTTGGCCTTTTAAATCAGTGGTTCATTTTCTTACTGTTGGGTTTTAAGATCTCTTTGTATATTTTAGATAACAGTCCTTTATCAGATGTGTCTTTTGCAAATATTTTCTCCCAGTCTGTGACTTGTATTCTAATTCTCTTGACACTGTTTTTCACAGAAGTTTTAATTAAGTCCAGCTTATCAATTTTTCTTTCCTGGATTGTGTCTTTGGCGTTGAACCTAAAATTTCATCACCGTACTCAAGACTATCTGGGTTTTCTCCTATGTTACCCTCTAGGAATTTTGTAGTTTTATGTTTAGGTTTATAATCCAGTTTAAGTTAATTTTTGTGAAGGATTTAAGGTATGATTTTATGAATCTAGATTCATCATTTATCAAAATACAGATGTCCAGTTGTTTCAGCAACATTTATTGAAAAGACTATATTTGCTGCATAGTATTGCCTTTGCTCTTTTGTCAAAAATAAGTGGACTATATTATGTTGGTCTGTTTCTGGGTTTCTTACTCTGTTCCTTTGTTTTATTCTTCCTTGATTATCATAGCTTTACATCAAGCCTCCAGGTCAGATACTCTGAGTCCTTGACTTTGTTCTTTTCCTTCAACGTTAGGTTGGCAACTCGGGGTTTTTTGACTCTTCAGCTAAACTTTTGAATCAGGTTGTCAATGTCTACAAAAGCTTCCTGAGATTTTGATTGGGATTGTATTGATTCTATACAATGTTGGAAAGAACTGACCTTTTGGCAATATTGCTTCCCTATCCATGAACATGGACTATCTCCCCATGTATTTCACTCTTCTTGGATTTCATTCATGGGAGATTTATAGTCTGCCCTCATATAGATCTTGTACATATTTGTTGCATCCCAATTTTAATTTGCATGTGCTTGATGGATAATTTTAGTGATCACTTTTGCATATGTTTATTAGCCACTCAAATATCTTTTTTGTGAAATACCTGAGAAAAAGGTTTTGCCTACATTATTCTGTTGATTCATCTATCTTTCTTTTTATTGAGTTGTAGAAGTTTTTTATATAGTCTGTTTATTTTTCCTACATATAGAAAATGTTTTTCCCTACCTTTTAAACTATCTTGATGGAATATCTTGATAAACAGGAGATCTTAATTTCTATGAGTATGAATAATTAGTGTTATCTAAGGCTTGTGCTTTTTGTTTCCTTTTTAAGAAAATTTATAAATTGGAGACTTCCAAGGACAGAGGAGCCTAGCAGGCTATGGTCCATGGGGTCACAAAGAGTTGGAGATGACTGAGTGACCAACACTTTCATAAATATATTCACATACATTATTTTCTACAACCTTATTATTCTTTATGGTTCACATTTAGTTCTGACTGGAGTCAAATTTGATGTATTCAGGATATAAAAATTAAGATTCATTAACATAGCTTTTTCTGGCACTGCCATGTAATGTTACCTGTCATATATAAACATAGTATATATGACTCTGTTTCTATACTCTTTATTGTATGCCATTGGTCTGTTTTTTATTCTTGTTAACAATATAATAAGATATTGATTATTGTGGTTTTTTTTAACTGTTGGTATCTAGTAATGTAGATACTCTGACTTTCTTCTTATTCAAGATCAACTTGCCTCATCTTGGCCTTTTTTCATTTACATATGAATTTTAAAATAAACTTATCAATGTGTATGAAAATAATGCTATGACTTTAATTGGGATTGTATTGAATCAATATATATTGATTCGATATAAAATATTCAAAAAGAATGTATATTTTGAAGAGGAATTGATATTTTTACAATCCTTAGTGTATTCTTCTCTTTACCTAGCTCTTCAGTTTTTCTCAGCGATATTTTAAAATTTTATGTACAAGGATGTTGCACAATTTGCCCTAGATATATATGTTAGAGATTTGATATCTTTGAGTGTAAAATTAATGCTTTCTTTTAACATTTTATTTTCTAATTGTTTTTATCTAGCAGCCATGTTAAATTTATTTATTGATTCTATCAAATGCTTTTGGATTTTTCTGTGTTCATAATCATGTCTTTTGCAAACAGTGTCCACTGATTTGTTCCTTTACAAACCTTTGTGATTTCTTCCATTTTATATTATTGTACTGACTAGTGCATCTGGTACAAAGTTGAATAGAATTGATAATATAAAATTTCCTTATCTTGTTCCCAGTCTTAACAGGAAATTTTTATATGTTTTTATTAAATATAATTTTTGCTATGGACTTTTTTATACATTTGCTTTATCAGATGAAGAAGATTTGCTTCTATTCTCTACTTTTCTGAAAGTTTTTTACCATGAACATATATTGAATTTTATTGAAAGCTTTTCCTGCATCTATTCAAATAATTATGCCATTTTCCCCTTTATTCTGCCAATCATATGAATTAGATTGATTGCTTTCTAAATGTTAAACTTCTTTTACAGGCTTAAAATCAACTCTGCTTACTGTTGTGTTATATGTCTTTTGATTTGATTTGTTCACATCTCTTTAAGAATTTTCTACTATGTTTCTGAAAGAAGTTTGTCTGTAATTTTCCTTCCTCATGATATCCTCTCATGATATCCTCTTAAAATTTTAGAGTAAAAGCTGTGCTGATCCCATAAGGTTAGCTGGGGACTTTTCCTGTTTTTCTTTTCTCTGAAAGTGTTGTGTAGAATTAATTATTATTTCTTCCTAAAGGTGTGGGAGAATTCCGTAGTGCCACCATCTGGAATAGGATTTTTTTTTCAGTATGAGAGTTTTAATAACATATTCAACTGCTTGTGTAAACAATGCAATTATCTGAATTTCTCTTTCTTTTTTGCTGCCAGCTTTGGTATAGTTTATTATTATTTTCCCCCTGGGAAATGGTTTTCCATTTCATTCAACTGAAAGAAAAATAATTGGGACCCTATTTTATTATACAAAGCAAAAAATGTTTGCGCATTTTATCAATTACATCAGATATATTAAATGCTATGAAATATCGATAGGCTATTTTATCAATAGGTAAACATTAATTTTATTTTGAGCTAATTGTTTATTTCCCAATAAGTTTAGATTAATTACAATAATTATATGTTTTTAAAAATATGATTGGTATCCCATATCCTCCACATTTCAATGATTATGAAAGCTACATTGTTCCTACAAAGCTTAGTATTTTGTTTGCAATTAGATGTTCTTAAGAGTTGTTTTCTGTTTCCTTAATCATTCTTCTTTTTCCAGTTAAAGTGCTTGCTACTTTGAAAGGCTTCTTAATGATTGGAAGTTGAATTATTTATAAAATTTGTGATCTCATTGTCTATCACTGTTTCATAAAATGTACTGTACTTTATTGTCTATATCAAAGCAGCTATCTCTGTCTAGAATTTCAGATAGTTTTTATTACCTGTTCATTTATTTTTTCTCAACCATTTAGATTTTCAGAAAGATCATAAATTCGGTTTAGTTTTTTAAGAGAATTAATACAGATTCCAGTTCCTCCAGAAATATCATCCAAAGTTGTAAAATCTCCTCAGCACTATTTACCTTTCTCTCCTTAGAAATGGGTTCAGAGTAGAGCAAACCACAGGTAAACTCAGAGAGTTTCAGTAGTGATGGTGACATGAGGTGAGGAATAGTAAGGGCAACGTTCAGGATCTAGGTCAAGAATATTAGTGAGGGCCCCACCAATTCAAATTTAGGGTAACTTGCATGAAATCGAGAGGCAGGGACTACACAGGCTGTCTTTATTAGGAGTTGGGTTATATGAGCTCTGGGCCAGCTCCCATTCTCTGTGGCTATCCAGGCAAGCCATCTCACCTATTTAGCGTGGCTGGGTAGACCAAGGAAAGCACTGACAACTGGGTGCTTTTCATGGCTAATCCTGGCCTTGACTCACTCCGTGACCTCTCTTGGTGTGTTTCTTCAGCTGGAAAGTGAAGATAATAATAATGACCTATTTAACAAGGGGTGTTGTGTGGATTAACAGTTAATAACATGTTTCACCAGACAAGGTAGCATTGAGCTTGTAAATACTAATAGAAAGTTTCTCCATACTACAAAGTAAATTAGTGCTTCTCTTGTAGAAAATCCAGTATGCCAAAACACAAACACACAAAGTCATTGAAATAAAGTGAAGTTTTACTTGACAGAAAAGAAACTTCGTCTTCTAAAAGAACTCTCCACTGCTTTCATCTTGATAATTGGTTCACCCTTGTGCACTTAAAAGCTTTTATAAAATGCATCTATACCTATTCTATTATTTAGGTGTTTAAGACTTAGAATACATTTTTTTATGCTTGGATATGATTTCCCCCCCCCAAATTCAACTAAGAATAAATATCATACAGTTTGTCACCCGTATATATATAATCACAAAGTATCTTAAAGTCAACGTATATACACCTTTCTGTTGTTTTCATGACTTCATCATGAAGGACTCTGCTATTACTTGGGGAAATTGTGTTAAACTTCATGAATTTGAGTTTATGCATTGCATTCTACAACTCTATAATATATCACATCACGTAACTGACTTCTAATAATTTAACATTGAGTCAGCTATCTGCAGGCAATATTATATGTGTCTGCCAAATTAATTCTCCAAACAAGTGGATTGTTTCCTTTGTGTTGACTTGTTTTATTGCTCACAAAGATGAAGAAAAGTCACAAATATAAATGTAAAAGAACTATTAATTTATTAAAAGAAAGTTGAAAGATACTGATAATTTCTAGCCACTAAAAAGTACTTGAATCCTGGAACTATTGTTGACATTACTAAGATGAGGTTAAATAGAAAGACAAAAATTATACTGGTAAAGGAATCTGTAAAAAGAAGCATTAAACACCTTATTTAGTAAGTTTTATTTAGATAATTTGAAAAATGTAAAAAGGAATAACTAGACATTTAGTTGAAATTTTTCCCAGGGTATAGCCTAATGTTTTCTTACACTGCTATTAATAATAGCTTTCTTTTTGTAAATTTATGGTTATTTTAATGGTAATTTTGGAGAATTTATATAATACACACTTTATATGATCTTTGCAAATAAATTGCTGCTAAATTCATTAGTTCACTTGATCTTTGTAAGTTTCCTGAGTGACACAGAGAGTATATATACTTTTTCTTTCTATAGAAGAAAAACAAGACTGTCACGGTTCATGCAATTACTCAGTTTTTCATGTTTTTTCCAAAAAATATTTTTGAAGCCCTACTCATAGTCACACAATTAGTCAGAAGTTACCCTGAAATTATCTCTGAAATGTCAACAAAGTCACCCTCACTATGCCAAATTGCTTCCTTTTTTTAGCCATATAGATTATCTTTGCTCATTCTTCAGTCCTTTTGGTCTACTTCCAACTTCTTTCTAGCACCTAACAAGATTAAGAGAGAAAGAAAGAAAATTGCCTTATACTGAGGTGGTAAGGAACTACTTGTTTTTATTTTTGTTGTCAGTTTATTAAAATGTCATACCTTGAAGTAGATAATCAGTTTTCTAAAAGCAACATAATTTAAGATAAAATGAGAAATTATAGGATATCTATACTTCTCTCATACACAATGATTAGCTTTGAAAAGGGGAGTCTTGGGGTCAAGTGTTTGCAGATTAGCTTTGAAAAGAAGAGTCTTGGAATTGGTGTCACTTGTTTGTGGAAAAGACTACCAGAGTCTGTATCTACCAGAGATACAATTTTGAAGTTAATTTCTGCCATGACCTAATTCTTAAACTTTGACTAAAAATAATATTCCGCTCCCATTAGACATGAAGCGTGATAAAATAGAAATTGGCCTTACTTAAAATTACTCTGCTCCACTACCAAAAGAGTCCAATATTTTAACATTATTTTGAAATGAGTCTATTTAAAATTAAAGAGGTGATGATTGCTAGCAGAGGGCCTTCCTCAAGGACCACCATACAAATTTCATCACCCTAATCCCGGACGTGGGTGGTTGGGGACCATATTCATCCTATAGTTCAAAAGTATACATCCTAAAATAAAAGAATATCTGGCCCAAACTGTTGATAGTGCCAATGCTGCTGTTGCTGCCAAGTCGCTTCAGTCGTGTCTGACTCTGTGCCAGTGCTAGTAGTTGATAAATTCTTGTCTAGAGTAAAAGAGATTTCAACATCTTTTTTATTACTTAATAAGCTAATTTTTAAAAAAATAAAAAATGTTATCTAGAACATATCTCTAGATAACCTGATTGTCTGATTTTAATATTAATTTCTGTTTAAACTACAACTATATGACATAGGCATTTCAGGTGGTTTTAGTCATTAGGACACAAGTAGACAAATGTCATATTTATAAACTGGATGTAACACCTCACTCATAGAATTCCTATTAGAGATAATAAAGGTAATGAAGAAATCACATTTACTTAAAGTATACAAAATATTAGTTATTATTATTCAGTGTACAAGTTCTTTTTTCTTGTAATTAGTATTAGAATTTTACCTGCAGTTTACCCAGCTTTCAACAGATATTGATGATGTTTTATTATAATACATGAAACATAATCTCACAAAAAACTAATGGGACTAAACCAAGAATACAGTCCATCAAATTAAAAATTTTTAATTAGAGGATCAGAGTGAACATCAGATTATACTCCATAAGAAAATCATATAAAATGAAAATTTGTCCTGTTCTCTCTTACTTTGTATACTTTGTATGAGTAGTACATGCCTGCTGTAGCTTTTACTGAGTTTCTTAGGGCCATGTAGCTACAGTTTAAGTAATTTGAACACTAGATGCCACTCTTGTATCCTTACTTAAATAAACACAATTACACATTTCATTGTTTTTCAACAAATTGAGGCCAAAGTTTAAACCTTTAATCAACTGTATTTTGTATGAACTCCTGACAGTATAGCATTGCTTTTGTGATATACCAACAGAAGTAGAATATGCATCTAAAACATACTCAGGGCACACACAGACTGTGAAGCTACTATGACATTTACCACTAAAGTTTCTCATTTTCTTTCATGTTGAAAGGCTACTATATATTAGTTTTAATTATACTTCCAAAACCTAAGCTAAGATGCCTATCTGGGAAGGTCTTCTTTCTTCAAGTAAGGTTCAAGAAGAATTAGCTTTGCAGTGATTATTTTTCCCTGTTGGCCTAACAATCTTGAGAAAGAAGAACAAAGCTGGAGGTATCATATTCCCTGATTTCAAACTATACTACAAAGCTACAGTAGTCAAAACAGTATGGTACTGGTGCAATACAGACTCATTGATTAATGGAACTCATTGATAAATAGAGGGCTCAATAATAAACCCACATTTATATGGTCAGTTAATATATGATATAGAAGTCAAAAGTATACAATGGAGAAAGACAGCTTCTTCAATGAAAGTGTTGGGAAAACTGGACAGCCACATGTGGAAGAATTAAACTAGTTTCTCATGTGTAAAAGTAAACTTAAAGTGGATTAAATGAATAAATGTAAATCTGAAACCATAAAACTCCTAGAAGAAAACCTAGGCAGTACACTACTTGACATTGATCTTACTAATATTTGGAGAGATCTGTCTCCTCAGTCAAGGGAAACAAAAGAATAAATAAGACTGTATCAAATTAAGAAGCTTTTTCACTGTGAGGGACACTATCAAAAAAATGAAAAGGCAGCCTACTGAATGGGAGAAGATATTCACCAATGATATATCTTTTTAGGCACTAATATTCAAAATATACAAATAAGGCGTACAACTCGGTGTCAGAGACACAAAAACCTGTGTAGAAAATTGGCAGAGTACCTGATAGACATTTATCCCAAGAGGACAGACAGATGGCCAACAGACATATGAAAAGATGGTCAACATCAATAATCATTGGGAAAAAGCAAAGCACATTCACAATGAGATATCACTTCACACTTGTCAGAATGGCTGCTAGCAAAAGGAAAACAAATAGCAAGTGTTGGCAAAGATACAGAGAAAAGGGAACACATACACAATGAAATATTTCTCAACCATATGAAAGAATGACATCTTGGCATTTGTTACAAAATAGATGGATCTAGAGGATATTATGCTAAGTGACCCAGGTCTCCGGCATTGCAGGCAGATTCTTTACTAGCTGAGCCACAAGGGAAGCCTGACATAAGTCAGAGAAAGACAAATACTGTATGAGCTCACGCATATGTGAAATCTAAGACACGACAAAGCAGTATGAAAACCGACTCATATATACAGAACAGATAGTTGCCTGAAGGAAGAGAAGCTAGAGTGGGGGTTAAATGTTAAAGGGGATTAAGAAGTACAAACTTCAGTTATGAAATAAGCCATGGCAATGTAATATACAGCATAAGAAATATGCTCAGTAATATTGTAATAACTTTGGGACAGATGATTACTAGATTTGTCCTTTCATAATGTATGAAAATATAAAATCACTACACAGTATACCTGAATCTAATAAAAAATAATAAAATTGAAAACAATTAAAAATTAACTGCCATAGAAATTAGATAGGAATTTGTCATTGATTTCAGAATACGTGAGTTCTGATGAGAACCAAGAAGAATAAGGGGGAGGTTGATCAGGAGAAATGTCAAGAGAAGACATCTGGGTATAAGAGCAGGCAGAAGCTCTATGACAGTACCAATCTCTGGGGATACGTGAACGGACAAAAAAGAAGTGTAGAATGTGGAAAATATAGCAATACTTATTTCACCATAATTTTGTTCATGGCATATGTGTGATGATTTGGGGCATAAAAACAACTATATCTTAAGTCATTTTTAATGTAAGTCTGTGAAAAATATCCCCTAAACATGTTATTGTAATGAATAACCAAGCAACTAAATTAAAAAAAAATTACAATAGAGCATCCTAAGAGAATGGAGAATGAGATACCTATAGATAATACCTATATAGGGAGAAGTAGAAATAGTAAATCTTGCCTGTATCATAGTAACTGACATTTCTACTTTCAAATAATGTTTACTTTGACTAATCTAACTTTGAAAAAGTTGCAGAATTGGTTACTGTATATATGTTCAGCAATGCCTTGCATAATTTCAAGCATACGGAAGTTCAGCAAATGTATCAGTTCAGTTCAGTCACTCAGTTGTGTCCAACTCTTTGCGACCCCATGAATCACTGCACGCCAGGCCTCCCTGTCCATCACCAACTCCTGGAGTTTACCCAAACTCATGTCCAATGAGTCGGTGATGCCGTCCAGTCATCTCATCCTCTGTTGTCCCCTTCTCCTCTTGCCCCCAATCCCTCCCAGCATCAGGGTCTTTTCCAATGAGTCAACTCCTCACATGAGGTGGCCAAATATTGGAGTTTCAGCTTCAGCATCAGTCCTTCAAATGAACACCCAGGACTGATCTCCTTTAGGATGGACTTGTTGGATCTCCTTGCAGTCCAAGGGACTCTCAAGAGTCTTCTCCAGCACCACAGTTCAAAAGCATCGATTCTTTGGTGCTCAGCTTTCTTCACAGTCCAACTCTCACATCCATACATGACCACTGGAAAAACCATAGCCTTGACTAGACGGACCTTTGTTGGCAAAGTAATGTCTCTGCTTTTGAATATGCTATCTACGTTGGTCATAACTTTCCTTCCAAGGAGTAAGTGTATGCTGAATGGATAAATGAATGAATGAATACATTAATTAGGTTATAGATTACATAAACACATATGTGCTACAAATGTTAACTGGTCATTCTAGAGACCAAAATGTAACTTGGATTTTATATTTAGTAAAATATTATTAATTTTAAATGAGTCATGAGAGAGAAGAGTTAATTCATGATAAATTTTGTTAACTCTGAAAAAAGGATAAATGCAATCTACAATTTTCCATGGATATGTGTTTCTCTTTAAGACAAATCTATTTTTATTTTCTTCTGAGTGTGTTTTCAAGTTGAACTGTAGATGTTCTTTTCTATTTTAGATGAAAAATTTGCTGAGGCAAGAAAAAACATAGGCTCTTTTCCCCTCATTTCAAAACCTTTTCCTGACAGTCCAAACAGAAGAAAATCAATTAACATGTCCGTATTCCAGTCACAATACACAACTGTCTTAGGCTTTTTGGAGACATTAAACATTAGATCCTCTGTTAACTAGAAAGAACATTTATTTTTCTAATAATAAGTAAGTTATAAATGCATTGTTGGATCACTTTAACGAGCAAGAAGAAGTATTGAAATCCATACTGTTCCTCCAGAGGTCTTTTTCTTACCAATTAGTTATTAAAATGTGAAATATAAAATAAAATATAATAGAAATTATAACTAACCAAATAAGTCATATGAGAAAAATTTCTAAAATATAATGTATTTTTGACAAAGTAAGAGTGAGATGGTTGGATGGCATCAGCAACTCAATGGACATGAGTTTGTACAAACTCCAGGAGATAGTCAAGGACAGGGAAGCCTGGTGTGCTGCAGGCCATGGAGTCACAAGCAACAAGAGTAGTCTTAGAGCGTTTTTAACGTGACATATTATGTTTTTACTTCATAACTTTACTTACATACTATTATTTGAGGATGGAGGAATATATTAAACTCTGTTTAAAGCTTTCTTATCTTACACAGTGTATGTCATACAAACAGTATTTTATTTTTTATTTTCATATATATGAGTAATACACTGTTAAGTAATAAATGTAATCAAAATGCAGAAATCTGTGGTTCCAAGATCTAAGATTTAATTAATTTTATAGAATGTGATAGAAAGTAAATTAAATATTCACATCTATTTTATTATAGGTAAATATGTAGATTAATTTGGGGGAATTTTTAAATTTGTAACTCAGGAAGAAGTTTAGAAAGTTTAAAAGAAATACGCTTTGAACATATTGATTTCAGTACACAGTCCAAGAATGTTTCACAAATAATAGTTAAATTTATAATATAAAATAAATACATGGATGTTGAGAAATATTCCATAATTTGATTTTGAAAATTAAAGAAAATTGAAATTAAAAAAAAAAAAACATATGTATCCATTACTACTGTTTGGTCCTCCCACTTTGGAGAATAAAACGCCGCACTAAATTAACCCCTTCTGTCACTAACGCTCTCTTGGTCTTGTCCCTTTGTTTAGCTTCCCCAAATGAAAATCCAAATAAATAAAGACCTCATTCTAGAAAAGCTCCCAAAAATACACAAGCATTAAAGAACAAAAATGGATTTTCCAAAAAGCATGAAGTTACTTTTGAAAGTCTGTTTTAACTTTATCAGTATATATACTTGATGACTATAGAATCATAGAATTTACAGCATTGCAAGGGGCTTGAGAGTTGGTCCAGGAAGATCCCACATGCTGTGGAGCAACTAAGCCCTGGTGCCACAACTGTCGAGCCTGTGCTCTAGATCCTGGGAGCTGCACCTCCTGAGCTCACACGCTGCCACTGCTGAATCCTGCCTGCCCTAGATAGCCTGTGCTCTGCAACAAGAGAAGCCACCACAGATGAGAACACTGCACAGTACAATGAAGGGCAGCCCTTGCTTTCTACAACTTGAGAAAAGCCCGTGCATCAGTGAAGACAAGCGCAGCCAAAAATAAACAAACAAAAACAGATCTTTGGTTAGAAAGGTGTATGATGTGTATCTATGGAACATATTTCTTTGAACCTTGCTCCTATAATCCTTCAGTAGTGTATCATAATGTATCACTAGGGCTTCTCAGGTGGCTGTAGTGGTAAAGAACCCTCCTGCCAATGCAGGAGAGTTAAGAGACATGGGTTCAATCCCTGGGTCAGGAAGATACCCTGGAGAAGGAAATGGTCACCCACTCCAGTATTCTTGCCTGGAGAATCCTATGGACAGTTAGGCCTGGCCAGCTACCATCCATAGGGTCGCAACGAGTAGGACATGACTGAAGCGACTTAGCACACCCAGTGTATTGTATTGTTTAATGTTTGTAGGTTTTTAAAAGAAAGGATAATATTTGTGGAAGGAGAAACGGTAACTAGAATGTCTCTTTTACCTTGCAAGTCTCATTAGTCCATATTGTCCCAGGGATTTTTCCACAGATACTAGCATTTATCTGGTAGCAACTAACAGAATTCTCAGAAAAATTTCTAGGAAAACATATGTTTGTTGTTTTAATCACTAAGTTGTGTTGGACTCTTTGCGACCCCGTGAACTGTATCCCGCAAGGCTTCTCTGTCCATGGGGTTTTCCAGACGAGAATACTGGAGTGGGTTGACATTTGCTTCTCCAGGAGATTTTCCTGACCCAGGGATCAAACCTGCATCTCCTGCATTGGCAGGTGGATTCTTTACCACTGAGCCATCAGGGAAGCACTGTACTATTTAATATAGGAAAACATAATTAGACTCAAATGTCCTAGTTTTAAAATAATTAAAAACTCAACAAAAATAGTTTTAACTAAATCTCAGTTGTTACCTACTGCTTCTTAATCTACCTGTGTTGTGTCTTCCAGGACTAAGTGGCAGATTTTCCTTTGTTAGGAGTCATTATTGAGTGGGGATCAGTTATATCTTCTTTGTTCAGCAAAGCAGCATGATAAACTCAAGTCTGAAAGCTTGACTTTTTGCACTGATTGTCCCTGCATGGGTGTGAGTGCTTTTACTAAAACATTGTAGGTTTATTTCCAGAGGGTAAAGTTTAACTTCTTCTAACTTCAGTCTCCATCAATGAGTATGATTGGGAGGGATTAAAAAAAACAGACCTCTTCCCAAATACAATTTTTTTGCAGTGAAATGTACCCCCAACGTGTTAAATATTACTAATTAGGTGACAATACTATGAAATTTTCCTCTCTCACACATCCTTTACTTTTGCATGTGAATGGTTGTGCTCAGTCGCTCAGTCTTGTCCACCTCTTTGCAACCCTATGACCTGTAACCTGCCAGGCTCCTCTGTCCATGGGATTTTTCAGGAATACTGGAGTGCTGTTTCCTACTCCAGGGGATCTTCCCAACCCAGGGAGCAAACCTGCGTCTCTTGCATCTCCTGCATGGATACTTTACCACTGCACCACCTAGAAGCCCATGTGAATACTTATGATCACTGACAGCCGGATGAGCTATCTTTTTGTTTTTACCTCTTGAAAATTTTAAATATATATAAAGAAAACTATGGTAGTTTTTTCACAGATGTATCAAAAGCTATTGGAGGGAGGTCATTATGACACTGAAGTGATGATTACTTTTTAGACATATGCAGACCAGGGTCAGACCAAATATTAGAACAAAGATGCTCGTATCTCCTATCACTTGGGAAATTACAAGAGTTTGGGGGCTTTTGCCCGTAATTGGGGATAGACACCAATAAATGTATTTTCTATAATCTCACAGGGTCTTCACATAGTAAGTACTATGCAAGTCTTTGTTATGTAAGTAAGCAAGAAATAACTATAGACTCTTTAGTGGGTATGGGAATTGCAGGGTAAGGTTAAAGTATTTTCAATTTTTAATTGCTTATTTTTACAAATAAGTGTTTCTCCCAAATTTCTAATGATTAAGTGACTTGTAGAATTTGTGTTTTATAAATAATTGTGTTGTACAATTAGGTCTAATGCATAGAAAAATGTGCATTTATTTTACATTTTGGCCAAGTAAGCATGTCAATTATTCTTTTATGTATAGCATTAAAATTACGTTGTCTTAAAAAAGATATGTTCCATAAAATTTCTTTTCTTATACTGGTAAACATAACAGATTTTCTTTAACTTTTCATTCATCAGGTTATAGAAATTCTCCAGTGTTAACTGCACTGTACTCAAACATACATAAACTAAAGAGCACTATGCATGATCCTTGTGTTCAAAACTTGGTCAAAAGTTTTTCACCTTGGATTGTATACCATAGAGCTTTGAAAATTTTCAAGTAGAAAATACAACCTTGATAGTGTAGAATTGTAATTTTCTTATTTAAAAAAACCCTACCTGATTATCTGGGCTTGAATTGTAATTTTAAGTTTAGTTTTGTTATTTTACTCAGTTTACACTTTAAAATAACAGGATGAATTTGAATATTCATAAGTACATTATTATCTGTACCTATGAATATTAAAAATAGCTTAAAAATAGCTGGAGTAACTTTTTTCCCTTGTAATATGACCTGTCAATCAATCAGCAGCCCTCCCTGCTTCACTTTTCTGTGCCAAAATCCCCTGCTTCTGGGTTGTTTGGCTCTGAGTTAGCACTCAAAAGCTGAAATCCTACACTGAATAAATGGTCAATATTTATTTTATAAGTCTCCTGCTTTTATATCAGAATGGTGGATCATGTCATGCAGAAGTGAAATCTCAAGAGTGCTAATTAAATATCAAGAATTCAAACCTACATAAAATGCATTTTTCTAAATGGCACATTTCAGTTGGCCTCAGATTTCAGATTCAATACTTCAGAACCTCTTTGTCCATTCAGATGTCCAGGAAGTACTGATCTGTGACAGACCCACTAACAAGGTTTTAGCTACCATGTGAGTTCTGAAAGGCTATGCAAAAGAACAGCAGCCACAACCCTGCATCTCATTCAGCCCAGAAGTTTGTCTTGCTTTTGTTCTGCAGCTCTCTGGAGACTGTTATCCACATAAAGCCAAAATATCCAAACAACCCTATTTTAATGGGCTTCAGTTGTTGATTTGGAGTTAGTTTCCCTTACTTCATCATTTCTCAAAGGTACACGTTGAAACACCATGAAATTGAATGAATGTGTTGCTCAATTTTGGTTAGAAGAGTTGGTTTACTTTAGGAGAAGTGGGGCCCAACTGGATCACAGTTAGAAGGATGTAAAAGTACATTAACAGCAGACTTGCTTGGGAAGTGAAATCGTAGCTTTTCAGTAACAGGGTGTGTGTGTGTGCACGTATTTGTGTGTGTGTTTGAATGTCTAAATCTTTGTTTCTGGAAATTAAAGGTAACTGTTAACTTACTACTGACTCAAATAATAATATGGTTAATCATAATCTGGTTAAGGTATTTATATTTAAACTTTAAGCAAATTGTTACTTTACAGTAAGTACCTTATGCATATATTTTTACAGAGATAATGAGGATCTGGAGCATAGTGATGGTTTCATACAGAAGTTATATCCCTATATTGAAATGATAACATGAGTTAACCCTTGTCAGTCAGATAGATAACACAGTTTGATGACGTATCCTCTGGTATTTATTTACTTTTTAAGATGTCAGCATAAAAATCAGATTTTCTGTCTTATTTATGCTGTTGGGGCCAGTGTGAGGAAAGCAGGAGAGACTCCATCTTGAAGCCTGTCATCCGTCTTAAAGACAGGATGTGACCTGGGCCTGAACCCTGCCCACGAGTGAGGAAACCGTTGCGAGTGAAAACCAGGTCTCCTGGAGAATTCCCTGCTTACAGTTTGCAAACAGAGATTGTAGTTGAGATCAGGCTGCCCCTGTTGGATTAACTGTGGAGACATCCCCCCTTGATGTATAATCATCGTTCCCCCTCTTTAACCTTAATTAATTGTTTGTTCTCCTAGCACCTACTTGTTGTAAAACTCAATCATCTACAACAAAGAGGTTGCTAACATGTAACCAGTCACGTAGTTGGGGGTATAAAACTGGGCCTCTCAGAAACATCCGGGTCCTTGTTGGGAACTGATCCAGCTTGGGCCCGCTGGCGTAATAAACTGTACTCGACTGTCTTGAGTGTCCTCCGAGGTGTGTTTTGCAACTCTGGATTCCACAACAATGCTGTTATCAATTCTTTAGAAAATCCTCTCATTCACATTTAATATGGTTTGCATACTCTCTGTATATACATGTAGTATATTTTGTAAATGTAAATGTATGTAGTTTTTTATAAAATATAGGTAACTTGTCCAAAATTGTGTGAATGCCACTCAGCTGACAAAGTGGGAGGAGCACTTAGAAGTGGGGAAATTTGGGTTGCTAATCTCAGTTTTGCTTCAGAGTGTTAGTGTAAGTTTGTGTGCACAATGCACAGTGAGGCCCAACAAACTGAAACCTCTGAGTTTGGAGCAGAGAAAGGTTTATTGCACGGCCTTGCAAGGAAGACAGGTGACTCATGCCCTAAAAAGCCTCAGCTTCCCTGAGGGTTTCTGCAAAGCATTTTTAAAAGCCAGGTGAGGAATGAGCAGTCACAGGGGATATGATCAGTTGGGTCACAATTCTCTGATTCATGGATGCTGAGATGGTGTCACAGGGGTGACCTTTAACAGTCCTTAGGCTCCAGGAGGCCTGGGGCTATGTGTTCATGGTCAACAATTAGTTAACATCTTCCATTTGGTGGGAGGTTGTTTCACAACTGTAAAACAACGCAGGAAATGTGCATCAAATACTGTTATTCAATAGGTTCTTCAGAAAGTAGAGGGTTCCAGGAAGGCCCCTTAGGGTCCTCTTAATTACAGGTGCGGCTGTTGACTTAGAGCATTTCATACATCAGGAGCACCATCACCATGACCATCTTTGTCCAGGTTCACTGTCTAAACTGCCTTTCACATCTGACATCACACAGGACAATTCTACCCATCTTTGTCTTTCAGAACCTGTTCCCCATGGATGCTTTTTCCAGCTTCTGGCCCAAACTCATCTCTCTCTCTCTTTTACAAATTGGTAGAACCATAATATGTTATCACCTTGGACTGCAAGGAGATCCAACCAGTCAATCCTGAAGGAAATCAGTCCTAAATATTTATTGGAAGGACTGATGCTGAAGCTGAAACTCCAGTATTTTGGCCACCTGATGGGAAGAACCAACTCATTGGAAAAGACCCTGATGCTGGGAAAGATTGAAGACGGGAGGAGAAGGGGATGACAGAGGATGAGATGGTTGGATGGCATCACCAACTCAATGGACATGAGTTTAGGTAAGCTCCGGGAGTTGGTGATGGACAGGGAGGCCTGGCATGCTGCAGTCCCTGGGGTCGCAAGGAGTCGGACACGACTGAACGACTGAACTGAATATATTAATACTGTAAATGTCTTACAAAGTAACATAAGCAAACGTAACCATTAAAATAGTTATCCATCCAACCACCTCTGAGACAGAATGGGATCCTGCTTAAACACTGGCATTGACAAGTTTAGAAAATTAGGACAAATTTCATTTTAGTCTCTCAAAAGCCCAACTATTAAGAACCTCACATTCAAGTTACCCAAATTCTGTTACAGAGCTGAAAAGAAAGTCAGTACACTGCATAAATGGAAACTTGCAAATATTAAAGTCAAATATATTTTTCTTTGTATTAACAAAACCACTTTACTCTCCCCAGAGAATGTCTACTTCTAGACCTCGAATATACCCCTTGTCTGAAAATGCAGAATATATTTGGCTGGTAAGCAGATAGGATCTTTGCTCTGTGAAGAGGCATTTCCTGTCCTTCAGTATGGGAGCAGTGAGAGAAGAAGGGCATCTACCTTACATGCACACACCACACACAGACACACACATACACAAACATGACACACACACTTCACACACACCACATACACACCGTGCACACACCACATACACACACACACACACCACACACACACCACATTTCACACACATATACACTACACACACACCACACACACACTGCACACACACACCACACATCACACACACATACACACTACACATACACACACCACACACACACACTGCACACACCACACACACCCTTAAACATACTCCCCTGCCTTTATCTTTGCAAACCCAGTCCAAGTTGTGAGGAGGGATGTAGGAATTAACATACTCACTTTACTCCTATAATATGTGTACTTACAAAATCATTTTTGGAGAAATAATAAAAAGATGGAAAATGAATCCTAATAAATAACATGCTTTCCCATGATAAGGAATGCTCCCAACATCTTTTACTAGATAAATCAAGCTCACCAAGTCACCCATGTTGTAGAAATACATTACATTTTATTTTCAATCTAAAGAAATGCAGTTAAAGACAAATTGCTATTTATCCTCAGTTCTTGATCAGAAAGTGGGATTAAACATAAACTCTTTACTTGAATGGATGAAAGTGAATACATACACACACACACACACACACACACACACACGTGTGTGTGTGTGTGTGTGTGTGTATATATTCATAATAGCTATTGTGGCCATTGTGAAAAATTCTGTTTCAAATCAAATAAATGATTTTTTTTAATCAAGTACTCTGTCCTATTAAAAACTCAAAAATATATTTTAAAATTTTGGCTGAGAGAGTGTTGTTTGTCTAATTTGAGTAGTTTTAATTAGGTTTTGTTTTTCTGAACCTTTACAGAAATGTTTCCGGCTCTGCCAATTTGTGCTGGTAAGTTTGGAGATTCTTTTTCCAAAAGAAAATCTGTCTTTGATTTTTATGAGTAAGCATTTTCCCAGGATTTGAAAAAGGACTCCAGTCATACAACAAAATTACTTTGCAAGAAAAAATGAATACACTGGCAAATTAAGTCATTTCACAAACCAATAAGGCTGAGAAAGCAGTTTTACTTCATTAACCATTTTATCTCATTATGTTATTAGAAAGATTTGATTTTGTGATTTAAAAACATAAGAGGAAGATATATCTTAAAATTGTAGGGATCAGTAAAAATATAGTTCCTCTGAGAATTTTTAATTAAAAAAAAATAATACAGGATGGAAAACAATTTGTAATTGTCTAGCACAATAAAGAAATTTCATGCCTTGTATTCCAGAATTTACATTTCTAGAAAAACTCTGAGGTATATGCACAAAAAGATACATACAAAAATATTTATTGCAAAATGACTGATAGAAACAAAATAATAGTTAAAAATTAAAAGTCAACCAAGAGGAGGTAGATTAAATATGTTATATTTGTATGATAGGATATAGCATATGTGTTAAACTGAATGAACTAAAATTAATACATGAAGAATAAATCTCAAATTATGATGATAACATAATTACAAAATGAGAAGATAATGCAAAATGTATGGTACTATGTATGCTTTACAACAAAACACAAAAATACTACATAATATTCAAGAATACATATAAATGTACATGAAATATGTTCAAAAGACTAAAAACATGTATACTAAGTTTGTGATAGTATTTATCTCAAGACATAAATGACTAGTTATGGAGGGAGAGACTTCAAATGTGTCTATAATATGTGTTAATGATTATATAAAAACATATAAAGCAAGTTATAACAAATTATGGAGAAGACAATGGCAACCTACTCCAGTATTCTTGCCTGGAAAATCCCATGGGTGGAGGAGCCTGGTAGGCTGAAGTCTATGGGGTTGTGAAGAGTTGGAGACCACTGAGCGACTTCAATTTCACTTTTCGCTTTCATGCATTGGGGAAGGAAATGGCAACCCACTCCAGTGTTCTTGTCTGGAGAATCCCAGGGATGGGGGAGCCTGGTGGGCTGCCATCTATGGGGTCACACAGAGTCGGACACGACTGAGGTGACTTAGCAGAAGCAGCAGCATAACAAATTATAAATTATAAAATTTATGGTTGGTGGGTAAATGATTATGCATTATACTTTCTGCAAATATTTATTTGTTTTGGAATTTCTTGACAATAATCACAAGCAAACCCAGGAAATACATTTAGTAAAATTTTAGTTACTGAAATAAAGATAATCATCCCTTCTGTTGGTTATTTGATGTATTTGATATTAGTTCAGTTCAGTCACTTAGTTGTGTCCGACTCTTTGCGACCCCATGAATTGCAGCATGCTGGGCCTCCCTGTCCATCACCAACTCCCGGAGTTCACTCAAACTCACGTCCATCGAGTTGATGATGCCATCCAGGCATCTCATCATCTGTCGTCCCCTTCTCCTCCTGCCCCCAATCCCTCCCAGCATCAGAGTCTTTTCCAATGAGTCAGCTCTTCACATGAGGTGGCCAAAGTACTGGAGTTTCAGCTTTAGCATCATTCCTTCCAAAGAACACCCAGGGCTGATCTCCTTTAGAATGGACTGGTTGGATCTCCTTGCAGTCCAAGGGACTCTCAAGAGTCTTCTCCAACACCACAGTTCAAAAGCATCAGTTCTTCAGCGCTCAGCTTTCTTCACAGTCCAACTCTCACATCCATACATGACTACTAGAAAAACCATAACCTTAAATAGATGGACTTTTGTTGGCAAAGTAACATCTCTGCTTTTGAATATGCTCTCTAGGTTGGTCATAACTTTCCTTCCAAGGAGTAAGCGTCTTTTAATTTCATGGCTGCAGTCACCATCTGCAGTGATTTTGGAGCCCCCAAAAATAAAGTCTGATACTGTTTCCACTGTTTCCCCATCTATTTCCCATGAAACGATGGTAACAGATACCATGATCTTAGTTTTCTGAATGTTGAGCTTTAAACCAATTCTTTCACTCTCCTCTGTCACTTTCATCAAGAGGCTTTTTAGTTCCTCTTCACTTTCTGCCATAAGGGTTGTGTCATCTGCATATCAGAGGTTATTGATATTTCTCTCAGCAGTCGTGATTCCAGCTTGTGTTTCTTCCAGCCCAGCATTTCTCATGATGTACTCTGCATATAACTTAAATAAGCAGGGTGACAATATACAGCCTTGACATACTCCTTTTCCTGTTTGGAACCAGTCTGTTGTTCCATGTCCGGTTCTAACTGTTGCTTCCTGACCTGCATATAGGTTTCTCAAGAGGCAGGTCAGGTGGTCTGGTATTCCCATCTCTTTCAGAATTCTCCACAGTTTATTGTGATTCACATAGTCAAAGGCTTTGGCATAGTCAATAAAGCAGAAATAGATGTTTTTCTGGAACTCTCTTGCTTTTTCGAAGATCCAGCGGGTGTTGGCAATTTGATTTCTTGTTCCTCTGCCTTTTCTAAAACCAGCTTGAACATCTGGAAGTTCACGGTTCACATATTGCTGAAGCCTAGCTTGGAGAATTTTTAACATTACTTTACTAGTGTGTGAGATGAGTGCAATTGTGCGGTAGTTTGAGCATTCTCGGGCATTGCCTTTCTTTGAGATTGGGATGAAAACTGACCTTTTTCAGTCCAAATTTGCTGGCATATTGAGTGCAACACTTTCACAGCATCATCTTTCAGGATTTGAAATAGCTCCACTGTAATTACATCACCTCCACTAGCTTTGTTAATAGTGATGCTTCCATGGGCCACTTGACTTCACATTCCAGGATCTGGTTCTAGGTGAGTGATCACACCATTTGTGATTATCTGGGTTGTAAAGATATTTTTTGTATAGTTCTTCTCTGTATTCTTGCCACCTCTTCTTAATTTCTGCTTCTGTTAGATCCATACTATTTCTGTCCTTTATTGAGCCCATCTTTGCATGAGATATTCCCTTGGTATCTCTAATTTTCTTGAAGAGATCTCTAGTCTTTCCCATTCTGTTGTTTTCCTCTATTTCTTTGCATTGATCGCTGAGGAAGGCTTTCTTATCTCTTCTTGCTGTTCTTTGGAACTCTGCATTCAGATGCTTTTATCTTTCCTTTTCTCATTTGCTTTTTGCTTCTCTTCTTTTCACAGCTATTTGTAAGGCCTCCCCAGATAGCCATTTTGCTTTTTTGCATTTCTTTTCCATGGGGATGGTCTTGATCCCTGTCTCCTGTACAATGTCACAAACCTCCATGCATAGTTCATCAGGCACTCTATCTATCAGATCTGGTCCCTTAAATCTATTTCTCACTTCCACTGTAGGATTTGATTTAGGTCATACCTGAATGGTCCAGTGGTTTTCCCTACTTTCTTCAATTTCAGTCTGAATTTGACAATAAGGAGTTCATGATCTGAGCCACAGTGAGCTCCCGGTCTTGTTTTTGCTAACTGTATAGAGCTTCTCCATCTTTGGCTGCAAAGAATATAATCAGTTGATTTCGGTGTTGGCCATCTGGTGATGTCCATGTGTAGAGTCTTCTCTTGTGTTGTTGGAAGAGGGTGTTTGCTATGACCAGTGCATTTTCTTGGTAAAACTCTATTAGTCTTTGCCCTGCTTCATTCCATATTCCAAGGCCAAATTTACCTGTTATTCCAGGTGTTTCTTGACTTCCTACTTTTCATTCCAGTCCCCTATAATGAAAAGGACATCTTTTTTGGGAGTTAGTTCTAAAAGGTCTTGTAGGTCTTCAACTTCAGCTTCTTCAGCGTTACTGGTTCGGGCATAGACTTGGATTACTGTGATATTGAATGTTTTGTCTTGGAAACGAACAGAGATCATTCTGTCCTTTTTGAGATTGCATCCAAGTACTGCATTTCGGACTCTTTTGTGACCATAATGGGTACTCCATTTCTTCTAAGGGATTCCTGCCCGCAGTAGTAAATATAATGGTCATCTGAGTTAAATTCACCCATTCCAGTCCATTTCAGTTCGTTGATTTCTAGAATGTCAATGTTCACTCTTGCCATCTCCTTTTCAACCACTTCCAATTTGCCTTGATTCATGGACCTAACATTCCAGGTTCCTATGCAATATTGCTCTTTACAGCATTGGACCTTGCTTCTATCACCAGTCACATTCACAACTAGGTATTGTTTTTGCTTTGGCTCCATCCCTTCATTCTTTCTGGAGTTATTTCTCCACTGATCTCCAGTAGCATATTGGGCACCTACTGACCTGGGGAGTTCCTCTTTCAGTATCCTATCATTTTGCCTTTTCATACTGTTCATGGGGTTCTCAAGGCAAGAATACTAAAGTGGTTTGCCATTCCCTTCTCCAGTGGACCACATTCTGTCAGACCTGTCCATTATGACCTGCCTGTCTTGGGTGGCCCCACAGGGCATGGCTTAGTTTCATTGCATTAGACCAGGCTGTGGTTCGTGTGATTAGATTGACTAGTTTTCTGTGATTATGGTTTCAGTGTATCTGCCCTCTGATGCCCTCTCTCAACACTTACTGTCTTACTTGGGTTTCTCTTACCTTGGACATGGGGTATCTCTTCATGGCTGCTCCAGCAAAGTGAAGCTGCTGCTCCTTACCTTGGACAAGGGGTATCTCCTCACCACCACCCCTCCTGACCCCGAACGTGGAGTGGCTCCTCTCGACCCTCATGTGCCCACGCAGCCACCGCTCCTTGGACGTTGAAAGGGATTTGAAGCTGATTTTCTAGCTTATATGTGTTCAGGATCACAGCAGTTTTAAGCCTTTATCCAAGACTTCTAGATCTGAATTCATTAATGAGGGTACTGAGTTTAGTGGTGAAGCCAAAGGTAGATCCCCAAATTATTTGAAATGTTGACTGAAGTAAGATAATATTATAAGCCTTCTCCTTGTACAAATACACTGTTCTGTATCAAGTCCAACTTACTGTTTGAGGAAACATATTATTTTTTCAGAAATCACCAAAATAGCTATTACTGTTTTGAGATGCCTATAGTATTTAAGCATTTGTTTTTTTGTCTGTAATATGATATTTGGAGTTTTCCCTAAATTTTGATTTGAAGCTAATTGAAATTTAAGACACATGAAGTGTCGCCCTTCTATGTTCTAAAGGCGCACATGGAGAGCTTTCAGTCATTGTTACAAATATAATGCCTTCCTATTCCCCAGCTCCTGGAGCACAGTCCTTGTTTTAAAAGGTGATTTCCACTCCCGGCCACTGTCATGGAAGATGAAGAGGTTATATCCTTTGGCTCAGATGCTAGCACATGTCTGAAGCTCCACCAATAATTAGCTCCACCAAAGTGCCACGGACTTTGAATATTGAACATGTGGCTCTGTGTAGGGTCAATGAAAGGGTAAGAACATTGTGGAAGGTTCAGTGTACACTTTCGGTAGCAGCAAAATTTTCAGTAAAGCCTGCAGCTGCAGCAAAAGTTGGCTGCATAGTGCCAGTAACAGCAAGTCCTTGGATGGTCCTGTTTATGAATCAAGTACTTTGCAATTATGTGAGCTAACTGAATAACTTTTCTGTTAAAATGACCCAGAGTTGCTATCTGTTGCTTTCAACCACAAAGTCTAATTGATTAAAATTCAACATGAATGAAACCCCCTAAACAGTAATATACATATATTACTATAATATGTATAAACAGTAATACATATATATTACTGTAATATATATAAACAGTTATATATATATATGTTTTAAAAATTATGGCTATTTCTGCACATTTTTGAAAAAAAAAAGGTAGAGAAAAGTAAAAATGTTGCTTTGAAATAGAATCTTGGGTACATAGTATATCTGTGGTTAAACAAACAGGTGTTACAACTGGTATAAAAATTTTAATTCAATGCACAAATATGAATTCACTTATCACTAGGAATGTAACTACATTAAAAAAATTTTGTTCTCATTTCTCTATGCTTAATAACCTTCAAATTTCCCAGGTTACATTCATGATATGAGATGGATGTGAAGGGGAAAGTATTGAGCTGATCTTGTCACTTGGATGTCATAGCTAGAGCTGGAAACCCACTAAATAGCATAATTCCTTAAAATTAAAAAAAACAGAAAAAAAAATATTAATTTCTCAATATCAGAAGAATTTTTAATTTATCATTTAGTTACTAAAAATATAATAGTTCCTGGAAAACTAAACATCTTTTATTCCTTAGAGTTCATAGCTAACATGTATAAGTCTCTAAATTTTTCAGACTTAATTTCATTTGTATTTAATCTCAGAGAAAGGGCAAATCATAGATAAGCTGATGTTCCTTCCAATTTGTGTGGTGTCGCTGTTGTCATGGGCTGAATTGTATCTCCCTAAAATTCTTTTTTTTTTAATGTTTAATTATTAATTAATCAATTAATAATTGATTTAGGCTGCACTGAGGCTTAGTTGTGGCTCCTGGGATCTTCACTGTGGCATGCCTACTAGCTGCGGTATGCGGGAACTAGTTCCCCAAGCAGGGATCAATCCTGAGACCCTGCCTTGGGAGCACAGAGTCATATCCTGTGGGCCACCAGGGAAGTACCTCCCTAAAATTCATGTTGAAAGCCTAATCCCCAGGACTTCAGAATGTGACTGTATTTAGAGACAGGGACTTTAAAGTGGTGATCAAGGTAAAATGGGGCTTTTAGTGTGGACCCTCATTCAGTTTGACTGGTGTCCCTATAAGAGGAAATTTGGACATGCAGATACACTAGGGATGAATTTACACAGAGGAAGGACATTGTGAGGACACAACAGCCATCAGCAAGCCATGGAGAGTCTTTAGGATAAAGCAACTCTGCCACCAAGTTGATCTGGGACTTCTAGCCTCCAGAATTCTGAAAAAATACATTTCTGCTGTTTAAACCACCCAGCCTGTAGTCTTTGTTATGACAGCCAAGGAGATTAATACATCAGGTTTTCAATGACTAATAAGATCCTGGAATAAGTGATATTCAAATTGCTCTTTCTGTCTGCTAAAGAGTAGGGATTCAAAACTTGCAGATATGTCAAGAAAGCAATTAAGTAAATGTAATATGATAAAAATTTTTTTCTAGCTTTTGATTCTTAAATATGTCTGTATATAGTGGCCAGTTCTCCTTTTCAGGAAAGATCAGGCTTCTATTTAGGGAATTAAGTCCTTTCTACTTTTTTATATTAATATGTCAGCTATTTTGTGATATTATGTTGATTTAGATTATATACTTTTTGTTCTTTCATTGGTGTTAATTTCCTTTGCTTAATAAAATAATGTTTATACCCATCTGTCAGAACTGGTAAGAAAAACTTAACCACCTAGGAAATAAGAACTAAATTCTTTACAGAAGTTGGTTGTAGAAGGGAAAAAAAGCAATAAAACATAGTAGATTCATTGGGGAAATAAAAAAGAGAAATACAATTCTCTACTGTTTAGCCCACTTCTAAGGAACAAAATGAGAAAAAAAAAACATATTGGGAGTAAAATGGTAGTCAAATACTTCTCAGCAAGGAAGAAAATGGTGTAAGGGAATTATCAGGCCACTCAATTTATAGCTCATTAAATTTTTGCACTTTGACTGAGTTATTTAATTTTAAACTAAATTGCAATAGATAGTGTGTATTACTTGATCAATGTCCTATACATAACAGACATTTGCTAAATGTTAGTTATTTCCTTCCTTCTTAAAATCCAAGAAACCTAAAACTCAAATCCTTTGGTAGGAAGAAAAGAAAAAAATGTTTTAAAAAGCATCTTTAAGTGAAATTATCATGAACATGACTATTTGAAGTGTTTGGCTTTTATTAAGCAACAAATAGCAGCATGCAGAAGAGGGTTATGTGTTGTTGTTTAGTCTCCTAAGTCGTTTAGATGAGAGATTTCATGGATTAGGCTTTTATGCAGAAAAGGCTATTTGAAAATGTATATGAATAATTTGAAATTCATATGCAGAGAAATACTGGCTTTGAAGGATTTGAAGAAGGAAGAAGTGTGGGCAAAGCCACACATTTGAGAGATGATTTTGGCAGCAGTGTCTGGCAGCATGTTACAGCAACACAAACATGTGCACCAGAGGTAAGGGTGCGTATGTGGAAGCTGGGGAGGTGAGATGGAATGAACCAGCTGCGTATGATGCTGCTGGGGAAACAGAAAAGTGTGTTATGAAGGAAGGAACACTGACAGGGTGTTTTTCAGTTTGGGGCCAAAATACTACTAAATGGTTGATTTTAGGATGTGGCGTCTTAAGAAAAAACTTAGGGATGGAAGAGTAAAGAACTAGGGGGTAGAAAGATACAACTACCAACATTTGGTACCATAAGGAAAAATATTCTGAGTAAAGTAGGTAATTTTTTATTCTGTAGAAAATTTAAAAATTAAGAATGAGAAAAAAATTATTTACTTCTGATTTCTCAAGCCAAAATTGTTAATTTTTGGCATAGATACTTCATATATCAATATAGTTTTATATAAACTGTAAGGTTTTTATAATATGTTTTACATATTTTTCATATTTGCTGCATTAAATATCCTTCAGCAGTATTTATGGCACATTATTCTGCTAACCCTTGCCCCATGAAATACTAATGAATTATTTATAAAAATAAGGTTCTAAGGTCAAATTAAATTTAGAAGCATTCTCTACAGTATCTCATGCATTCTTCTATGTGGTGAAACAAAATGATGTTATAATATTAACATATCTGAAAAGTAATGATGCCTAAATTTATATAATGTTACAGATTCTGAATATTTATTGTTTCATTGAATGCATTTCAGGGGCTAGCATTTTAACACTAGTTTGAGAAATAAAAATTACTTTGTTTTAATATATATATTTTATTACAGTCTGTAGATATAGTGTATTTAGCCAATTCACGATTACTGGAATGTTTCATTTTTTATTTACATAGAGTTAAAGTAGACTAGCCTTATAATTATAAAGTTTAGCACTTATTTGATTATTTTCTTATGGGGCTTTTCTTTTGGTAGGCTTGTTAGAGACAGTGTATACGATTACTCCGGGAGTTGGTGATGGACAGGGAGGCCTGGCGTGCCGCGATTCATGGGGTCGCAAGGAGTCAGACACGACTGAATGACTGAACTGAACTGATACGATTAACTATAGCTTTAAGGTATATTTTATATCATCTTTCAGAAAGTGTATACTAACTTACCTTCCTATCAGTATTGTCTGCATATCTTCAAATTTGCCAATTACAAATTGATTTTGAAAAATAGAGCACTTGTCTAAACTGTATTTATGGGATAGGTGTGTATGTTTTTATTTTATAAGTTATGCTTTAGTATTAATTTTTAATCATTTTTGTTTTAATAAGTACAAGTAGGAGATAATGTCTTTCCACTCAGTATGAGAGCTGGTCACATAGTCAGTAAGCAACAGAACTGGTTCTAGAACACAAGTCTCCTTAGTCCTTGTTGTGTTCTCTAAACCACTGTACCACATGCCTTCAAGAGTTTCCCTGTCATAGACTCATTTGTGGGTGTGTGCTCGGTTGTGTCAGACTCTACCCACCCAGTAACAGTTGCTGTTGTTCAGTCACTCATTCGTGGCCAACTCTTTGTGAGCCCATGGACTGCAGCCTGCCAGGCTTCCCTGTCCTTCACTATCTCCTGGAACTTGCTCAGACTCATGTCCATTGAGTCAGTGATGCCATCCAACCTTCTTGTCCTCTGTAGTTCCCTCCTCCTGCCTTCAGTCTTTCCCAGCATCAGGGTCTTTTTCAATGAGTTGGATCTTTGCATCAGGTGGACAAAGTATTGGAGTTTCAACTTCACCATTAAGGGATGTGCCAAATCCTAGTTACTATAGCAGCACAGCAAGAAATACAGTTTTTCTTTCCCACTTTGCCATTCCCTAATTGTGTGAACTAAATACTCAACTCCTTGACAATTTAGATTTCTTTTGTGTAAAATGAAATGGGTCCTTTATAGTACAAACATTCTATAATAAAGGTGGTTTAGTCGTTAAGTCATGTCCGACTCTTGCAACCCGCCAGGCTCCTCTGTCCATGGGATTCTCTAGGCAAGAATACTGGAGTGAGTTGCCATTTCCTTCTCCATCTATAATAGTGGATATGAGTAAAAATATTATACCACCTTAAATGTGAATTGTGTTAAATTGTTTATAACTGCACATGCCTCTTAATTTTGAGTAGCTTTCCTTTCTTTTTTAAATATTGGAATTAAGTACTTTCTCATTCTATTTAGTATAGATAATGTTTGCTGTTTTTTGGTCAATTATTATTAGTTGACATTTTCTACTGAAAAAAATAAAGAAGGGAAGAAAAAAAATAAAAATAAACTTTGAAGAACTACAGATAATTATTAGTAAAAAAGAAACTACAGTAGTTCTGAGAAAGTATTTATGAGCTACTTTAACTCATTATATAATGTTTTTTCTTTTTTTTAATTTAAAGTTATTTATTTTAATTGGAGGCTAATTGCTTTACAATATTGTATTGGTTTTGCCATTTTTTTTTCAAAATTTCTGATTTACAGAAAAGTTGAACAAATACGGCACAGAATTTCTAGACACCTTTCACCTAGATCCCCCAAAGTTACTATGTTACAATATTTGCTTAATCATTTTTTTTAGGTGAAGGGTAGATTTTTCTCTAAACCATTCAAAAGTAAATTGCAACAAGGAAGTGCCTTTACCATAAACACTTCAGTATTAATTTCCCAAGGAGGTAACCATGGTACAGTTTTCAAAAAAGGCAATTAATATTGATGCAAGGCTTTACTGTGATTTCTCCAGTGTCTATATTAATGAACTTTGTGCAAAAGAAAAGCCAAAATTATGTGTGTTCAGTTGTCATATCACTTTGAAAGAGAAAGTGAAAGTTGCTCAGTCGTATCTGACATTTTGTGAAAAAAGTCCATTTCCATGGACTGTCAATGGAATTCTCTAGGCCAGAATACTGGAGTGAGTAGCCTTTCCTGACTCCAGGGGATCATCCCAACCCAGGGATCAAACCCAGGTCTCCTGCACTGCAGGTGGATTCTTTACCAGCTGAGACACAATGGAAGCCCAAGAATACTGGAGTGGGTAGCCTACCCCTTCTCCAGTGGATCATCCTGACTCAGGAATCGAACCGGGGTCTCCTGCATTGCAGGCAGATTCCTTACCAACTGAACTATCAGGGAAGCCTGTCATATCATTTTAGTTTCCTTTAATTTAATAGTGCTGTGTCATTATTTTGCATTTTAAAATATTGAGTATCTTGTGAGAAAATGTGCTAAAATATTGTAAATATTTTAATTATTAGCACTTATTGATGTTGCTGACTGATTAAATCATTATGATATTTGGCAAATGGTGATTTCAAATGCCATAATTCTTGCAAATTTTCTGTTAGCATGTTACTGAAACAAAGTAATTTCTCCCTAGTTATATATTCATTTATATCAGTATGAATTACTAAATACTGTTTTATTGAATATAATCTCTTACTGTAATTATTTATTTTGATATTCAAGTTAATACTGTGAGATACTGGTTCATATCTCACAGTAATGCCTGTGAGAGCTCCTTCGAGTTGAGTCTGGGCCCGTCTCATAATTCCTCCATCATTCTTGTTCATTTCTTGACATTTTGGCTCAGAACTCTTCCAGGATTATCTTGTAATTTGCCCACCCCAGTTCTGGAATTAGCCACTTTTTCCCAAGGGTTTCTGATTCCTTTAAGAGAAAAGTGGTATTTGGAGAACAAAATGTAGGTGTTAGATGTGTTTATTGCTTCTGGGCAGCCATTGCTTCTGCACATTTTTACAGTTCAGAAACAGGTAGTTTTCACACGAATATTTCCAAGCCTCATCCAAATCTACAGGCCTCTTTCTGTCTTCTTGATTTCCATATTTGTTTCTCCCTTCTCTGTCTCCCATTTCCATAAATTTTTGTGTGTTCAGTTACAGAGAGTATAGACCATGACTTTAGAACTGCTTATTCATTTTTATCATAAAAGCAGCCTTTAACTTGGATTTGAATGTGTTATGAGTGCTTTTAGAAGGTATTTTTCCTTTTGTCTTTAGGCCGGGGCATGTAGACTGACCACTGTGCTGACAGTAACTCAGTTTTTATCTCAACCATCCTCCCTTTAAGTTGTAACATCATTCATTTGAAAACAGGTAAGTTAATATGTTTCTGTTGTATTCAGTTTTAGGGGTTTGTAGATTTTACTTATCTTTTCCTGAAAATATGAAACTTTAACACGACTATGAAAGATGTGTATAGAAAGGTATATTCAGAGAATATACCAATAGACCCTTTCTACCCATTCTTTGATATTAACCAGTATCATTAGTATCTAGTTTAGCCTTTCTTATTTCTTTGGGTTTAAGCAAGTTTAATACATACATGTATTTTACTTTCCCTCTTTTTTAACACCAGGCTTCCCTGGTGGCTCAGTGGTAAAGAATCCTCCTGCCAATGCAGGAGAGGAGATGTGGGTTCTATCCCTGGATCTGAAAGATCCCCCTGGAGAAGGAAATGGCAAGCTGCTCCAGTATTCTTGCCTGGTATATCCCATGGACAGAAGAGCCTGGCAGTCTACAGTCCTTGGGGTTGCAAAAGAGTCAGACACAACTGAGCAACTATATAAAACAACAACTTTTTTATACCCGTTACTCTTCTATACGTATCCTTTTTTACATAACAATATGTATTCTAGAAATTACTCCATATAAATTCTTGCTCTTTCATTTTTACACTTTCATAACACTCTATTGGATGTGGTTATATTAGATAGACATAGGGATACCAGAGTTTATACAGTTACTTCCCTATGTATGTCCATTATATTATGGCCAGTATTTTGTGGTAAGTATGTTGGAGTAAATATTGAGCATATCATGTATTTTAGTGTTGCTGGAGATGTATTTTTAGATAAACTCCTAAAATTGGGATTACTATATGTTTTTTGGTGAGTTTTACCAAATTCTCCTTCACAAGGTTTGTATAAATGTGTGTTCCCACTGTCAATATAGGAGAGTCTATTTCTCTAGTCCCACCAATAGATGTACTATTTTGCAGTTTAATATTTTCCAATTTGGTAAGTGAAAATACTATCTCAGCTCTGTTTTAAATTGCCTTCTTCTAATTATGTATGAATTCTAACCTAATTTTGTATGTTTAAGGATAATATTTTCATTTTTTGTCTGAAAATTATCTGTATTTTTTTGTCTGTTTTAGGCTTTTGTAATTTTTCTCTCAGTTTTTAAGAAATCCTTCTATAGTAGAAAGGTTTAGCCCTGTTTCTATGATATGTTGCAAATATTTTCTTTCAGTTTGTGAGTTTTATTTTATTTTATAAATAAATTTATTTATTTTAAAATATTTTACTATATTTTGTCATGTCAATTAAAAATTATATAGCCAGCTAATCATTCTTTTATTTTATTGCCTCCAGATTTTTAGTCATAATTAGAAAGTATTTTCCTACATGCAAGTTAAAGAAGGATCCACCAATATTTTATTTTGCACTGGTTAAATTGTCACTTTATGTTAATCAGTGTCACCTTATTTTTGCTGAAGTTTTTTCTCATTTTAGCTGTTAACTATTTGAAAATTAAGTATATCATCAATATATCACCATTTTCCACCTTCCTTTTAGTAGTTGATAGTAATAGTTGATTTGCCATTGACAATAATTGTGGGATCATTTTGGGGATATATGTGTCTACCACTAAAATTAGTGTCTGCTGTTAAAATTAGTAATTTTTCATTATATATTATCAAAAATTTTTTTAATTTAAGAGAAGTTTATGGATCTAAATAGCACGATGCTAATAAATTCATGCTGACAAACTATGTGAGCTTCTTTACTTAAAATGGTAATAAAGCCAGGGAAATACTAGCCACTTACATTTAAGACCTTGTAAGATATTCACTTAATTTGGACTTATTCCTAAAGAGAAGAAAAGAGTGTTTGTAGGCTTTTAATAATTAATGTGACAGATACTCTGATTGTAATGTGAATAATAGATTAGAAACATATAAAGCATTAAAAAAGGAGACAACATACTGAAATATGATGATGGTGGTTTCTTCCAAGGAATTAGTTTTTGTGAGAGAAGTGAATAAATTTAAGACATATTTGGAAGGTAAAAGCAACATGATTTAGAAATGAATGAATATGGATGTGAGTAATGTGGAATAGTCCAAGACAAACTCAAGGTTTTTGTTTAGTTCAAATATATGTAGAGTCATAACAATGGCTTCGTATGAAAAGGTGGAAAGAGATAAGTTGAATTTTGAAATGTTGAGTTTTAGATGACTACAGGACCCTAAGTTGGAGGTTCAATAACTAGTTGCATATATGAATCTGATTCCTAAGAGACTACAGTTAATGATTAAACAGCTTTAAAACAGAGTAGGATGAGTTTTCTTGAGTAAATTGTGGACATGCAGTAATCATAGTTACTAAAAATGGCATTGTAGAAGGGAAGATGGACAAATGCTGAAAGAAAAAGTTTCTTAATAATATTATATATACAGATGCATTTCAATGAATCTATTCATTTCAACAGAAACTCTGGGGATGTTGGGCTTGGAAAGAAAGCTTCAAACAGTTTGTGGGTAGGTGTAGCTTGAGGCCAGATTTTCTGGTCAACCAACTAGGACAGTTATAGATGCGAAGATCTCCTTTACCAATGATTTTTTAAAAGCAAGGCCAATAGGCCACATGGTTTTTACTAAACAGAGTCAATTCCTGACATGCCCTCCTCTGAAACCTTACAAAGCAACAATTTGGTAGGAGAGGGAAGTGAGCAAACATATCTAAACTCCCGTAAGGTAACTGTTGAAGCTTAATGCAAGGCATACGGCAACACAAACCTTCTGATCTATATACTCTACCCAGTGTTTTTAAATCCCATATCTACTAGATGCTTGTGAACTTTGAAAGCATACTGCAGTAATGTATTTGAAAGAGTTAATGAAGGAAGTCAAGAGCAATAAAAGATCACAAGACAAGAAGGTCAGTCCGGCCAAAGAAAATGGTGATAAATTGTAACCAGGTGTCTTTATTTCCTGATTCCTCAAGTACTGCACACTCAGCTTTCTCTGCTAGAAAGGGCAGCTTGTGAAATTCCATATGGCATTTGTCAGCTTCAATAATTCTTTCCAAGATCTCAGAATTATTTGCTTTAATCTCAACTACTTCAGAGGCAGATGAGTAAACCATTGGGAACTTACATATGTAGTAAAAGAAAACCTACTGTTCATTGTGATTTAGGAACCTCATAGAAGTACCTTGTAGGCATTCTGATGTTTGTCTGCTATAATCACTGAGGACAAAGTAGGTCTAATTGTAACATTGCTCATATACACAGGTCAAAAACCTAGTTATGAAGCTTTCTATAATTGTATATACTGATGTTTGCAACACAGACACTCAAATTCCTGTGAATGTATTTCATATATTATTCATGTCCTCTCTGAGTTTCTTCATAAGGTTAATTTTTCTTTCATTGCAAACTCACTAGATATAGTAGTCTTCGTTTTTGTATTGGTATTTGTTTTAGTCCATATTGTTTCACTAAACTATATTAACAGGGAAACATTCAAAGAATTCTTCAGTGTAACAGATTGTATCTGTCTCTGAGATACAGAGCAGAGAAACCATCTGGGAAGAAGCAGACAAAGTTTAGCAACATTTTTCTGGTATTGGACCAAGAAAACACACTGATCAGAATATGGCAAGAAGCAAGCACCTGCCACCCAATTGGAAACGAGGCAAGATTCCTATCTCCCATCCATGGCTTGAGAAAAGGGATAAAATGATAGAAAAATGCACTGTATTTAAAATATCAGTATAGAAGAAGAAAGAACATTCTTCTACTATTCCACTTTAAAGAGATGCACTTTTATTTTTTTTAATGAATTTTTATTTATTTAATGTAAAGCAATGAAGTATCGTTGCTTTACAGTATTGTATTAGCATCTGCTATACAGCAAAGGGAATCAGATATATATATGCATCGTGCTTATGCTTGGTTGTGTCTGACTCTTTGTGACGCTATGGGCTGTAGCCCACCAGGTTGCTCTATCCATGGGATTTCCCAGGCAAGAATACTGGAATAGGTTGCCATTTCCTATTCCAATATGTATACATATATTCCTTCTTTTTTGGATTTCCTTCCCATTTAGTTCACCACAGAGCACTGAATAGAGTTTCCTGAGCTCTACAGTAGGTTCTCATTAATTATCTATTTTAAACATAGTATCAATAGTGTATATATGTCTCATTTTTATGTGAGCATTTTCCTGGAACTGTCTGTCAAAATATTGACTCCCAAAGTGTTCCAGTCTTTAGGCATGAAGCCTCAGGGAATATTTTGATCATCTCAATGGATGGGTAATTAACACATGATATCTTGAAAGATGCAGATCTTTTGGAAAGGAGTAATATCAATAACCTCAGATATGCAGATGACACCACCCTTATGGCAGAAAGTGAAGAGGAACTCAAAAGCCTCTTGATGAAAGTGAAAGTGGAGAGTAAAAAAGTTGGCTTAAAGCTCAGCATTCAGAAAACGAAGATCATGGCATCTGGTCCCATCACTTCCTGGGAAATAGATGGGGAAACAGTAGAAACAGTGTCAGACCCAAAATCACTGCATATGGTGATTGCAGCCATGAAATTAAAAGACGCTTACTCCTTGGAAGGAAAGTTATGATGAACCTAGACAGCATATTCAAAAGCAGAGACATTACTTTGCCAACAAAGGTCCATCTAGTCAAGGCTATGGTTTTTCCTGTGGTCATGTACGGATGTGAGAGTTGGACTGTGAAGAAGGCTGAGCACCGAAGAATTGATGCTTTTGAACTGTGGTGTTGGAGAAGACTCTTGATCATCCCTTGGACTGCAAGGAGATCCAGCCAGTCCATTCTGAAGAAGATCAGCCCTGGGATTTCTTTGGAAGGAATGATGCTAAAGCTGAAACTCCAGTACTTTGGCCACCTCATGTGAAGAGTTGACTCATTGGAAAAGACTCTGATGCTGGGAGGGATTGCAGGCAGGAGAAGGGAATGACAGAGGATGAGATGGCTGGATGGCATCACGGACTCGATGGACATGAGTCTGAGTGAACTCCAGGAGTTGGTGATGGACAAGGAGGCCTGGCGTGCTGTGATTCATGGGGTCGCAAAGAGTTAGACACGACTGAGTGACTGAACTGAACTGAACTGAACTGATGTGACCTTCTGGTATCTGATCGTTCAGTGCTAAGAGATGATTTCAACCAGCAGTGGACAAGGATTCACTTTTTAAAATGCTTGCATATAGTTTCCTTGGATAAATATCATATGCACCTTTCTTTTTATTATTTCTTATTCAGGAAGAAAAGTTAGAAGAAACTAGTTTTCACATTAAGCCCTCTTACTTCAAAAGATCTTTTTCATTTCAAGAATAGTTGGGACCTTAAAGTAGGAAAAGCAAGTCTGGTTTAGCCATGATCTGGTTATTTCTATAAATTTAAACAGAAGAGGAAAAAAAATTAATGCTCTAAGAAATTGCAAAAATGACAGCTCCATTATCAAATAACTGAGTTTGGGATATTTCATAGCATTATTTTTTCAGAGGTAGAAAAGATATGTTCCTGGATAGGAGACAAACATGTATAAATAGAGTGCAGAGGATTTTTAGGGCTTAGATACTATTCTGTATAATACTACATTGGTGGATCATTTCATTATATATTTGTCCAAACCCATCAGATGTACAAAAAGAAGCATCAACCCTAATATGAACTATAAACATGGAGTAATTATGATGTGTCAATGTAGAGTCATCGCTTGTAAAAAATGTACCACTCTAGTGGGGGGTATCACTTGTGGGGTTGAGCAAGGGAGTGGTTAGCTGTGCTGGGGAGGTATGGGACATCCCTGTGCCTTGTGTTTAATAATACTGTGAACTTAAAAATGCTCTAGAAACAGTTGTTTTTTTTTAAGTCATGAAAAGACATGGAATAAACTTAAATGCATATTGTTATGTGAAAAAAGCCAGTTTGGAAAGCCTGTGCACCAGAAGATTCCAATGACATGCTCTTCTGGAAAAGGCACAACTTGGAGGCAGTTTGTATGTGTGTTCATGTGCTCAGTTATGTCCGACTCTTTGCAACCCTTTGGACTGTACCCCACCAGGGATTTCTCAAGCAGAAATGGGAAATTGCCATTTCCTCCTCCATGGGGTCTTTCCAACCCAAGCACTGAACCTGAGTCTCCTGTGTCGCCTGCATTGCAGGTGAACCTTTGACCCGCTGAACCATCAGGGAAGCCCATGGCGGCAGTCAAAGGATCCATGGTCACCAGGGATTAGCAAAGAAGGAGGGATGAATTATCAAAGCACAGATGATTTCTAGGGCAATGAAATTATTCTGTATGATACTCTAATGGAGGATACATGTCATTATACATTGATCCAATTCCCATAGAATGTACAACACCAAGAGCTAATTGTAACAAATGTACTTCTCTGGTGGGGAATACTGATAATGGGGAAGGCTGTGCATGTGTGCAGGCAGGAGGTATATGGGAACTTTCCACTTGAATTTTCTTTGAACCAAAAACTGCTCTAAAAAAATAAAGTCTACTAAAAAGAAAAAAGAAACAAAGTGAAACTCAAACTGAAACTCAAAGAAGTGACTGACATTAAGAAGCTACCCAGAAGAAAAAGAATTCTTGGCCTAGTCTGAAGCTTAATGACATGCAAATTGTCTGTTTGAGAGGAATAAAAGAGGAGCTTATTACTCAGACTTTTGGTTATTTTTCTGATTGGGAGGTAGACTATTTTATAGGAATGTTTCAAACAGTCCATTGCTTAAAGACAAAAATACAAGGAATGTTCTGTTTGATGAGCCCTAACTCAGGGATGGAAACTAATAGCCAGACAAAATTGTGCAGGAGCCTCCCATTTCAGAAAGGAGAATTAATCATTTTCCATGAATCATGAATTAGGAAATTTATAACATTAGCAACTCAGTTGTGTTTGATTTTGTAAAATCTTTTTTTTTTTTTTTCATCTTGATGATTAGCAGTAAAATCTACTGTACTGGCTTGATTGTTTTTAGTGAAAACAAAGAAAAGAAGGAATAAAGGAGACAGCATCCCAATTTCACTACAAGCTTGAGGGAAGAAAAATCCCCAAAGGAGAGATTAGTTGGTTGAAAACAACCAGTGTAGAAATAGAGAAAAATTAGTCCCTTTGGCAAAGTAGATATTAAAAAAAAAAAAAGAAAGAGGGGTGACTGTGATGGGTTTGAAGATGGACCCTGGGACAATGAATGTAAAAAGGCTTTGTACCAAATAACATTATCATCTTATAGACATTTGGAAGAGAAAATGATTTTTGTTTTTCTTGATAAGGATACTAGAAAGAAGCAACTGAGAGCAAATTTTAAAATAGAACATTGTTTATTCTTTAGATAAGGATTATTTCCAGTAATCACTATAATTTGTCACCGGTAAAGTGAAATGTGGAGTCAAACCTTTCAGTACTTTTTTTTCTTAAGTTTCATGGCAAAATAGGATATATTGGTACTAAACTACATCTCACTAACCTCTTTGCCTCAGCTATTGACACGACAAGTTGTTTTTATCTTGAAACTGTGCTAAAATACACTTGGCTTTGCCAGTGAGCTAAAATGGCTCACTGTTTTCTTGCCAGAAAACCAGAAACTAGCAATTTTTAAAATGGGTAATAATTTATGCTCCAATGACCTACACCTACCTCCTTTTGGGTAATATAGTGGTGTTTCATTTAAAGATTTTAATGTATTCAAACTTAGTTTATTACTATTAAAAAAGTACTCAGTTGACATTCACAAGACTGAACTCCTTTGTCTTTAAATATACAGGTATAGCAGGGATATAATTCGGTAATATAAAATGCTCTTCTTGATCACATAGCACCTCCACCTTGTGTTTGATGGAATGGAAATCTCCAACTTCAGGATTGGATATTATTTTTTTCATTTTATTGTTATAGAGCATTGATAACAATGCAAATTTCATTCTAGTTATCATAATGTATGCATTTGATTATTAAGCAAAATAGAAATAAGAGTAGTAAATAATAACTTGCTCATTACACACAATTCATTCAAATAACATGGGTCAAGGAACATAGGCCAAGTAGAAATAAAAGGTTAAAAGATAAAATTCTTCCAGGGAGCTGAAGGTAATAATGGCTGTCTAAGTTTGCATCTTTCAATATATCATCTGCAAACGATTCAAAAATATAAAAAGAAAACAACAATAATAGCCAATTCATAGTAAAATTATGCCTTAAACATGACATAAAGATGAAAAATGGCCAAACTTCAAAACAACAGTAAATTAAAAAAAAAAAAAAATCGAGTCCCAGGAAACAGTCTTCACATGGTACACCACTGCCAATCTTTGTGGCGAGCAAGGACAGACCAAGAAAAGCAGAAGAGAAAAGAGAAGAAAGAAATTTGTGAGACAATTAGGTAATAAAGGGAAAAAATTAGAGTCTTAGCAGTCAAAAGAAAACCAAATATTATAGACACACAACCTCTTTCCCAACCATTAAAAAAGAAGTAACAATGCCCCCTAAAGGTCTGGATTTTTATCTATTTTGTTTCATTGCTATTAATAAAAGAGGATGCCACTGAACTAGAAATTCTGTTAAATACCCAACGCTCACAACAATGAGCAAAACAAACCAAAAAAAAACAACTCTGAATTTATACAGAATTATTCTAAAATCAGAAAATAAACCTTAATGAACTTTAAGTGATGAAACTCTCCATCTATCCAAAAATTAAAAAAAGAAAAACATAGCAAAAATCATCTGTAAGGCAACACCTAGTTAAATATACACACAAAAAGTATTTAGATATATGGAAAAATCCCTTGAATTGTAAATTTCAAAATTCAGAAAGGAGCAGAAAGAGAGAGAAGGAAATGAAAGAAGGTGGATTAGATCCAGCATAGAAATGGACGTCATTGAAGAAATTATCTCAGAAATAAAAATAAATGCATGATGCTCTAGAGAAAATAAAATAAATAAAACCACATTATAATTAGGAAAAACAGGAGAACAACCAAAGGTACAAATATTAAAGAACTGAAAAGAGCCAGTATGAACAATAGTCAAAATAGAAGATAAGAAAAGAAGGAATAATGTTTGTATAATTGGAGTTCCATGTGTACGTGTGCGAAGTCACTTCAGTCATGTCCAACTCTTTGAGACCCTAGGGACTATAGCCCACCAGGCTCCTCTGTCCATGGGATTCTCCAGGCAAAAATAATAGAGTGGATTGGCATGCCCTCCTCGAGGGGATCTTCCCAACTGAGGGATCGAGCCCCCAGCTCTTATGTCTCCTGCATTCGCAGTGGGTTCTTTACCACTAGTGCCACCTGGGAATAATTGGAGTTAGTAAAGACTAAATTTTTAAGAATATATAAAATTAATATTTATACTTGTGATTGAACAAAAATGTCCTGAAGTAGAAAATCTGGGTCTATAAATTTAAAAGGCCAAATGAGAAACTGGGAAAATTATGTGGAATCATCAGTCTTGAGAAATATGTAGTAAACTATTAGACTTCAAAAATAAAGAAAAATAACTCTCAAATACACTACAAATAAGATCAAATAAATTGCAAGAAAAATAGTTACATTGGAAGCAGAATTTTCAAAATCTTGATACAAAGCCTTTTTTTCCTGTTCTTTCTGAGTATTCTTCCATTTATTTTGGAAAATTTTCAGGAACACTTGGGAGATAAGTTAACCTTAGTGACAAATGGATGGGAATTATGAAATTGACTGAAGGGCTGAACTTCTCTGATGAAATAAACACGATAGAAGTGTAGTTAATGACTGAGCAGCTGCACGTTAGAAAGTTCAAAGCACTGCTAATGAAGACTCTGGTCCAAAGGATGTAAAATTTGTATCTGGAAAGTTTGACATACTCTGTTTTCTCCATTTCTCTCCAGTCCTCTGACAAGCCCACTGTTCCTAAAATTCCAAACCTGCACAACATTTAATCCTCATCAGGTCAATTCTCAAACATTCTTCTACTGTTTCAGATCCAGGACCATGTAGCTGAGGATCCATTCCAGGATACCTGTGATGGACTGAAAATAATTTCTAATGTTACAAAAAAGAAGGGGTTTTAAGTGTTTCATCTTCCTTTCAGATGACTTGTGTGGTTATAAAGGAAGCTTCCCAGGTGGCATAGGGGCAAAAGAATCCACCTGTCAATGCAGGAGACGTTGGTTCCATCCTTGGGTTGGGAAGATCCCCTGGAGGAGGAAATGGCAACCCACTTGAGTATTATTGCCTGGAAAATTCCATGGACAGAAGAGCCTGGCGGGGTACAGTCCATGGGGCCACAAATTTTCCTTTTATAATTGTTATTATCAGAACAGAAGGAGCATCTCTAAGTCAGTGACTTACAGATCAGGAGCAAGGGAGAATTTTGCTCCAGCAATTGCAAGATAATAGTTTTACTAAATCATGGAAGATTATTTTTGGAACTTCTCCAATCACTCCCATTTGGGAAGTATTGTCATTTTTGTTACTTGTGACTAAAGTTTCTGTAGGGCAAGTAGGAAAAGGAAAGTGAAGTCGCTCAGTCGTGTCCGACTCTTTGCGACCCCATGGATTGTAGCCTGCCAGGCTCCTCTGTCCATGGGATTTTCCAGGCAATAGTACTGGAGTGGATTGGCATAATTATTTTGTATTGTTTGAATATTCTTTGAGATATGGGTCTCTGTCTTTTAGCACTTCATATTCTTATGAATTAAATTATTTTCCATAAGAAACTTTTTCTTGGGACCTTAAATACATTATTTATAAAAGAAAATATGTGAATCATATTATTTATATATAATTTGAAATAAATTGAAGTCACAGTGTATATACTTTCAAAGTTTCAACAGAAAAATAAGAAATATAATTTTATATACTCTGTCAGTACTTCTATTTTTCCTTCCTTCCTTCATTCTTGAATAAACCAATTCAAGGTCTACTCACTAGTACTGAGTAAGGCAGGCTTTCCTACAAGTAGAATAAGAGCCCAGTGTATGGTGGTGTTATCCAAGCAGATTGGGAAGGTCAGCCATTCAGGAATGGGAATTGCTATGCTGAGGGGTGCCTGGTTTGGGACATCAGAGCCCAAGTGAGTAAGGAGAGCATCTTCAGGAGGTGTGAATGCAGCAGGCATCCAGCCAAGTATGTAGGATCTGAAGAGGGATGAAGAGAAGCACCCACAACGAGCAGCAGTGAAACTGACATAAAATTGTTTACATTAAGAGGAAATTGATCAAATTTTTAAAATATTGAAGATGATTGGAGACAGATTTTTTTACTTAAATTCAAGACCTAAGAAACTCACAGATTGATCCTTTGTACTTGTAAGATCCCACACTGAAATAGCATCCAGGAGTTTACTGTTGAAGATGAAAATACCAAATGTGTAAAGGGAGAAAACAAAATTGCCCCCTTGTGTATATTGAGTAGGTTGCACATTGTCTGATAATATACCAAGCAAAGGCCACAGCTCACTTTAGTAAAAATGCCACCAAAACATGTAAAGTCTGAATCTAATCATGAGAGCACATAGATCAAACTTGAGAATACTTCTAAAAAATAACTGATCTGTAATTGTCTCAGGTCAAAATCATGAAAGTCAAGGAAAACTGGGAACTTGCTTTGAATTGAAAGAGGCTAAAAGGAAAATGGCAACTGAAGGGAAAAGTGGTCTTAGGCAAATTAATTCCAGGACATTATTGGCAAAATTGAATGTTCTCTGCAGGTTAGTGATTTCAGTGTTGGTTGTAATGTGGCTACATGAGAGAATATACTTGTTAAGAAGTACACATGGAAGTCTTTGGAGTATTAGGACATTATATTGGTAATTTACCCTCAAAAGATTCAGAAAGTAATTGTTTTGTATTATTCTTGCAGTTTTTTAATAAATGTAAAATTACTTCAAAATAAAATAAAATCATACAGTGTAAAACATTTAACTATATTTAAGAAGAACACAGTTATTTCTAAAACTTATTAAAAGAAATGGTTATTTATATAATTAAAAATCATTCAGGAAAGAAGCTAAATTCTGAATTAAATGTTAAGGTAGAGAGATTTTTCACAAATATTTGTTATTTTTAGTAATCTATTTAAAAAGTTTTTGCATGCATCAGATAAACTAAACATTATGGATAAAATATAATTGATGAAATGCTATTTATAAAATCATAGGTAAAATATTTAATAAGTAATTTAGCAGATAAATTATGCATTCAATGAGAGGAGTTCTTATAAAGCTATGTGCTTGTTTTGTTAAGGAAAATATCCTGTTTTATGAGAGAAAGATAACATTTGTGAAAATTCACTCTTGAATAGGATAAAAACTCAAGACGTAAAAAAACAATCAGTTTCCAGAAAAAAATTTATCTATACTTCTGTTTAGCTATACAAAATTGCATTGAGCTCTGTCAGTGAGGCCTCTAATGAATGGTCTTTTGGGACAGTGATAAATAGGGCTTGTTGAGTGTGAACCATTTTCATGTGTTTTAGTCTTTTTTTCCCTCCCAATGATAACTCCATGGCCTTTGAGATTAGTACTCCATCCTCTCTTCCACAGACTGTGCACGACTTGAAAGTTGGCTCAAGGAGATTTTTGAGTCCTATAGTTCATTAATGCTTGTATTTCCCCTGCTGTGCAGAACATTTTGGGCTCCACTGGTGGCTAAGTGGTAAAGATTATCTGCCTGCCAATGCAGGAGACTTCAATTTTGAAAAAGTGTTTGACTGTAGTGAGGTGGAGGAGAGTTGGGTATATCATATTCTCCAGGGGATCTTCCTGACCCTAGTCTCCTGTATTTCTGGCATTGGCAGGCGAATTCTTTACCACTGGGCTAACTGGGATGCTCAGTCGCTTCAGTTGTGTCCGACTCTGTGACCCCATGGACTGCAGCCCGTCGGGCTTCTCTCTCCATGGGGTTTTCCAGGCAAGAACACTGGAGTGGGTTGGCATTTCCTACTCCAGAGCCACCTGGGAAACCATGCTCAATTATTATTTTTATATTTTGAATTTTTAAAATTTATGTATTATTTTAATTGGAGGCTAATTACTTTACAATATTGTAGTGGGTTTTGCCATACAAAATAATGGTTTGTGAAATTTGTTTTCTTTTTATAAAACTGCCTATGTTACGTCTCTTGATTTTGCCTCTCAGCCTGCAGTGCCTTAAGTACCTCCCACTTGTTCCTTCACAGAAAAAGTTCCTCCACTTCCAGTGTGGCCCAAGGTTGCTACACTCATTTTTAGTCTTCAAGACTTTGAGTTACAGATCTGCCCAGTAAAACATTTGCTGCTTCTGATCCCTAAGTTTTTGCTATAATTTTCTGTTTTGCTTTAGCTCTCTTCCCACAGAGATCCATCTCTTCCCATGAGCTTTGTTTTATAGACTCTCCTGAACCTTTTTGACAAGCATGGCATTAGCTTGCTTAAAGACCAGTTCTGTTGTAAATGTTTTAGGATTATAAAGGCGTTACCAAAGAAAAAAAAATCCACAGACTCAATTTATCAAGGGAATTTTCTCACAGTTAGCTCAAGGGGCCTCCAGATTCCTAAAAGCCTTCAGTACTAGGAATGTTTAATCCAGATCTGGGTGCCAGGCACACATAGGAGGGACAGGACCAGGCTGTATTTTCCCATTGCATTCACCTGAATTTTTCTGGTCCATTGTAGATTTGCCATAATGGAGAGAGAAGTGGCTTTTGTATACAAATATAATATTCTGGTTAGTTTTAGCTCTGAAAAATATATACAGGAAATCCTGCACAGGAAGGTCTCCTGATTTCACAGAATACTATACCTTTCCCTTATAAAATATGCTATAACAATAATAATAGCCAAACAATAGCAACAATTATAATAATAATAATGGAAATTTCCTCAGCATTTATTATGCTAGTACTTTATTAACAATATCTTTATAACATCATGCTAATATGATCCTTAATGTACCAAATGAGAAAGTATCTTATAAAATATATATAATTGGCCTAAGGCCACCCGCAGTTACCACTTGGAGAGTTGTGTCTCAAACCCAATGCTGTTTTGACAAGTCTGTGTTTCAGCCACTCTATTCATTTGCCTCCATGTCTATGTTGCATATAAAAGTTATTCTAAGCAAGAATTAGAGAATCAGCCTTACCATCCCTCTATGCAGTAGTATGACTCTGCTTTGACTCATTGATACAAATTAAAATCACTGTACACAGTATCTGAACTTTTCCAGTAGTAAACATCAGCCTTATCACTCCTGAGAATAAAGGGACTATTCCTTCTGTGTTATGTCTGTTCAAACCATGTTTCAATATGCTGAAGAAGGCCATGATACTGCCTTTATACCTGACCCACAGTTATTTATCTCACATAGCATAAATACCACAGGCTGTCTGGTCAGGATGGGTTCAGGTGTCAGTCAGACCCACCACTTACTAGCGGTGTGCAAGGATATTATTGGTTTTAGTTGATGATGACTTTTCTCTCCAAAATCCATTGTCTTTAAAATATGACCTCTGTTGGGCTTCCTGGTATATTTCTGAATATCAGTAGTGGGAAAGCCAAATTACTTTTTGATCAGCAAGTCTTCCACACCTGATGTAAATCAGTGAATGAAAAATAATACAACAGAAGAAGGTTTTGCCTCACTTCTCACCAGTAGCAAGACTCCAGTTCATACCTATCCAATGCAGTTTGTTACATAAGTGTAAAGAAATATATTCTAATATATGCTTAAACTATTATTTATGAACCTACAAATGAAAAAAGTAGTGACTAATATCACTGATTAAGTGAGATTATTTCATTCTAATTATTGGGAATATAGAAATATTTTTAATTATGTAATTATTTTGTGCTTAGAAACAAGTGAGTATACAGTTGTTTCATGTTAGCAAGGTGAGCTCATGCATTTATGTCTGTCCTCTGCCAAAATGTCTATACAATGACAATAAAATAATTTTTAATGAATCAACTGAAAAAATTTTAAATAAAGCATGGAAACTAGAAAGTGCTAAGTTGACAGCTAACTCACAGATGCTAAGAAGCTGCCAGACATTTAGCAGGCTGCTGAGGGGTGAAAGAATTTAAATCCTCATCTTCCATAGTGAAGGGTAATACAGACATTAAATAGCAAGGTATGGCAATACAAATCTATTCTTTGTTGTTAGAGATGTAGAGGGAATTACCAAAAGAAATGGCAAAAGGATTGAAATGAACTGCCCTTTGAGAGTGAATATTGGAGGGGTAGGTAGTACACTGCTCTTTTCTTTACAAGACTTATAAAATTATTTGATTCTCTAAATTATGTTCATGGATCACCTGGATAAAAGTAAAAGTTATATTAGAAACAAATGAGTAGTTTTTTGAAATACTGTTGCCAGTATGGGTTTTCTGTGCTCTATTGTGAGTACTCTGTAGTAACTAAACCAATAACATCAGATCTGTCAAAGCGTTAAGATGAGTTTTAGTTACATTTTATTGAATCTATCCAAATTCACTTCTATCTCCATCTGAAATAAAGGTTTGAGTACATAAAAGAGAGGAACCTAATCTAATATGAAAATCAAGGGCTTTTCTAAGAAATATGTAACTTATATTGATCTTCAAGGATGAGAAATATTAAGCAGCAGAGGTGCAGAGAATATCATATGCCAAAGATCTGAAGAGAAAGAAACTTGGAACTGAATTCAGGAGCTGCCAGGGCAGGGGGCTGGCAGGGAGGTGGAGTCAGGACTGCTGGGATGGAGGGATCCAGGATCCAAATGGTAATGACGCTGGAGAGATACAGGAGCAAGATCATTTAGGGCCTTGGAAGTCATGTTAAGGGTTTAAGTTCATAAAGTTCTAGATTTTTCTTTAAGAAGAAAAGATTGGTTCTATCATGGAGAATATAAATTAAGAAGAGAGAGAAAGGGAGAAAGAGAAAGGAAGAAGGGAAAGAAATCAATTATTAATACCAAAGCAAACAAAATGAAGCACAGAAAAGGAGAAATTATCATAGTAGTATTTATGACTTAGCTGTGAAATACATGGTATGGTCATAATAATGTAAGCAAAATTTTGATACAACTCATTTGGGAGGAGACTGGAAGAGTGAGGTGGCACTTAAATGGCAAAGTAATATTTTTACTACTTAAGTGAGTTTCTTGAGAAAAGAGGTAGAAGGAGGGTAGCTAAAAAACTTGAAAAGAGAGCTCAGGATGAAATTCATTTGTATGCACACATAATAGCCATAAATGGCACTATATAAAAATTTGAGAGGAAAATCTTATCCCAAAGGGAATAACCATTGATAGTTGAGGAAATATAATGTTTTCTTACAGCACTTTCATTGCTCTATTCTCTACATATTATGTTCACCAAAATGTTGTCCACAGTAGAATCAAATCTGCTCTAGAAAGCAAGGTGACTTACAAGGTATGAGAGTCAGACATTATACTTGGATTCTTTTACCAAAAATTATCTCTGGGTAACAAAATATTTAAGAATAAATTCATTTATGTATTTACATTTAGGTTGGAAGGTTCAAAGTAGAGCTTTCTTTTCTTTTTTTTTTTTTTTATCAAACCAACAATTATTGAATTTCCAATCTTGTTTTTCCCTTTTAGAGGCCAATTGTTTGGCCTGTGTAGCCAGTTTTTCTGAGTTATCATTTGGGGAAATAACCTTTTGTACTTTAGCAGAGGTTTGGCTGCTACTGGCCCCATTAAGGGCAGCATTCCTTGCAAAAGTGTCAGCAAGATGATTTCCTTTAGCTTCCAGAAAGTCAAGTTTATAATGCCCTGAATCTTCATAATAGCTAAAGTGTGTCTATCATACCCTAATGGTGGCTTCTGTGTTTTGGGGCAAGTGTCCCAAGGGCACTTTTTTCTTTTCATATACAAAAAGGAAAAAGGGAATCTAATAATTGAAGGGCTCAAGGGGAGAAGTGTTTATAAACTCTACTTTAGGGCCTTGAAAACCATGCCGTCTGGTTGTTCCCACAAAATTGGGTCAGGGTTGTTGTTTAGTAAAGCATACAGAGGTTTGGCCATAAGAGAGAAATTTGGAATCCAGTTTTAGCAGTACCCAACCAGCCCAGGAAAACCTCGCACTTGGCGCTTAGTTTTAGGTTTTGGGGAACTAAGGACACCATGACGTCCAGCTGGATCTAGGTGTGACCATTGTTCTGCTATCAGATGCCCTAAATATTGAACCTGGGTTTGAACAAACTAATTTTTTTTGGGTGACTTTACTTCCCTTTAGGGCTAAAATCTTTAGCAAATGGATGTTGTCATCCTGTGAAGAGGCCTGAGAAAAAAGCAGAGAAGCAAATAGTTCACATATTGCAGCGAAGTACACCCTTAGCGAACTTCACATCATCCAGATCAGTCTTTAGAACTTGTAAGAAATAAGAAAGACTCTCAGTAAAACCATGACACATTATTGCTCAGGGGAATTGTTTTTCTTCCTAAGTGAAGGCAAAAAGGTACTGGCTAGCTTTATCAACAGGAATACTAAAGAATGCATTGTGTATCTCAATTACAGTGAAGAATATACTTTTGATGAGAATGGATGTTAACAACTATGAAGGTTGGGACAACAGGGTGTGGAGAATTAAGAATGTTGTTTATCACTTGGAGGGATCAAGCCTGGGTCTCTACATTGCAGGCAAATTCTTTACTGTCTGAGCTCCTAGGAGGACAGAGAAAGAGTGAATTTAGGGGCTGAAATTGTGCCCCCACCAAAGTTACTTAAATTTATAACTATCTCTTTTTTCTAATGTCCTGGCTCTTTGCAATAATAGGAGAAACTTGGAGGGTTTTGGTTTAATTTAGGAACATTTAACAGCTAGAGATGAAGGTTAAGAATTTATCAGTTTTCCTTTTAGGTGACTCACGTAGAGTGTGAGAGGGCTGGTTTGCTGTATTAACTAAATTCAGAGACGATGTAGTTTCCCATTCTATCCCGATTCTTTTTATTGAAGGGAAAACTCCTGGTTCAGCCCATTAATAAATGTGTGTGTGTGTGTGTGTGTGCGCGCACATGTTCACGTGCTCAGTTGTGTCCTACTATTTGCGACCCCATGGACAGTAGCCCACCAGGCTCCTCTGTGTGTGGAGTTTTCCAGGCAAGACTACTGGATTGGGTTGTGATTTGCTACTCCAGGAGATCTTCCTGACCCAGGGATCAAATCCACATCTCTTGTGTCTGTAGCACCGGCAGTGGGATTCTTTACCAGCTATGCCACTTGGGAAGCCCGTTAATAAACAGAGTTAAAATATTTGGCAAAACTAATACAATTATGTAAAGTTTAAAAATAAAATAAAATTTAAAAAAATAAATAAATTAAAAACAAAAACAAAAAAAACAAAAAAAAACTACCCTGGTGGAATCAACATCTGAAGGAAGACCAGAACAGATTCATCAGATTTTGGTGTGCAAGCCTGAATTTTGCTCTGTTGAACAGGGTTGAAAAATCCCTAAAAATTGCCTACTGAAGTCCCCTAAGGATTACTCAGACCTGATCTTTTAATAAATAAGTGGGCTGGTCTCCCAGTTGTAATTCTAGAGACCTTTCAGGATTTTTCCTATTAGTGGTTTTTGTTGAACACTGGGCCTGGCCTTCCCTGACAAAAAAATTAACTAGCTGATATAACTCAGAGAAATGAGATTGATACATTTGAATCACTATATTACCTTCCTCAGAAGATCTGTGAGGATCTTTGGTTCCTTCAAGAAAATCTTTGACTATGGCCCACAGTTCAGCTTTAGTCTGGGGAATATAAGAAACCAAGAGTGTAGCCTCTAGATACTCAGAAGACTGCATTTTAGAGGAACAGGTTCTGAACAATATAGAAGAAAAGGGAGTGGGAAGAGTTTCAGAGAAAAAGGGAAGTTTGGTGAGAGAATTAGCACAGGGGCAACCGAGCATATAAAGAAGGCATAGGTGGGCACAGAAGGAAGGAGGAAGATGATGCCAGAGGTGGAATCTAAACATAAGCTGAGGCACAGAGACAAGATGACACAAAAGGCAGAGCCCGAGACAAAGAAATCAAGGAGGAAGAAGCCCCTCTCTACAAATTGCCTGCTTTCATTCAGTCTCCAGAGCCTTCAGGTATTTTTTGTTGTTGTTGTTTATTGTCTAGGTGTATGGCTAGTATTTATGGGAAAGTCAGGTTTTAGGAAGTCATCTCTCCATGCCAGTTAACAATCTATTTCTTTCTAAAGGAGAAAAGCGTAGGAAAGTGTCGGCGTCCTTCTTATGTTTGTGACGTATCAAAGTTGGACCCTTGTTGGAAAGTTGTTATATCTTGCATTTTGAAAGGAAGAAGCAAGTATGTCTACCTGCAAATCTTGAGAATTTTTCCTAATTGGGATTCCTAATTCCTTAACTTAAAGGAAATGTGAAGATTGCTAATATGAGTTCTGTGACCTCATATGCCTCGTAAGAGGCATAGAATTGTGTGTTAACGCTCTAGTAACTGACATGAGGCACAACCATTGTCCCGTGGCTCTCTTGATCCCACCTGGTTTGCAATTTTGCTTGGCTCTTCATCCTCTCTCAAATATCCACTTTAATATTTCTTGATAGTGCCAGTAACTTTCCAGCCAAACATAATGTGTTTCTTGCCAGACGTTGTTCTGCTATCACAGGCTGTGTTCCAGAACACCAAATTCTTTCTTCAACACCATAAATACAGCTGACTATTTTTCATACCATCCCTCCTTTCTTCAAAATGACAATCTAGAGGCAGAAATACAAATACACAGTGAAATTAAATTAAAATTGAAGATTGAAGTGAAAAATACTTTCAACTTCTTATTCAGGGGCTTAATAAATACTTTATCCATTTCTATTTTTTCTTGCTGTTTTTGTCTTGTTTTGCAGTTTATTTTATGGGTATTGTCAGGTTTCTTGACGCATTTTGTCTGTGTATCTTGGAAGGAGTCCTATTCGCTGAAAGTGCTACATCAGAAAGCGGATGGCATTCTTTCAGAGATATGTTAGAAGAGATTCTTACCCTAATGAAAAGTTAGATTTAATATCTCCAAGGTCACTTTCAACTCTAATGGACAAAGATATACTTTGCAAGCTTATCACATCTCATTGGAAAGGAGCTATTGTTTTTACTTAATTCTGTATTCTAGAACTAATGGGTCCTTTGAATACATCAAAATTATTCAAAGGATATTACATCTAATATATACTATTCTAAAAATCACAAAATTAAAAAGAACCTAGGTTAATCATAAGGGCTGATTTATTGCTCTACTACACAAGAAGCCTACCATTAACCTAACAGAGGCTCCACACAGAAAAATCATTCTGCAGTGAAGGAGGCCAAAAAGAAAACTAGCCCCATGCTGAAAGAGAACCTATTATGGGTGATTTGATGATATTAATGGCATTTTCCTTCCTTTTCAGTATTGTAAAACCTAAACATTTTAATGGTGCTCATTTCCTTGCCTGGAGGGGAAAGATTGCATTACTCTAAACCTTTTGTAAATTTTAGAGCATATGTTATATAGTAATTTGATTCTCAGACTTTACTGAGTTTAGGGAGCTTCATGCCTTTGATCAGAAGCTGTGAAGTGAGAGCCACTAGGGCTCCAGCCCCTGTCTGCCAACCACTGGACTTCATGATGGTTCACGCTGCCAGGTGGACAGAGACTGATTATTTTCTGGGTCCCAGTTTCTAAGTCCTGCACTGTAGGTTAGCCCAGCCCATAAAGTTGACTTTGTGTATACAGTGCTCCGAAATGGCATAATCAACACATTTTTCTTTCTGCACATGGCAGCAGAAGAGAAGAACATGCTGTATTAATTGATCTGCTGAAACCTTGGTCCACGGGGAAATAAATCTTTCAACCCTTGAGTTATAAGGACTGTAGTTTTCCTAGGGAAATGCAGATCTTTGAATTTGCTTTTCTGTGTTAAGCCAAACCTTAGTTTTCCATTCGCCTATGCGTTCGGGAACACTAGAAATCATTCTTATCTGTCCAATATGTTAATGATTATTATAATTTCCAATATTAGATTCTCCTATTTCTCATGCACAACAATGATCTACTTTAGAAGAACAGTAACAGTAGAACAAACGAAAGATATAGAACTCTTCTTCAGTCGTAACCAACACACTATCTCTTACTGAAGAACAATTGAGAATCAAATTGCCAATAAAATTGAGAGGATGCCTGTGGCAGATTGAATTCAGTTCAGTTCAGTTCAGCCGCTCAGTCGTGTCCGACTCTTTGCAACCCCATGAATTGCAGCACGCCAGGCCTCCCTGTCCATCACCAACTCCCGGAGTTCACTCAGACTCGCGTCCATCGAGTCAGTGATGCCATCCAGCCATCTCATCCCCTGTTGTCCCCTTCTCCTCCTGCTCCCAATCCCTCCCAGCATCAGAGTCTTTTCCAATGAGTCAACTCTCCGCATGAGGTGGCCAAAGTACTGGAGTTTCAGCTTCAGCATCATTTCCTCCAAAGAAATCCCAGGGCTGATCTCCTTCAGAATGGACTGGTTGATTGAATTATTATGTATTAATTTTTCACCACTCTCTGAATTCATAACTTTTGTCACCTAATTTTGCAAGTCCTTTCCGAAAAAGTGGGCTCTACTTTTCACTCCTTCAGGTTTGCCCTTCAGGTTTGCCTGGTGGATATAAGTGAATGCACACGGCAAAAAAGGAAACAAAGTGAAGCATGAATGGGCTTGCTCCCTGGAATTTCTGCCATCTAGGGAAGAACATGCAGCCAAGTAGCCCTCTAGTCCAAGGAGACCGGATATCCTTGGGGGAGAGCTCCATGACAGATCTAAAGGTCTATGTGAAGCATAGATTCAGCCTATCGCAGCTGATCCTCAGCTGAAACACAGACTCACAAGAAAGCTCAGCTATTAGTGAGGTTGCCTAACTAATTTTCGATCAGATACAAGAATGGTTTAGAGATTTATGAAAAAAAAATGTGCTTTTTTTCTGTTTGTGACATCTTATTACAGAGAATGTCTTATTAATTCTGTATACTTATGATTAAAATGATTATCACAGATTTACATTTTACTAATGTCCAGGTCTTTTACTCATAGTGGATCTCCTAAATGCCCTTCTCAGAAGCTTATTTACTTTAATCACCTGTAAATTTTTAAAATGTGGTCATAAAGTAAAAATAACAAAACTTTTGATGCATGAAAAGATCAATTCTTTAGAAAACAGGCCGAGAATAACTCACTTCCCTAGAGTTACATATTAACCATTCACTGAAAAATAATTAAATCATTTAATGAAAATGGACAAATTAAAAATCCTAGAAAAAAATTTGATTTAGGTTATAAGTAATAGCAATATGCGTCTCTGTAGAACAACTCATTCACTAAAGAGTTCAACACTGCCATTTCACATCGGTGCTTACGAGAATGGTGTGACACTGCAAGATGCACTTACTTTAGCAGATTGTGTCTAAATGCACGTGTTATTTTACGTAGACAAGAAGTAGTGGGAAGGATTTTGGTGATGAATATTAGAACATTTCAGATTTAAGGAGAAATTCTTCATGTTTATGGTCACCAAAAACATTTGAGGTTTACTGATTTTAAACTTTCAAAGATCAAGTTTTCCATACCACCTGTTCTACGTCAAACCTCTTATTGTTTTGCCAAGGATCTCCACATCTGTGTATTCTTATTTGGAGGAATCCAAGGTTGAAACTCCATGCTTTAGGGAAAGGACATGCTTGGATATGGTTGCTATGATCAGTCTCCATCGAGCAAGTAAGGATTGCCAAGAGTAATGAATTCTCCTCACCGTGAAGGCGATTTTGTAGCAGTGGCAGAAAACTTTTTTCCAAAGTTCTGTTTGCAAACCACAAGCCTTTCTGGTTGTTGTTCATCTGACCGAGTTTTGTCTATTTGTAGTATCCTGGCTCATAAATTTCTGTGATTCTTCCTTCAACCCCATTCTACAGAATCATTGCCAAGCTCATTGATATCATGCTTTCAGTTTATGACATTCTCTATGCTTCCTGATGGGTAGCAACGATCTTCAGGTCATTTCCCTGAAACTGGGAAACCTTTTGATACCTAGTGTGATTATTTGCTTCAAACCCTTACATGTACCTCCTTTTCCTAACACCTGAGGAACTTCTGAGTTCTGGGTTTTATATATATATATATATATATATATATATATATATATATATATCAAATAGCTTCATCAAATGTCTATGAAGAAATGCTCAGGTAAATGTTGAACAAAAATGAAATTTCTTTCAATGAAGGAAAAAAGATTCAGGCAGCTATATCAAATGTTGTTTAAGCTATGACTGTGGTGGTTCTGGTGAATGGTTGCCATTGTTGGAAACTATAATTAAATCCCTTCAAGGAAAGCACTATAATAAGAAATACATGTTATACTTATTAACCTGACAATGGTATATATATGTAGCATTTGAGGATCTTCTAAAGTTAAAAATATAACAGCTTATTATCCCTGAGTAGTTATATCTTCAAAATTAGGAACGTCTGTACCCTGAAATTAGCTTTCCTATCAAATGTATTAATTATTTCATTTTATGCATGCATGCACACTTTAAGGTGCTTCAGTCTTATCCTGCATTGGCAGACAGGTTCTTTACCACTAGCGCCACCTGAGAGGCCCCTTCATTTAATATATATTTATTCAAAATCTACCATGGACTAGATATGGTCTTAGTTGATAAGGGTATCATGGTTAACATACATCTGTGCATGGAACTTACTTCCATTCTAGTGGAGGAGATAAACAGTACTCAACAGTTACATTAAAGCTTAGTAACGTGGGAAATGCTGTATAAAAGAATAAATGCAGAGCTCATGAGAGTATGTAACATAATACAAACTGGTAAAGAAGGGCAAAGAGAAAGTAACAGTAAGCTGAAATGAAATTTAAAGATTGACTTAACTACATTAGTGAAAAGCTCTAGGTGCAGTTTCTGTAGAGAAAAGTGCACCCTGAGACCAATAGGAGAATGGTGTGTATTGGTTTCTTAGTGCTGCTGGAGCAAAGTACCACACACTGGGTGAACTAAAACAACAGAAATGTGTCCTCCTGCAGTCCTGCAAATACAGATGGAAACTCAAGTTAACTTCAGACTTGGTTAGAAGGAAGAAAATTTGGGCATTCATGTTAAAAATTTAAGGGCTACCCCTAACATAGCATAAAGTTGAAATAAAAATATAAGAACTATTTTTTTTTATCAATCTGTAGTTAATAAAGAACAAAAAAGATGAGGAATAAGCATGGCAAATATAAAACCTTAATAATATGGTGGAATTAGGTTCAAACATATCATAAGCCCCATGAATATTATTCTTGCTTACTAAGAAACTGAAAATCTCAGATAATATTACTTTTGAAGTGTTAGATTTGGCTAACTTTACCAAGGAAAGACAAATTATGGGAGTTGAAGATGGATTGGAAAGGAGAAAAAGCATAAAGGTCAAGAAAAGTTCAGAGAACATTTCAGTCTTGGTGGTAAGAATAGAAATGAAGTAAAATAGGTATTTTAAGAAAATACTTAGAAAGTAGGTTTAATAATATATAATCCAAGGGTCACAAACCCATGTGTTCCTAAATCTTACAATTCCCTGAAGTTATCCTCACGACTGAACTTTTAAAATAACTGACTATAGGTCCCAGTCCCCGAAACTGAGAAATACAGGTCCCCCTTTTTGCTTTACATCTCTCAAGATTTGTAAGTAACTATTATGCCTCTTAGTGATCTGATACTTATATCCTGTCTCCTGTCAATTCTGTCTATATTACATATCCTATGCCCTGTGACTCTCTTTCTACTTTGCCTCAAACATATCATAAAATTCATTTATCTACTTCTAGTAACCACAAATATTACAAAACGTTGTATATCAGACTTTTATTCAAAATGAGGAGAGTCAAAAGAGTATAACAGAAAAGCATCAAATTAAAAAACATAGTCATCCTTTACCTTAAGCCTACCTCAGCCTTCCATGGGGGGTTCCCAGATGGTGCTAGTGGTAGAGAATCTGCCTGCCAGGGCAGGAGATGTGGGTTTGATCCCTGGATTAGGAAGATCCTGTGGAGTATGAGCTGGAATTCCACTCCAGAATTCTTGCCTGGATTTGAATGCAGAGCTCCAAAGAAGAGCAACGAGAGATAAGAAAGCCTTCAGCAATCAATGCAAAGAAATAGAGGAAAATAATAGAATGGGAAAGACTGGAAATCTCTTCCAGAAAATTAGAGATACCAAGGAAACATTTCATGCAAAGATGGGCTCAATGAAGGACAGAAATGGTAGGGACCTAACGGAAGCAGAAGATATTAAGAAGAGGTAGCAAGAATACAGAGAAGAACTATACAAAAAAGAGCTTCACAACCCAGATAATCATGATGGTGTGATCACTCACCTAGAACCAGACATCCTGCAATGTGAAGTCAAGTGGGTGTTAGGAAGCATCACTATGAACAAAGCTAGTGGAGGTGATGGAATTCCAGTTGAGTTATTTCAAATCCTGAAAGATTATGCTGTGAAAGTGCTGCACTCAATATGCCAGCAAATTTGGAAAACTCAGCAGTGGCCACAGGACTGGAACAGGTCACTTTTCATTCCAATCCCAAAGAAAGGCAGTGCCAAAGAATGCTCAAACTACCGCACAATTGCACTCATCTCACACACTAGTGAACTAATGCTCAAAATTCTCCAAGCCAGGCTTCAGCAATATGTGAACTGTGAACTTCGAGATGTTCAAGCTGGTTTTAGAAAAGGCAGAGGAACCAGAGATCAAATTGCCAACATCTGCTGGATCATGGAACAAGCAAGAGAGTTCCAGAAAAACATCTATTTCTGCTTTATTGCCTATGCCAAAGCCTTTGACTGTGTGGATCACAATAAACTGTGGACAATTCTGAAAGAGATGGGAATACCAGACCACCTGACCTGCCTCTTGAGAAACCTATATGCAGGTCAGGAAGCAACAGTTAGAACTGGACATGGAACAACTGACTGGTTCCAAATAGGAAAAGGAGTACGTCAAGGCTGTATAATGTCACCCTGCTTATCTAACTTATATGCAGAGTACATCATGAGAAACCCTGGGCTGGAGGAAGCACAAGCTGAAATCGAGATTGCTGGAAGAAATATCAATAACCTAAGATATGCAGATGATACCACTCTTCTGGAAGAAAGTGAAGAGGAACTAAGACGCTTCTTGATGAAGGTGAAAGAGGAAAGTGAAAGAATTGGCTTAAAGCTCAACATTCAGAAAACTAAGATCATGGCATCTGGTCCCATCACTTCATGGCAAACAGATGCGGAAACAGTGGAAACAGTGTCACACTTTATTTTTGGGGGCTCCCAAATCACATGGTGATTGCAGCCATGAAATTAAAAGACGCTTACTCCTTGGAAGGAAAGTTATGACCAACCTAGACAGCATGTTGAAAACCAGAGACATTACTTTGTCAACAAAGATCCATCTAGTCAAGGCTATGGTTTTTCCAGTGGTCATGTATGGATGTGAGAGTTGGACTATAAAGAGGGCTGAGTGCAGAAGAATTGATGCCTTTGAACTGTGGTGTTGGAGAAGATTCTTTAGAGTCTCTTGGACTGCAAGGAGATCCAACCAGTCCATCCTAAAGGAAATCAGTCTCGAATATTCACTGGAAGGACTGATGCTGAAGCTGAAACTCCAATACTTAGGCCACCTTATGCGAAGAGCTGACTCATTGAAAAGACCCTGAGCTGGGAAGATTGAGGGCAGGAGGAGAAGGGGATGACAGAGGATGAGATGGCTGGATGGCATCACCGAATCAATGGACATGGGTTTGGGTGAACTCCGGGAGTTGGTGATGGACAGGGAGTCCTGGCATGCTGCGGTTCATGGGTTCAGAAAGAGTCAGACATGACTGAGCAACTGAACTGAACTGAATTCTGGCCTGGAAAATTTCATGGGCAGAAGAGTCTGGTGGGCTGCAGTCCATGGGGCCACAAAGTGTCAAATACAACTGAACGACTAAGCACACAGCCTTCTCTGACATCACAAGTTTATCCCTGGTTGTGATTTGTCAGTCAGTCAGTTCAGTTGCTCAGTTGTGTCCAACTCTTTGTGACCCCATGAATCGCAGCATGCCAGGCTTCCCATCATGAACTCCCAGAGTTTACCCAAACTCATGCCCACTGAGTTGGTGATGCCGTCTAACCATCTCATTCTCTGTCGTCCCCTGCCTTCAATCTCCTCCTGCATTCAATCTTTCCCAACATCAGGGTGTTTTCAAATGAGTCAGCTATTCACATGGTGGCCAAAATATTGGAGTTTCAGCTTTACAATCAGTCCTTCCAATGAACACCCAGAACTATTTCCCTTAGGATGGACTGGTTGGAGTCCAAGGGCCTCTAAAGAGTCTTCTCCAACACCACAGTTCAAAAGCATCAATTCTTCTGTGCTCAGCCCTCTTCCCAACTCTCACATGAATACCATACATGACCACTGGAAAAACCATAGCCTTGACTAGACGGGTCTTTGTTGACAAAGTAATGTCTCTGCTTTTCAACATGCTGTCTAGGTTGGTCATAACTTTCCTTCCAAGGAGTAAGCATCTTTTAATTTCATGGCTGCAATCACCATGTGATTTGGGAGCCCCCAAAAATAAAGCCTGACACTGTTTCCACTGTTTCCGCATCTGTTTGCCATGAAGTGATGGGATCAGATGCCATGATCTTAGTTTTCTGAATGTTGAGCTTTAAGCCAACTCTTTCACTCTCCTCTTTCACCTTCATCAAGAAGCTTCTTAGTTCCTCTTCACTTTCTGCCATAAGAGTGGTGTCATCTGCATATCTGAGGTTATTGATATTCCTCCTGGCAATCTTGATTCCAGTCTGTGCTTCCTCCAGCCCAGCATTTGTCATGATGCACTCTGCATAGAAGTTAAACATATAAGGCAAGCAGGGTGACAATATACAGCCTTGACATACTCCTTTTCCTATTTGGAACCAGTCTGTTGTTCCATGTCCAGTTCTAACTGTTGCTTCCTGACCTGCATATAGGTTTCTCAAGAGGCAGGTCAGGTGGTCTGGTATTCCCATCTCTTTCAGAATTTTCCACAGTTTATTGTGATCCACACAGTCAAAGGCTTTGGCATAGGCAATAAAGCAGAAATAGATGTTTTTCTGGAACTCTCTTGCTTGTTCCATGATCCAGCGGATGTTGGCAATTTGATCTCTGGTTCCTCTGCGTTTTCTAAAACCAGCTTGAACATATCGAAGTTCATGGTTTACGTATTGCTGAAGCCTGGCTTGGAGAATTTTGAGCATTACTTCACTAGCGTGTGAGATGAGGGCAATTGTGCAGTAATTTGAGCATTCTTTGGCACCTCCTTTCTTTGGGATTGGAATGAAAAGTGGCCTTTTCCAGTTCTTTTCCATGGCTGAGTTTTCCAAATTTGCTGACATGTTGAGTGCAGCACTTTCACAGCATCATTTTTTAGGATTTGAAATAACTCATCTGGAATTCTATCACCTCCACCAGCTTTGTTTGTAGTGATTCTTCCTAAGGCCCACTTGACTTCACATTGTAGGATGTCTGGCTCTAGTGAGTGATCACACCATCATGATTATCTAGGTCATGAAACTCTTTTTTGTATAGTTCTTCTTTGTATTCTTGCCTCCTCTTCTTAATACCTTCTGCTTCCGTTAGGTCCCTACCATTTCTGTCCTTCATTGAGCCCATCTTTGCATGAAATGTTCCCTTGGTATCTCTAATTTTCTTGACGAGATCGCTAATCTTCCCTATTCTATTGTTTTCCTCTGTTTCTTTTCACTGATCACTGAGGAAGGCTTTCTTCTCTCTCCTTGCTATTGCTTGGAACTCTGCATTCAAATGGGTATATCTTTCCATTTCGCCTTTACTTTTTGCTTCTCTTCTTTTCACAGCTATTTGTAAGGCCTCCTCAGACAGCTATTTTGCTTTTTTGGTTGTGATTACCCTTCTGGATTTTTCCCTAAACCATGTGATTCATAAGCACTTCTATCTCTTTCTTGGTTCCCTCCCACAGTCATGCTCTTCAGATCTTCTTATTCACCAGTGAGAGAGTCATTTCCTAGGCAGGTTGATAAGGAGTCTAGGGGTCCCCAGGGACAGAGGGGTCTGGAATTCTCAAGGAGGAAGAAAGGACAAACCTTTTTTCCCTTCTCTACATTCCTTAGGATTATATAACAATAATGTGTCCTGCCTGAGGACAGTCTCTGGATTAAACCTTCTGGCTAATTCTGTTATCTTAAAATGTAAATTATGGGGGTCTTTACAACCTCTAGACATTCTTTGGATTCATTGGAGAGTATATAACTTCACTGCTAACACTAGCAAGCGGGTACTCTTTCTGCCCCCTTCTGATGCCTATGTCAGAAGCTTTCTCTATCTCCTTTATACTTTAATAAAACTTTATTACACAAAAGCTCTGAGCGATCAAGCCTCGTCTCTGGCCCCGGATTGAATTCTTCTCCTCTGGGGGCCAAGAATCCCAGTGTCTTCGTGTGAATCAACAACAACTTTCACCAGCATGGAGAAAAAGCTGTCAACAGCCACTCAAGAGTTTCAGTTTCTTCCATTTCTCTCTCCATTTTCCCTGCCTAACAACAGTGTCCATTCACGAGCACAGTCTCAGTGCATTATTCATTCAGAACATCCAGTGTCCTTACCTTGTTTTGCTGACTCTTTTGCCTTGCAGAATACAGAAGAATCATGGGTTCAAAATATTTAGGAGAGTTGTTTAAATCTGTCCTTCTTTTTAAAGATTCTTCATAATTGAGCCCATAGCCTGGAGGACGGGGCAAAAATGTGCTGGGGGTTTTTCTTCATTCTACTCCTGATTGTTTGCTGTGTGCATGTGTGCCCAGTTGCTCAGTCTTATCCAACTCTTTGCAACTCCATGGGCTCCTCTTTCCATGGAATGATCTAAGCAAGAATACTGGAGTTGGTTGCCATTTCCTCCTCCTGTTTGCTGTGTACTAGGAGAAGGCAATGGCACCCCACTCCAGCACTCTTGCCTGGAAAATCCCATGGATGGAGGAGCCTGGTGGGCTGCAGTCCATGGTGTCGCTGAGGGTCAGACACGACTGAGTGACTTCACTTTCACTTTTCCTTTCATGCACTGGAGAAGGAAATGGCAACCCACTCCAGTGTTCTTGCCTGGAGAATCCCAGGGACGGGGGAGCCTAGTGGGCTGCCGTCTATGGGGTCGCACAGAGTTGGACATGACTGAAGTGACTTAGCAGCAGCAGCAGCAGCAGCAGGGTAATATTTTGGTATATTGAAAAATATTGTGTGGTGGTATTTTAAATCATTTTCTCCTTTGGACTGTGTTACATTTCTCATAATGTAGGCTTCCTGATTTTAGTATTTAAGTCATATCATTTTAACATTGCATATCATTCATATTCAATTTGTATTACTTTGATTTGAAATGAATATTTTGTTTTCTTTGTTTTCTTGTACTCCTTTAACTTTCTAATATTTTAGATGATTCTTTTAGTTCCTTAACATATGCTTTAGTAGTTTTTATTTGTTTTAATATTCAGTATTTTTTAATGAAAAAGTAACAGCACATTTAGTTGACTATATAATACTAATTTAGTTAAGAGTTAAATTGTTTCTATTAAGATTAATTCCTTTTTTATTGAAATATAGTTGATTTACAATATTATGTTAGTTTCAGGTATAAAGCATAGTGATTCAGTAGTTTTGTAGGTTATACGCAATTTTAAGTTATTACATAATAATGGTTATAGTTCTCTGTGCTGTGCAGTATAACTTGTGCTTATCTCTTCAGTAGTTTGCATAGTAGTTTATATCTCTTAATCTCCTCTGCTTGTGTGCTTGTGCTTAGTTGTCTCAGTCGTGTCCGACTCTTTGTGACCCCATGGAATACAGCCCACCAGGCTCCTCTGTCCATGGGATTCTCCAGGCAGGAATACTGGAGTGGGTTGCCATGCCCTCCTCAAGGGGATCTTCCTGACCTAGGGATCAAACCTGTATTTCCTGAGTCTCCTGTGCTGCAGGCAGATTCTTTACTGCTGAGCCACTGGGGAAGCTCCTGGTACTATCTTAACTCTCCCCTTTCCCCCCTCCCCACTGGTATCCAGTTTGTTTTTTGTATCTATGAGTCTCTTCTGTTTTATTATGCACTTTGTTTTATCTTTTAGATTCTACATATAAATGACAATATACAGTATTTGTCTTCCTCTAACTTATTTCACTATGCATAATACTCTCTAGATTAATCTACATAGTTGCAAACATTTTTTCTTTAGATTTATAAACTATTATCTATTTTAATTTATTAAAACTCTTTAAAAGCTACAAATTTAAAAAACTATTATTTTATTTCTGTGTTATCTCTTTTATTGTAGCCTTTTTGCAGTCTCAGCTTTAGTAGTCTTTCATTTTTGTCTTACTCATTTTATTGTTTTTATTTTACTGTTTTTATTTTATTGCTTTGTCATAATTATGCATTTTAATACTTCTGTCTTAATATTTTTCTGATTAAAAATTACATCTAATTTTAACCTTTCTTAAAACTTTAATTTTGGGCTTTGCTTTATAATTTTAACATTGCTGACTTTTTCCTCATCTTTTAGATTTAGTGTAAAGTGTAATAGTCTCTTAGTTTCTGTGACAGGTATAGAAGCTCCAAATGATGTTTGAGATATATTTTGAGAAAAGTAAGTGATTAGTTCCAGCTAATAGAACATAGGTTGATGGCAGAGGAAATGGCATTTCAAGGGCAAAAGATAATCTTCTTTGTTGAGGTCTTCCTAGGTGTCCAGTATGATGAAAGTGCTGCATTCAGATAAGTCCCTTTATCTTCCCAACAGTCAAGCATAGATGGTATTATATCCAGTTTACAAATGACTCAACTAGAGTTTCATGAAGACTAACTTTTCCTAGATTATCCAACTAATAGAAGATAGAAACCACGCCCATCTGACTAATTCCTACCTTCTCTGCATCACATTTGCTCATTGAAATGGTGGACCAGGTGACTTAAACAGAACCAGAACACACTGGTGCATAAACTGACTGGATGGTGACATTCTTCATAAAACCATATTGGACATAACAGGGAGAAGTCTGCATACTCTTTCGAGGTAGTTAAGAAAGGCAGGTGAGGGCCTATCTTTATGATTATATCTGTAAATAAGCCCACTATATCTACTTGTAGGCTTCCCAGGTGGCTCTGTGGTGAAGAATCCATCTGCCAGTACAGGAGATGCCGGAGCTGTGGACTCAATCCCTGGGTCAGGCAGATCCCCTAGAGTAGGAAATAGAATCCCACTCCAGTACTTTTTTGCCTGGAAAATTCCATGGACAGAAGAGCTTGGTGGACTGTAGTCCATGGGGTCGCAGAAAGTCAGACATGACTGACCAACTAAGCATGCACACATATATATTTAACAGTATTTTTATATTGAGAGGAAAAATTGTGGAGATGTCTTCTAAAGACTTTTTTCTCTCATGAAAATTCAAATGTTTAAATCTCATCCACTAACTTTTCTGTTTAACATTTGATAGAAAATGTATTTCTACTTAGTAAAGTAACTACTAATTGCAATCTAATTACCTTAAAAATATGTTCCTGGGAAACATGTCCATTTTATGAAATCACTGAGTTTGTTATAAATTTTTCTCCAGAATTCTAAACTAGTACTACTATGCTCTTTAAGCTTTCCACTACTTTATAAACACTCTTGTTGGCCGCAGAGTATTTATAGAGTATACGCCAAACTTAATTCAACTAAGAGGCTGGGTTTGTTTTTCAGTATTTTGAAAACTGCATAAATTTTGATGATTGACACTCAGGGTGTGATTCTTTTTCCTGGACTGAAAAATAAATGAAATCTTTCTACTTTTGAATAATAAATACCCACAACTTAAACAGAGTAAGAGAGCTCTGGTTATTTGTTTTTCAAAGTGCATTCACTATTAGAAAGTAGACTTAGAAGAAACAGCCTTTTGTGTTCATTTAATTTTAAAATTTCTCAGGGAAGATACTAGTGACTTATATTAGTACTGTTATAGTTCCCCTAAAATTACCTATGCATCCCTTCTTAATCAGATTCATTAAATTCAGCATTATTACTAGTGTATATTTAGTTCTTCTAACCATATGGATTAGCTTGTCAAGTAAACAGCATATATGACTTAACACCATTAAGTTATATGTTTTGAATCTGATTCATTTATTACCCCTTAATGCATATTTATGTATGACTATAATCTTATCTGTATTATATTGATTGTTAATTGAATTTTAAAATAATTTGATTATATTATTAACAACTTTTATCTTCAGCATATTGGGATTATAAAACATTTTCAATAATTTAGTAACTTTCCCAAGTTTCCCACTGGCAAGTAGGTGCCAAAATATTTAATGCTTTAAAAAAATCCATACAAGTCAGTAAGAGTCATATGCAGTTTAAGTAAAGCAATAAGGACTGTCAAAAGTACTGAAAAGTCATAGACATTAGGATAGTAAATACTGAAAAGAAATACCTTACCTGTGATAATATAAATCACACTTGGAAAGTAAACCACGTTTCATGAGATAAAGTATTGTCCAATGTTTTGTTTAGACAGGAAGTTCACTTTTTATTTAATCACAATGTCTCCTTAGTTCGGAGTTCTAGTAACTGCCCAGATAACCTTTCCTTGCTTCACTTTTTTCTCTTTCTGTCTTTATTTTATTTGCTTTATTTTTGCTTTTTTGTAATGTTGTTGCTCAAGTAGTCTCTGAGTTGGATCTAGGAATTTGGGTGCAGAGGATTTCTTATAAAAAATCACCACTACTTTCACTACAATTAGAAATTAGTCAAAATGAATGCTAGTAACTTACTTATTAAAAACAAACAAAAAAGATGTAAATAGACTGCTACACATAAAGCACAGCAGAGAAATAATGGAGCCATGCACACCCATCACTTATCCTATCTCTGACTCCTGGTACTTAATTAGAATAATCTCAGGATAGAGATCACTATCTGTATACATCATTAGTTACTCCTTGTAGGTGCTGATTTGACTTCATTGGTGTCCTCTTCAGTCTCTTGTTTTCAGGTTGATGTAGAAGGTGGTGTGGACAGAGAATACTGGTGTTAATATAAGTATCAGGCATCATCTCAATAAACAGGGTGTAAATGGAGCAAACTGAAGGCTCTTTCCAGATTTCAGCCCTGCTAATCTCCCACAATGCAGATGTTCTCTCTGATGTCATAGGATGAGAGCTGGGGAGAGAGGACCTCTATTGAAAAATGTTAAATGTTTTTGACAAAAATAGGAATTTTTGTAGAATATTTGCAGTGAATTAGAATATAACCAGGGGAATCTTATTCTGAGAAACACTAGGACAAATTTTACAGGTCTCTTTGCCGATGTGTGTATATTTTAACAAGTTATGCTCAAATTGGATGAGTAAATTTGTAGCCTATTTTTCCATTTACTGTTAAATAGAACTAGTTGTCTAAAAACACTTGTAAAAATTCAATGACTATATATTTTTAAATGGATATAACATTATTTATTGCCATTCCCTATTTTTATTATTTTTTTTCAGTTTGTAATGATGCACATTTTCAAGCATTGGGTTTTTTCTGAATTAGAGATTAGTTTTGTAGGTAAATTCCTAAAGTGATTAAAGTATGTAAATGTTTATATAACTCTTAATTCATATCGACAGATGTATATCCTTAGCTGCCCTATTTTTAAATGTTGTCTTAGGCTCTCTTTTCATCTGACTCTGCATATTCTCCCATGGCAAACTAATATACTCCCATGACTTTAATTACCATCTTTAGTCAATTGTGTTACACTTGGAGGTCAAGAACTCAGGAGACAACTCTCAATTTACATATGCAGGCTTAACAACCTTTTGATTAATTCATGTTAGTCAAATGATTAACATCCCCATTTGGATGCTCAGTAGGCTACATATTCACAACATGTACAAAATCTGTGCTTTTTTTGATAGCCCTATCCTAAGGTGTGGGCTCAATGGGACTTTTTTTTTTTTTTGCTTTCCTGATGGCTCAGATGGTAAAGAATCTGCCTGAAATGCAAGTGACCCAGGTTTGATCCCTGGGTTGGGAAGATCCCCTGGAGAAGGGAATGACAACCCACTCCAGTATTCTTGCCTGGAGAATTCTATAGACACAGGAGCCTGGCAAGCTACAGTCCATGCGGTTGTAAACAGTCAGACATGACTGAGTGACTAACACTTCCTTTCTCAGGAATCCTTTCTTTAATGCCTTTAATCACTGAACACAGAATTTTCAGAGAGGTGATTGGGATGCCTAGGCAAGTTTCTCCATAATAGTTCTTCACCTTTTTCTGAAGTAGATTTTATATTTAAGGCCATAATAAAAATGAGCACTGAATGTCTTTTTTTCTTTTTTTTTTACAACCCGGTCATCAAAATAAAGAGTATATGAATTTTTTTGTGTTGATTTATAAGTTATAAGTAAAGTCTTAGTACTGAAGAATTTGAGAAGTAAAATTACAGAAACCACAATATAAAATTAACAAGTATAAACTTTTATATAAACTTAGATAACATGTTTAGTGTACAAAAATATTTTCTGCTCCCTTGAATAAAAATTAAATCATGTTTTAATGTAAAAAAAATCCTCTCCCATCCTCAAACAAAAACTAAATGAAATCCAGTTAAATCATAATGCGAAAGGAGATGAAAACATAGACCATGAACAAAAGAATTGAATTCCTATATAGGCACATTCCTAGAATACTCATGATCGTAATATGTTTCCTATTCAATATTGTGGTAATAGCAGACATTTTAATACCAATCTAGAAAGCCATGAAATGAAGTGAAGTGTTAGTTGCTTAGTCATGTCCAACTCTTTGCAACCCCATGGACTGTAGCTCGCCAAGCTCTTCTGTCCATGGGATTCTCCAGGCAAGAATACTGGAGTGGCTTGCCATTCCCTTCTCCAGGGGATCTTCCCAACCCAGGGATCGAACCTGGGTCTCCCACATTGCAGGCGGATTCTTTACCATCTGAGCCATCACGGAAGTCAGTAATTTCCCATATAATAATTATGGTTTGTTATTGTTTGTTGTTTTATGTTTATAAATTTGTTAGATATCCTTTTAGAATGGAGGCGTCTTATATTCTCTAATTTTTCTTAAGGGAACAGATAAAAAGGAACAGTTAAAACAATGATTTTATGAACATTAGCACTGATGTAGGTTGGAGGTTTTTGGCACTGGCTCGTCCTTGCTGCGGGTGGGCTTTCTCCCATTGCTGTGAGTTGGGGGCTGCTTTCTAGTTGAGTGTGCAGGCTGCTCACTATGGTGGCTTCTCTTATTGCAGAGCATGGGCTCTAGAGCGCAGGCTCAGTAGCTGTGGCCCATGGGCCTAGTTGCCCCAGGCCATGTGGTATCATCCCTGATCAGCGATTGAACCTGTGTCCTCTTCATTGAAAGGTGAATTCTTAACCACTGACCACCAGGGAAGTTCAGGTGGATTTTTTTATGTATTGAATTTGCAAAAAGCCATTTATTAATTTACTGAATAATTATTATAAGTCCCAAACTAATATTCTAAGAAAATTTATAACTTTTTTCATAACTCATTAATTCTTCAAAATGAATCCAGACTCTGTTGTTATTACTCATGATTTCATACTTCTTTGTTTCTCAACTGGTTAGATTTCAGGAGCTTGATTAAGGCTTCTTCTGGTCTGTCAGTAAGAGTAGAAATACGAAGACAGTGAGATGTTCAAGTTTGTGTTTTTTTTTTTTTTCTCTTTTATGTGAACAATGGAAGACAGAATAGTCTACTAGCCCGAAACCACATCCTTCTTCCTTATTGTTATTTTATGTTAATAGATGTCTATTTTTTTTTTTTTTATCAAATATAAGGCTCCATGAATATATAAGTCATACCTTCTGGGTTGTCAAAAACCTATAGAAAATTGATGGCAAATAGTGCAGAGATTTCTCAGTGTGAGATTAGATAAATGAAAACATAATATAAATGCTTATGTATTTACTTGGAATAATTTATAAAAATTCCACTTTTATATTCATGAAAATCTTCAAATTTGAAGTCTCTTTGTAAATGTATTTGGTAGAAAATGATCAATAAAGTGAAGGGAGGTATTTATTAATACTGATTTTCAATCCACTATTTCACTTAAAGAAACAACATATTTCAGCTCAGTGCTTAAATATTACCTGTAATTTTACATAATTAGACCACAAGAAGCTGGGACCTGAATTATATATTCTTAAGAAATTAAATAAACCTAATAAAGGCATATTGTTACTGCTAAACTTGTTAAGTCTGATATCTCTTTAAAAATCTATTATGACTAAGTCTTGAGGGTAAGGTTCATTTTTTTTGTTGTTATTGTCCCATCTTTGAACACTGCTGAAACAGCTGTGCAGGGATTTACCATGGAGTTACTCTAAGAGACTGCTTGACAATATGGCATCAAGTCAAAAAGCCATCTTAAGTAAGACTGTAGGGGTTCTAACATGAGCAATGCCAATGCCAGTTTCCATTTAGAATTTCTATACCCTGTCCTTATGGGAGAGAATGGCCCTTGATGGATAATGTAGAACACATAATCCAAGTTTGATTAGTCCATCCTGAGTGCATTTTCCTATATGGTACCACACATATATTACTTTATTCAAACTTTGGGTATTTGTCTTAAATTATAACCTATAAAAATTTTTAAAGTTCATATTTGATATATTACTATTGTGAGAGTTGGGCTATAAAGCAAGCTGAGCATAGAAGAATTGATGCTTTTGAACTGTGGTGTCGGAGAAGACTCTTGTGAGTCCCTTGGACTGCAAGGAGATCCAACCAGTCCATCATAAAGGAAATCAGTCCTGGGTGTTCATTGGAAGGACTGATGTAGCAGCTGAAACTCCAATATTTTGGCTACCTGATGCAAAGAGCTGACTTGTTTGAAAAGACCCTGATGTTGGGAAAGATTGAAGGCAGGAAGAGAAGGGGACGACAGAAGATGAGATGATTAGATGGCATCACCGACTTATAAGATATGAGTGTGGGTAAACTCTGCCAGCAAATTTGGAAAACTCAGCAGTGGCCACAGGACTGGAAAAGGTCAGTTTTCATTCCAATCCCAAAGAAAGGCAATGCCAAAGAATGCTCAAACTACCGCACAATTGCACTCATCTCACACACTAGTAAAGTAATGCTCAAAATTCTCCAAGCCAGGCTTCAGCAATACATGAACTGTGAACTTCCTGATGTTCAAGCTGGTTTTAGAAAAGTCAGAGGAACCAGAGATCAAATTGCCAACACCCGCTGGATCATGAAACAAGCAAGAGAGTTCCAGAAAAACATTTTTTCTGCTTTATTGACTATGCCAAAGCCTTTGACTGTGGGATCACAATAAACTGTGGAAAATTCTGAAAGAGATGGGAATACCAGACCACCTGATCTGCCTCTTGAGAAATCTGTATGCAGGTCAGGAAGCAACAGTTAGAACTGGACATGGAACAACAGACTGGTTCCAAATAGGAAAAGGAGTACGTCAAGGCTGTATATTGTCACCCTGCTTATTTAACTTATATGCAAAGTACATCATGAGAAAGGCTGGGCTGGAAGAAGCACAAGCTGGAATCAAGATGGCCGGAAGAAATATCAATAACCTCGGATATGCAGATGACACCACTCTTATGGCAGAAGGTGAAGAGGAACTAAAAAGCCTCTTGATGAAAGTGAAAGAGGAGAGTGAAAGAATTGGCTTAAAACTCAACATTCAGAAAACGAAGATCATGGCATCCGGTCCCATCACTTCATGGGAAATAGATGGGGAAACAGTGGAAACAGTGTCAGACTTTATTTTTCTGGGCTCCAAAATCACTACAGATGGTGACTACAGCCATGAAATTAAAAGATGCTTACTCCTTGGAAGGAAAGTTATGACCAACCTAGATAGCATATTGAAAAGCAGAGACATTATTTTGCCAACAAAGGTCCGTCTAGTCAAGGCTATGGTTTTTCCTGTGGTCATGTATGGATGTGAGAGTTGGACTGTGAAGAAGGGTGAGTGCCGAAGAATTGATGCTTTTGAACTGTGGTGTTGGAGAAGACTCTTGATCATCCCTTGAACTGCAAGGAGATCCAACCAGTCCATTCTGAAAGAGATCAGCCCTGGGATTTCTTTGGAAGGAATGATGCTAAAGCTGAAACTCCAGTACTTTGGCCACCTCATGCGAAGAGTTGAGTCATTGGAAAAGACTCTGATGTTGGGAGGGATTGGGTGCAGGAGGAGAATGGGATGACAGAGGACGAGATGGCTGGATGGCATCACTGACTCGATGGACATGAGTCTGAGTGAACTCCGGGAGTTGGTGATGGACAGGGTGGCCTGGTGTGCTGAGATTCATGGGGTTGCAAAGAGTCGGACATGACTGAGCGACTGAAATGAATGAATGAATGGGAGTTGGTGATGGACAGGGAGGCCTGGCATGCTGTGGTTCATGGGGTCACAAAGAGTCAGACAGGACTGAGTGACTGAGCTGAACTGAATTATTGTGGTGAGTCCTGTAGCAGCTATGTTTGCCATTCTACAAAAAAAAATAAAAGTTTTGGATGAGACCACTTGGAACTAAAAGTCAACATGATGACATTGTCAGTACTAACTAGTGATGGGTGGTATCATGAATAAAGACACACTCTAGAGATATTGAGGGTTTGGTTTCAGGCCACTGCAGTAAAACAAATATTTCAATAAAGTAAGTCATATGAAATTTTAGGCTTCCAAGTGCATGTAAAACATTATGTTCTACTATACTGCAGTCTTTTAAGTGTGAAACACCATAAAAGAGACAACAAACCTGTCTTAATTTAAAAAATACTTTATTAAAAAAATGCTGTCATCTGAGCTTTCAGCACATCATAGTGGTAACATCAAAAATCACTGATCACAGATTAATATTATGAATATAACAGTAATTAAAAAGTTTGGAATATTGCAAGTATTAACAAAATGTGACAGACATTAAGTGAGTAAATGCTGTTGAAAAAATAGCTCCAATGGGGTTGCAACAAGCCTTCAATTTGTAAAAAAAATAGAATATCTGTGAAGTACAACAAAGTATAATAAAAGGAGATACACTCAGATGGTAAAGAATCTGCCTGCAATGCAGGAGACCGTGGTTCAATCTCTGGGTTGGGAAGATTCCCTGGAGAAGGGAATAGCTACCCACTCCAGTATTCTGGCCTGGAGAATTCCATGGATAGAGGAGCCTGGTGGGCTACAGTCCATGGGGTTGCAGAGTCAGATACAACTGAGCTGCTAGTACTACTTTGATGCGTGTGTATAGCTTCAGACTTACAAAACCTTGTAACCAACTAGATTAAAGCTATGCAAGAAAACTAGCCGGACTGATTCACCTTGCATTACTTATGCAAGATTGAAGTAAATTTAAGTTGCTCTTTTCAGTAAATATCTTGCATCGTTTTTCTCTTCATCTCTCCAGTAACTGGGGAGAAGGTAACATTTTTCATGTTGGCATGAAGACTCTACATGTAAGACAACTGCTTCTGTCCTTGGCACCAACAGTGAGAGACTCTGAAAGACAGCATATACAGGCGTCAGTGGCTGAAGTTTCTATGCCACTAAGATTCACAAAAACTTGAGATTAATATATTGAAATAGATGCTGGTGGATACAAACTATTTGAAACACAAGGTCCTGAGTTTAGTACAATATCAGAGGTATTTCTAATTTTGAAGGACAAGGCAAAAATGAAAGTTTTAAAAGAATTTGTAAAAGTTTACTACAGCTTAATAATATCCCCATTTCTGTATTCATTTAAAACTTGTTTTACATGCTATGCTGCTGCTGCTAAGTCTCTTCAGTCGTGTCCGACTCTGTGCGACCCTATAGCTGGCAGCCCACCAGGCTCCCACGTCCCTGGGATTCTTCAGGCAAGAACACTGGAATGGGTTGCCATTTCCTTCTCCAATGCGTGAAAGTGAGGTCGTTCAGTCATGTCCGACTCTTCGCAACCCCATGGACTGCAGCCTACCAGGCTCCTCCGTCCATGGGATTTTCCAGGCAAGAGTACTGGAGTGGGGTGCCATTGCTTTCTCCGTTTACATGCTATAAAGTTAGGTAAAAGAGAAAAAACCTCAGTGTTCATGAGAGACGATGACTGAGAGGTCAGAGAGCCATTAAAGATGACCCAGGTAATAATGTGTGCAAACCAAATATCAGATGAATCATGAAAATTTATTTTGATTCTCAGTCAGTTGGCTTAGCAAATACATAAAATACTTGGCTTTTATCAGATTTCACAAAAATTTGAACTTTGCCAAAACATACATTTGGTCTAAACCTGTATTACTTCCTTTTTAAAGGTTGGGGTTAGATGAAAAATTTCATATCTATTTTATCTTTACATTATTCATATCTTTAAGTGAAAAAATAAATGTTTAAATTTTTTTTCTTTTTATAGGTTGCTTTACATTGTCACTGTGTTTCTATGAAAGCATTTCATACTAAGTCTAAGTTCTTTGTACTAAGCTCTTTATACTGAACTTTTGCAGTCAGATGTGTTTGTTTCTTTTCATTTTATTAACAGTGACTATTCAACAGAAGGAAGTTTATTAATTTGGACTATTATTATTATCGACCACCTTGCCTAGAGCAGCACACATCCTACACAGCCCAATGTAGGCTGAGAATAAAACAGATAAAATTAGATACAGGCTTTGCTTTTCAGGAATTCATAACTGAATTGTGCAGATAAGAATGCATGAAAAACTGTAGTATTAAAAATACTGTCTATAATCAAAGTATGAAAACTATGTGCTATGGAAACGCATCATATGAAACTAGTAACTTACAGAGTTAACACATTTCTGCACTTCATATATAACAAGGGTTTAAATTTCTATGTTGTTGAAAAATCCAAAATCCACCCAGGTACTTTTCCCATACTTGCTTACTCTCAGAGGACATCTTTTTATGAGTCCTGAGAAAAATCAACTAATCTTAGCACCCCTATATGCGTGTAACATATAAAACTCTGCTTACTGCCAAAGAGCTCACAGATTCACACTTTTCAGATAGACCCTCATGGTAATAGCAAATAAAGCTTTTATTCTTTTCTGGCAATTGTACTCTAAGAACCTGAACATAATACTGCTTTGTGGTATCAGTAAAGTTTTCACAAAGATGATGTCCTTTATGTATTGTAAGATTTCAGGTGAACATAATTCTGTTCAGTGAGAATAGATTAAGTGACTGGAGGGTATTTCCTTGTGGAAGAAGCACTAGGCCCAAATGCTCTGACCTGCAAAAGCACAAGAAGATGAGGTGTATTCAGCAAGGAGCTCTGACTTGCTGCAGCCCAGGATATATAAATATAGGGGGACAAAGACAGGTAAATAAATAAGCAAACAAACAAAAAATTCATGACATTTGTGGGAAATAGGGCTTTTTTTATTTGTGGGAAATAGCCTTCTTTAAAAGGCTACGGAGAACTGGGAGGTCTTTAAAGGATCATATGGACATAATCAGATTTGTTTTTTGTTTTTTTAAGATTTTTTGATATGGACTATTTTTGAAATCTTATTGAATTGGTTACAATATTGTTTCTGTTTTCTGTGTCTTTGTCTATTTGGCCACAAGGCACATGGGATCTTAGCTCCCATGTGCTGACCAGGGATCGAACCCACACCCCTTACACTGGAAGGTAAGGTCTTAACCACTGGACCACCAGGGAAGTCCCCAGATTTGATTTTTAGAAGAGCAGTTGGATGGTAATGTGAGCCAAGGCATGGTGTAACAAGACTAAGAACACCAAGAACACACTGATAGTAGTTCCGTAAATAGACCAGTGATTCTGAAACTGAGGCGGTTTGTCCTGCAAGAAACACTAGTCAGTCCTTGGAGAAAGTGGCAGGGAAAGTACTCTGGAGTTTAGAGGCCAAGGATGCTGCTGAACCTACAATACAAAACACAGTTAACACAGTCCCCAACAACAAAGACTTTCCTGACCATAATGCCAGTGATGCTGAGAAACCTGCTTTAGATAGGGGGTAATGTGCACTATCACCCTGAGGGTGTAATTTGTGTTTCGGTAACGGCTAATGATGTTGAGCACTTTTCCTGTGTTGACTGATACTGTTGAGCATCTTCTCAGCTTCTCAGTGTATAGATATATCTTCTTTGGTGAACTGTTTGTTTAAATCATTTGGACATTTTTAAAGACGGAGTTACTCTCTTGCTGTCTTTTTTTTCTTTCCTTTTTTTTTTTTTGGTGGAGGGCTGGGAAGGGTATAGATACCTGATTGTTTCAAACAATTTTGTTGAAAAGATCGCTGTTTGCTAAAGCAACTTTGGGGAAAAATGACTTAGTCATATATCGGTTGGCCTATTTCTTGGTGTTCTTCTCTGTTTCATTGATCTGTTTATCTTTATGCCAGTACCAAATTGTCCTGATTATATAGCATTATAATAATTCTTGAAGTCAGACAGTGAAAATCCTCCAGCTTCACTCTTCACTTTCACACACGTATGTCTTTTCTAGGCCCTTTGCTCATGTAAATTTTAGAAACACTTGCCAATTTCTGTAAAAAGTCTGCTGGTATTTTGATTGGGATTGCACTATCTGTAGATCAGTATGAGAGAATTGTTACCTTAAAAAGTTTAGGTCTCCTTACTCATAAGCTGAATTTATATTTATATTTCCATTTATTTATGTCTTTTAAAATGGTCTCAAAAAGTTTTATAAATTATTAATTCTAGAATCTTTTCAGAGATTCTTTGTGATTCTTGTATACAATCATGTGGTCTGCAAATACAGTTTTAGTATTTCCTTTCCAATTCAGATGCTTTTTGTTGACTTGTAACACTGAATTGAATGTATAAATTGTTATTTAGTTTCCAGGATTAGGCAGTTTTCCTTGTACAATATTTCTGTTACTACTGTCTATTGATAATTTATTTCCATGGTGGTAAGATACTTTCTATAACAAGAATGCCTCAATATTTATTGAGATGTATTTTATAGTTCAGATTATGGACATATTGTTAAATATTTTATATGTACTTGAAACTAAACGTATTCATTTTCTGTACATGTGTTCTATCAATTATTGTGGAAGGCATGTTAAAAGATAGGACTGTAACTGGATTTGTCTGTTTCTCCTTACAGTTCAATAAATTTTTTAAAAAATTAATAATTGGAGGCTAATTACTTTACAATATTGTAGTGGTTTTTGCCATACATTGACATGAATCAGCCACGGGTGCACATGTGTTCCCCCATCCTGAACCCTCCTCTCACCTCCCTCCCCATCCCATCCCTCAGGGTTGTCCCAGTGCACTGGCTTTGAGTGTTGTGTCTCATGCATTGAACCTGGACTGGCCATCTGTTTCACATATGGTAATATACATGTTTCAATGCTATTCTCTCAAATCATCCCACCCTTGCCTTCTCCTACAGAGTCCAAAAGTCTATTCTTTATATCTGTGTCTCTTTTGCTGTCTCATGTATAGGGTCATTGTTACCATCTTTCTAAATTCCATATATTATGCGTTAGTATACTGTATTGGTGTTTTTCTTTCTGACTTACTTCATTCTGTATAATAGGTTCCAGTTTCATCCACCTCATTAGAACTGATTCAAATGTGTTCTTTTTCATTGCTGAGTAATATTCCATTGTGTATGTGTACCACAGCTTTCTTATCCATTCATCTGCTGATGGACATCTAGGTTGCTTCCATGTCCTGGCTATTGTAAACAGTGCTTCGATGAACATTGGGGTACATGTGTCTCTTTCAATTCTGGTTTCCGTGGTGTGTATGCCCAGCTGTGGGGTTGCTGGGTTGTATGGCAGTTCTATTTCCAATTTTTAAAGGAATCTCCACATTGTTCTCCTTAGTGGCTGTACTAATTTGCATTCTCACCAACAATGTAAGAGGGTTCCCCTTTCTCCATACCCTCTCCAGCACTTATTGTTTGTAGACTTTTTGACAGCAGCCATTTTGACCCACATGAGACGGTGCTTCATTTGGTTTTGATTTGCATTTCTCTGATAATGAGTGATGTTAAGCATCTTTTCATGTGTTTGTTAGCCACTTGTATGTCTTCTTTGGAGAAATGTTTGTTTAGTTCTTTGGCCCGTTTTCTGATTGGGTCATTTATTTTTCTGGTATTGAGCTGCATGAACTGCTTGTATATTTTTGAGATTAATTCTTTTTCAGTTGCTTCATTTGTTATTTTCTCCAGTTCTGAAGGTTGTCTTTTCACCTTGCTTATAGTTTCCTTCATTGTGCAAAAGCTTTTAAGTTTAATTAGGTCCCGTTTTTTTATTTTGCTTTTATTTGCATTACTCTGGGAGGTGGGTCATAGAGGATCTTGCTGTGAGTTATGTCAGAGAGTGTTTTGCCTATTTTTTCCTCTAAGAGTTTTATAGTCAATCAATTTTTTATTTATATTTTTCAAACCCTGTTATCAGTACATTTCTGTTGTTGTTTAGTTGCTGCTAAGTCGCTTCAGTCGTGTCTGATTCTGTGCGACCCCATAGACGGCAGCCCACCAGGCTCCCCCGTCCCTGGGATTCTCCAGGCAAGAACACTGGAGTGGGTTGCCATTTCCTTCTCCAGTGCATGAAAGTGAAAACTGAAAGTGAAGTCACTCTGTCGTGCCCGACTCTTAGAGACCCCATGGACTGCAGCCCACCAGGCTCCTACGTCTATGGGATTTTCCAGGCAAGAGTACTGGAGTGGGTTGCCATTGCCTTCTCCATGTTTAGTTGCTAAGTATGTCCAAATCTTTTGTGACCCCATGGACTATAGGCGGCCAGGCTCCTCTCTCCATGGGATTTCCCAGTCAAGTTACTGGAGTGGGTTGCCATTTCCTGCTCCAGAGGATCTTCCTAATCCAGGGATTGAACCTGTGTCTCCTGCATTGCCAGGCAGATTCTTTATCACTGTATCACTGAGCCACCAGTATATAAACATTTACAGTTATTATGTCTCTTGAAGAACTGACCTGTCATTATGAAATAGCCTAGTTTATTCTTGGTAATATTTTTTCTCTAAAATCTCTACTTTCTGATATTAATTTAGCCACTCCAGCTTTTTGATTAGTTGGTGTGGTATACCTTTATTCATGTTATTACTTTTAATATGCTTGTGTCTTTTGTTTAAAGAGGTTTTATAGGCTTGGGTCTTTCTTTTCTTCATTCTAATCAACAATCTTACTTTTACTGTGGAATTTAGACCATTTATATATCCTGTTGATAAGGTTGGAATTAAGTCTTTCATCTGGCTCCTGGCTACAGGTTTTTATGTATACCATCTGTTCTTTGTTCACTTTTCTTTGTCTTCTGCTTTTTTAAATTATTTGAATATTTTCGTGATTTCTTTTTATTTCCTTTGCTGCCTAATTAGATATAACTCAGCTGCTATTGTTTTAGCGTTTGCTCCAGAGGTTGTGGTACACCTCCTTCATTTTTACTTTCTACCTTCACTTTGATGTTATACCACGTCACAGAGAGTATACAAAAACTGACGAGAGTGTATTTTTATTTCTGCCACCTTGACCTCTGTATTGTTGTCATGCATTTTAATTCTGTATAAATATCACAGTATTTTATTATTTTTCTTCTGAACAGTTAGTAATCATTTTTGAAGATTTCAATGCAGTTAGAAGAAATGCCTCAATTGCAGAGATGGTTACTATTTCCAGTGCTCTGAATCTCCATCTGGTATAACTTTTCTTCTGCCTGAGGGTTTTCTTTAACATTTCTTAGGTTACAGCTCTACTGGTTATGAAATATTTCAGCTTTTGTGTATCTAGCAAAGCCTATTTATCTTTCATTTTTCAAAGATGATTTGGCTGGTTAGAGAATTCGAGGCTGAGAATGCCATAAAAATACCATTCCCCTGCAGTCTCATTTGCTTTGTTTCTAGTGAAGAGCCTACTGCTGTTGTTATCTCTGTTGCTCTGTATGTCATATATCATTTTCTTGTAAATGCTTTTAATAATATTTATGACTCTTTTAAATTAATTTGGTTATGATATACCTTAATGTAGTTCTCTGTTTCTTGTGCTTGGGGTTCTTTATCTTGGTTCTGTGGACTTATACCTTTCATCAAATTTTAAAAATTTGGTATTTATTTCTTCAAATATCTTTGTTCTCTGTTCCTTCTTCTCCTTCAGGAACTGTAATTGCATATATATTTGAGTATCAAGTTTCCCAGATCTGTCCAGTTATTTCAGCCTTTTTTCTTCCGCGTGGTGCATATTTGGTTGGTTTCTATTGCTGTATGTTTCAATTCAACAGTCTTTTTTCAGCAATATTTCATATACATTAATACTCTTTAATGTATTTTTATTCACAAATATTTAAATTTTTACCTTTAGAAGTGTTGATAACACTGATGTCTCTGCTTTCCTATCACATATTTCCTCTAGCTTCTTAAACATATATAATACAACTGTAATAACTCTTTTTGTGTCTTTGTCTATTTATTCCATCATCTGTTATCACTTTTAGGTAGGTTTCAATTAATTAAATTTTCAGGTCATAATGGGCTCTATTTTTGATTGGATGCCAGATATTGCTATTTTTACTTTGTTTGGTACTATTTGTGTTTATATTTCTATAAATATTCTTGTACTTTGTTTTGGAATACAGTCACTTGGAAGTCACGTGGTTCTTTGGGGTCTTGCTTGAAAGTTTATTCTTCAGGGCCAGAGTAGTGTTTAGTCTAGGTCAGTGGTTCCACTTTCACTTTTCACTTTCATGCATTGGAGAAGGCAATGGCAACCCACTTCAGTGTTCTTGCCTGGAGAATCCCAGGGACAGCAGAGCCTGCTGGGCTGCCATCTATGGGGTCGCACAGAGTTGGACACGACGGAAGCGACTTAGCAGCAGCAGCAGCAGCAGTGGTTCTCTATTAGGGTGATTTTGTTGTCCAATGTATATTTGGTAATATCTGGAAGCATTGTAAAATTTTCACTATTTGGTGATGGTGGTGGCGGTGGCGGGTTGCTTCTGGCATCTAGTGGGTAGAGGAAAGTGCTGCCCTTAAACATCTTACAATCACAGGAAAGCTTCTCCTACCTAAATAAAGAATCTTACAGCTCAAATGTCAGTAGTGCTGAGACAAAAAAACCCTGTTCTATAAAAATGATGACAAGCTTGTGCACTATGTAATTGACATGATAAAGAGAGAAGCTTGAGGTAAGAATCATTTCTGAGTCCAACAAAACAGCATTTGAAAAATGCATGAATATGCAAGAGAGAAGTCAGTGATTTTAAAAAGGAATTTTTTCCCTTATAAAAGTACCAGTTTATGATTCCTCTAATTTGGATCAAGAGCACTGAAAGAGAAAATTTTAAGGGAAAGTTAAGTAAATCTGAAAATGAAAATAGAGAAAATTGTCTTCTGATCAACCTGATGAAGGTGGAAGAAAGTTGACAAGACTTCCAATTATAGCATTTATAGCAGTTGATAATTTCAGGCTACATAGACAGGAACTGTCTATGAAAATGAAGTGGAAATACTTCTAAAATAAGTTTCATTTGCTTTTCTTTTTCATTTTTTGATTTATGATTCATTGTTATGTCACATTGTGGACTCAAACATAATGATATCACAGATTGGTTGGCCTCAAAGTTCATGTTGCAACCTGCAAGGTTCATATATCCTCTGTTCTCCCTGAACACCCCTCTCAATTAATGGAATGATGAGATGGTACTATCTCAGTGCTAAATTGTTACATATAGCTTCTTTTGACATTCCATCTCTCTACATATTATCAGTGTATGAATGCAAGAATGTTATAGCAATAAAATACATACTTACTAAGCCTAAATATGGGAGCTTCCCTGGTGGCTAAGTGTAAAGAATCTACCTGGAAATGCAGGAGACGTGGGTTCGATCCCTGATCTGGGAAGATCTCCTGGAGAAAGAAATGGCAATCCCCTCCAATATTCTTTCCTGGAAAATCCCATGGAAGAGGAGCCTGGCAAGCTACAGTCCATGTTGTCACAAAAGAGTTGGTCACAACTTAGCAAGTAAATAACAGCAACAATGGCTAATATAAAGCTGTCCTGATAAAACATTAAGAAAAAAAGTTCCTACCCACAAAAAGGTGTCATTAATTAAAGTTGGACCTTTCAAGTTTATCTAGACTGAAAATATTCACTGGGAAGCTGAAATACAGATACTGACTTTGGAAGAAAGGGTCAGGCTAGGGATATAGCTAACCTTTAAGTGGAAACTTGGGAATGACAGAAAGCACCCAGGGAGACTGTGCCAAACAAGGAAAGGAATGAGCCCAGGAAAATGAATCTGAGGAATTTTCATATAACACAGAAAGCTCCCAAAACATAATTCATAAAAGGTTATCTTTATGTATGCTATCAAATGATGAAACTCTTTAGTTTGCTGTACAGCAGAAACTAACACATTATAAATTGACAATAAAATTTTTTAAAAAATATTAAAACCTTAAGTTTCTTGGGCCTTAAGAGCAAAAAAGAAATTTAATATTTCTCAAATAAATATTCTGATATACCTGTAATATATACATTGTGTGAATATAAACTTAGTAAAGTTGCAAAGGCTATAAAATGTTACTGTGGATTATTTTCCAAGGGCATATAGGAAAAGTTAACATTCTATGAAGTAATCATTGCATGGTTGATTTTAATGAATCATTTTCTTCTTAGCATAGTTTGTTCTTTATCCACAGAGAGAAACAGTAGCCACTTGGGGTTGAAATGGGCACCAAGCAGCAACATGGCTTGTATGTGTTAACATGAACTGTTCTAGAGTGCCTTACTTGTAATATCCACTGTGACATCATAAAGAACTGTTTACAGCTTTTATAATATCTTCCATGAAGAGGGTTAATAAAGACTGCTAACAAGCCTTTTAGCACTTTCTTGCTCTTGTGCTCAGTTGTATCCAGCTTTTTGCAACTCCATGGACTGTAGTCTGCCCGGCTCCTCTGTCCATGGGATTTTCCAGGCAAGAAGACTGGAGTGGGTTGCCATTTCCTACCTCAGGGCATTTTCCTGACTCAGGGATCAAACCTGCAACAGATGGCAGGTTGTTGCTAAAACCCCATTCAACTAAAAAATGGGGTCTTATAAGCATGTTGTGAATCTCCTTTCTCCCTTTAATTTTGATAGTTACAAATCTTTCAGTTAACAAGTAACATTCTCCCTTAACACTTAGGAATTGTTCTCTTAAGCAGAAAAGGAAATTTAATCTTTAAAAATGGTAATATTATGAAATAAACTAAGCTTTATTTTCCAAGTAGCAAAAAGCATTAAACATGTTGAACAACAGGAGTTCATAGTTACATGTTACCATCTGTCTACACACTATTGTTTCCTCACTGACTAATCCTTAATAGATGTTATTCAGAATTTGAAATGTTATTACTGAGAAAATTTCTGGGAAAATTGATACATTGTGTGGGCTCAACTAGAATTTTCAAATACTTTAAAGTAGACCCATAAGTATGCTTATGTCTAGAATTTTATTAAAAATCAATTATTAAGCAGAATTTGAAGAGCATTGTGTTCTTTTGTCATATTTTCAGAAATGTTTACTTATGATAATTAACATTTTCGAGATTTTAGTTTTCCTAAACAACTGCGCATATTTTATGGAACAAGTACCCCTGCATACACTGTAAGTTAGAACAGCTTGCACGTGCAATAGTAATAATAATGCAGAGGTCATAAATAATATTTTAATGGTGTTCATAAAGTAAAATTTGTTGATATAAATAGGGAAATATGTAGTTTGGGGAAAGTGGCACATTTATTCACTCACTAATTCATTAAAAATATTTTCAGATTGTTCTTTTGTTAGCTCTAGGTACAAAATGCTAAGCAAGTGAGACATTAAAGAAATTAGAAACTAGCAGAAAGAGGAAAGACAATGTTAGAAGATGATTACCACTGCTGATTTATTTTGTCTATGCTGTTGTGAGTCCTTTAATAAAAGAGCCAAAGTACAGTCCGTTTAATTTCATCTCTACCGTGACTATATTATGCTTGGTAACCTGTATTTCTTCTTTTCACTCACTGTAGGTCTGCTATAATATTTTGTAATAAATGATAACATCTTTTCAGAGAAACATCTATTTGTATCTCTCTCTCTCTCTCTCTCTCTATATATATATATATATGATTTTCATTTTATAAGTTTTTGATAAATTGTCAAATATTGATTTAATTTTTACTTCCACCAGTATCTATGTTAGAAGAACAAGCAACAAACCTTCACTCAAGGAACTTAAACACTAGAGGAAATGACATTGAACAAGTTGTCTCAAGTGTATTACGTATGGTAAAAGAGCTGTACTGTGTGCTATGGATGCCTAGTGCAAATGATCTAACATTCTTTAAGTGGCCTGAGAATGTGTATTGTAGACATTAATTTAGAATGAAACCTGAAGAGGACCAGGCTGTATGTCGGCAAAAGCATTTGCTGTAGTGGAAAGAAATTGGAAACTGCTGCTGGCAGAGGAAGGAATATGTGCAAAGATTATAAGACAAGAAAGAATATTTGAGATAGTCCTAACCTGAAAGGAGAAGTGGTAGGTAATGAAAACAGAGAGGTAGTCATGATGTAGATTCTGTTAGGACTCATAAGCTAAGTGATGTACTTTGGTCCTTATCCTAGAATGAAAGACTTTCAAGAAGGAAGTGATATAACCAGATTTGCTTTTCCCAGAAGGTTGATATGGTTGCACTTTGCACTGCATGGATTAGAACAAACAAGAATAGATGCTTGGAGAACTGATAGAATGTTACTGCTGTACCAGATTAGAAAATAGATGATGATTCCTTAGACAACAGCAGATGTAGTAAGATAGTACTCGGTGGATTGTGAAATATTCTGGTGATATTATCAACACAATTTGGTAGTTAATTCAATATGGGGGCTGGAGAAGAAAGTATCAGAAATGACTGCAAGTTTTCTGGGTTCAGTACTGAAAGGGTTAATGAGCTGAGAAATACCAGATGAAAAATATATTTGGAGATGAGACTTCATTCTGAAATGTTGCTACTTAGGGACTGTAAGATCTCAGGTGTATACATGTAGTAGGTGGCTAGATACAATAAGGGCTAGAATTCAGAAAACAGATTCTGATATACAAGTTTGGGACTTAGTTGTTTACCTAGAAATTCAAGGAAGCCATAGACGGTATAAGGTTGCCCACAAGATGTGGTTTTCCAAGAGAAGTTTGTGGAGAGCACTCTTGTCTAATGAAGTGATTTCTTATAACATACACACAAAGTTCTTGGTAATGTTATACCAGGAGAAAAGCTCCAGCTTGGTCCAAAAGGCATGGAGTGAGTTAGTACTGACTGCCATATCTCCAACAGGTTGATAAAATGAATCAAATGAAAACACATACTGTCTTTGAAGAGAAATCCTAGGCCAGAGTTAGGAGCCCAAAAAGTGGAATCACAAGCCAGAAAGGATTATTTGTAAGGCTTAAAATCAAATGGGGCTCTTTCAGATGATATCTAAATTACTTGGGACCAGTGACATTTTTAAAAAAGTTTTTTTTTTTCCTTTTTTAGGGAATACTGTTTATGTAATACTATCTGATGTCTATCCACCATTGCATTTTGGCCACAAATTGCCTGTTTCTTGAATTTTACTGGTTCACAACTGGAGATGAATTGTAATTTAGGATGAATTATACCCAGAGCCTTAATCATACTTGATTTAGATAGTAATATCTGAGACTTTTAAGCTGATGATATTTAGATGAAGTATTGAACTTTGACTCAATGCTCCAATTGGCTGAGACTTTGGAATGTATTAAAATGTGATGAATATATTTTGAATATGAGACAGACATGACTGTTTCAGTGCTAGAGGGTAGACTGTGAAAGGCAGAATGATGCCCTCACTTGAATGGCATTCATGTTCCAATCCCCAGAACTTGAAAATAAGTATATATTACATGGCAAAGGGGCATTAAAGTGGCAGATATAATTAAGTTTGCTAGTCAGCTTACCTTATGATAAAGAAATTGTCATGGATTATGTAAAATTACCCAGTGATGTAATTACAAGGGACCTTCAAATGCTGGAAAAGGAGGCAGAAGTGTCAGTGTCATAGAGATGCACTATAAGAAAGAATCAGCTGGCCACTGTTGAAGATGAGGGAGAATAAGTATCTAAGAAATGCAGACAACCTCTAGGAGCTGGAAAATAAAAAACAAAAAACAAATTATTCCCTGAAAATTCCAGAAAGTAATGCACTCCTGAGGATGTGTGGCCAAGATGGCAAAGTAGGAAGATGTTGAGCTCATCTCCTTCCATGGACATATCAGTATTACAGCTATTTATAGAGCAACTATCAATGAAAACGACCTGAAGACTAGCAAAAGAGATTTTCACAACTAACTATATAAAAAGGGAACCACAGAAGACAGGAGGGTTAAAGACATGGTACAGTCAAGCCAACACACCAAGTAGGCAATCCACAAACCCACAAAGCCAATTGAGGATAATCACAATTGCAGAGGTTCTCCCTAAAGAGCAAAGATTCCGAGACTGACATCCAGTTCCCCCGTCCAGAGGTCCTGCACAGGCGAGATGAGCCCCAAGAACATCTGGGTTTGAAGGCTACTGGGGTTGCATACTTTGCAGGACAGAAGTGTTATCCAGTTGACCCTTGACCAACACAAGGATTGGGGCACCAACCCCCACATAGTCAAAAATTCCATATAACTTTATAATTGGCCCACTGTATCTATGGCTCCATGTCTGCCCATTCACCCAACCACAGATCATATAGTTCTTGTTATTTTAGTTGCTAAGTTGTGTCTGACTCTTTGCAACCCCATGGACTGTAGCCCACCAGGCTGCTCTACCCATGGGATTTCTTTCTCAAGGGGATCTTCTTGAGCCAGGGATCAAACCCATGTCTCCCACACTGGCAGGTGGATTCTCTACCACTGAGTCACCAGAGAAGCCCAGTGATCATGTAGTACTATAGTGTATATTTATTGAAAAAAGTAATCTGGGTATAAATGGACTCCAGCTGTTCAAATCCATGTTGTTCAAGGGTCAACTGTTTTTAAAGTAATAGAGGACTCTGGGAGAAAGTGAGGGTGGGATGATTTGAGAGAATAGCACTGAACCATGTATATTATCATATGTGAAATAGATCTCCAGTCCAGGCTCGATGCATGAGACAGGGTGCTCAGGGCTGGTGCACTGGGATGAGCCTGAGGGATGGGATGGGGAGGGAGGTGGGAGGGGGTTCAGGATGGGGAACACATGTATACCCATGGCTGACTTATGTCAATGTATGGCAAAAACCACTACAATATTGTAAAGTAATTAGCCTCCAATTAAAATACATAAATATAAATATAATTGCATGTTGAATTTGTCAAATGGTTTTTCTGCATTTATTAAGATGGTTATTTTTTTCTTCTTAAATTGAAACTGTGAAAAAAAAAAGTAATAAAAGGGGAAAAAACCTACAACCAAGAATACTATATACAGCATAGTTATCATTCAGATTTGAAGGAGATATACTTTTATAGACAAACAAAAGCCAAAAGAGTTTAGCACCACTAAACTGCTTTATAAGAAATGTCAAAGGGACTTCTCTGAGCAGAAAAGAAGAGACCATGCCTAGAAATAAAAAAGTATATAGGGGAGTAAGGGCAAAAATACAGTAAAGGCAGTAGATTAGCCATTTACAAAGCTAGTAGGAAGGTTAAAAGACAAGTCATAAGATAATGTATATCTGCAATAAGTAGTTAAGGGATACGCAAAGCAAAAGGGTGCAAAACATGATGTCAAAAATAATAAACATGATGGGGATAGTAAAAATTAAGGGTTGCACCCCACTCCAGTCCTCTTACCTAGAAAATCCCATGGACAGAGGAGCCTGGTAGGCTGCAGTCCATGGGGTCGCAAAGAGTCGGACACGACTGAGTGACTTCACTTTGACTTTTCACTTTCATGCATTGGAGAAGGAAATGGCAACCCACTCCAGTATTCTTGCCTGGAGAATCCCAGGGACGGGGGAGCCTGGTGGGCTGCCGTCTCTGGGGCCGCACAGAGTCGAACACGACTGAGGCAACTTAGCAGCAGCAGCAGCAGCAGAATATATTTGAACATAAGAGATGATCAGCTTAAAATAATAGCCGCTTACATCAATGGGCAGATCATCCAGACAGATAATCAATAAGGAAGCCCTGGTCTTAAATGACCCGTTAGACCAGATGAACTTAATAGATATGTATAGAGAGAACATTCTATCCAAAAGCCTGGGTGCCGTTTTACAGATTTATACATTCAGTCAACAATTATTGTATTTCTTCTTAGAGCTAGCTTTAAGGAAACATTAAAAACACAAAACTAATAAGGAATGTCTGCTCTAGAGAAGCTAAATATGGAATTTATGAACATTAGAAAGTCTAAAGTTGCTATGATGTGAAAGGTCACCTTTCTGTCATGACGAAAGACTTGACTCATTAGGTAAGGCTGCATACTGGGGAGGCAGGGAAATAATTTCTGACGTTTGGGATGGGGTCATATTCTGGAAGAGCTTACTTATGAGAGGATTTTCATATTTGTATGGTAGAAGGAACTCTCCTGCCAATGGAGGTGATGCGAGTTTGATCCCTGGGTCAAAAAGGACCCCTGGAGAAGGAAATGGCTACCCACTCCAGTTTTCTTGCCTGGGAAGTCCCATGGATAGAAGAGCCTGGAGGATTGCAGTCCATGGGGTTGCAAAAGAGTTGGACATGTGTTAGTGGCAAAACAACAGCAACAAAATCACTGTAGATGTATTTGCTTAACAGTACCATAATGAAATCATTATTTAAGCAAGATTGATCTGATAGCTTTATAGGAGATTCAAAAAAGGAAGCAGAGTAAGAGATGCCAATTAAGAAAATGTTGTAGTAATTCAGATGCAAAGCCAGAGACTGACCAAAGAGTTGGCAGTAAAAACAGTGGAAAAGAAATGAATACAAATAATTTTTAAAGGAAATATTTACAGGCCTTCACAACTCTTTGACCTAAAGAAACAAAATAAATAACCATGACTCTATATTTACAACACATGGGGCATGAAATCACATCAGACCTAGTAATGAATACAGTCTGTGCGTGTCAGTGTCTAAAGAGAAAAACTCAAGGGCTCTCTGAGTTAAATGAAAAATCATAAAAGAAAAGAGATGGTTTGGGGAAATGGCATTTAGGTGTGTCTTAGGTAATATTTTCAAGGAAGGGAATAGGTAATAATCTGTGAAAAAGAAAATTTGGGGTTTGGAAAAGAAAGAATATGGGGCAAAGGATCCAATGCTTGAAATAAGAAATGGGCCTGAGGTTTAACTGGTAGAAAACCCTAAGAAGATTCCCCCAAAAAGCAGCACACAGATGGAGGAAATGCATGAGGCAGATGGGCCTTACCTCTGACATACGACAGACTGTCCCCTGATCCTGAATTCCTAGAGAACACGATTTGACTGATGCTGTCACCTTTAATATAGCTAGCAAAGTGACATCTGTGGAATTGCATTATATACCTATTACAGTGCCTAATGTTGCTTTAATACAAATCTGAATTTTATAATAAAAAAAAAATCTATGCTCACAAATTTAGTCAGGAAATATATCAGGATTCAAGGATAAATGAGTGTTATGTCTACCTTGAAGAAACTTAAATTCTAATTTTACTTATTTACTCATTTATTCACAGTCCATTGCATTGCTATATTTAAAAATCTTATCTTGGGAGAAAAAGGTCCTACATACTGAAAATTTACAGAAAAGTGACTTTTGAGTGAATTAACTTGTTAGTTAAGCTTTAGATATTTATATTTCAGTGAAAATGGTTTAAGTTATAAACTGGACTCCATTTCCTTATTTCTTAGATGAAATACAACTACTTTCTTCTACAATCAGAAGTCCTTGGTTAAAAAAAGTGGCAGATGTTGCATGCCCTCTAGTGGCCACAAACATGCATATTTACATCTTGCCATAAGTTTCTGTGACTTTGTCAAGAATGAATTTTACATGTCACACATATTAATTTAACTAACCTCACATTCTAAATATTTCATTAAATCTGACTTCATCTTGACTTCAGTGGTTCAAACTCAAGTTTCAACCTCTCTGTATGGAGAGAAAAACATATCCTATATGCTCCCTAGAGAAATCCAGTTTCAAACCCCAGGAATTTTGTAAAGGTAACCCAGTAAGGCCCACATCCAATGAAAAAAAAATAAAAGCTGGAGATTAAATTATTTCAAAACCATTTATATAGTTAATATTACCCATTATGTTCTGCTAGTATGAACCCAAAGAATAACATCTGGATGTCAAGCTGCTGTACTAGTCAAAGTTCTACTGAGAAAGAGAACCAATAGGATATATATATATATATATATATATTCCAATAGGAGACACACACACACATGGGTTATATATTTATTGGTTATATATATTACTTGGGGCTTCCAGATGGCTCAGATGGTAAAGAATCTGCCTGCAGTGCAGGAGACATGGGTTTGATCACTGGGTCAGGAAGATCCCCTGGAGAAGGGAATGGCAACCCACTGTAGTATTCTTGCCTGGAGAATCCCCATGGACAGAGGAGCCTGGTGGGCTGCAGTCCATAGGATTGCATAGAGTATATATGTGTATGAAAGTGTTAGTCGCTCAGTTCAGTCTAGTCGCTCAATTGTGTCCAACTCTTTGCAAACCCCATAGACCTCAGCACACCAGGCTTCCATGTCCATGACCAACTCCCAGAGATTACTCAATTTCATGTATATCGAGACAGTGATGCCTTCCAACCGTCTCATCCTATGTCATCCCTTTCTCCTCCCGTAGGGAAAAGTAGGGAAAACCACTAGACCATTCACAAATGACCTAAATCAAATCCCTTATGATTATATAGTGGAAGTGACAAAAGGATTCAAGGGATTAGATCTGATAGAGTGCCTGAAGAACTATGGATGGAGGTTAATGACATTGTACAGGAAGCAGTGATCAAAACCATCCCCAAGAAAAAGAAATGAAAAAAGGAAAAATGGTTGTCTGAAGGGGCCTTACAAATAGCTGAGAAAAGAAGAGAAGCTAAAGGCAAAGGAGAAAAGGAAAGGTATACCCATTTGAATGCAGAGTTGCAAAGAAGAGCAAGGAGAGATAAGAAAGCCTTCCTCAGTGATCAATGCAAAGAAATAGAGGAAAACAATAGAATGGGAAAGACTGGAGATCTCTTCAAAAAATTAGAGATACCAAAGGAATATTTCATGCAAAGATGGGCTTGATAAAGGACAGAAATGGTATGGACCTAACAGAAGCAGGTGATATTAAGAAGAGGTGGCAAGAATACACAGAAGAACTATACAAAAAAACATCTTCATGACCCAGATAACCACGATGGTGTGATCACTCACATAGAGCCAGACATCCTTGAATGCAAAGCCAAGTGGGCCTTAGGAAGCATACTACAAACAAAGCTAGCAGAGGTGATAGAACTCCAGTTGAGCTATTTCAAATCCTGGAAGATGATGCTGTGAAAGTGCTGCATTCAATACGCCAGCAAATCTGGAAAACTCAGCAGTGGCCACAGGACTGGAAAAGGTCAGTTTTCATTCCAATCCCAAAGAAAGGCAATGCCAAAGAATGTTCAAAGTACCACACAATTGCATTCATCTCAGATGCTAGCAAAGTAATGCTCAAAATTCTCCAAGCCATGCTTCAACATTATGTGAACCGTGAACTTCCAGATGTTCAAGCTGGATTTAGAAAGGCAGAGGAACCAGAGGTCAAATTGCCAACATCCATTGGATCATCTAAGAAGCAAGAGAATTCCAGAAAAACATCTACTTCTGCTTTCTTAACTACGCCAAAGCCTTTGACTGTGTAGATAACAACAAACTATGGAAAATTCTTCAAGACATGGGAATACTAGACCGCCTTACCTGCCTCTTGAGCAATCTGTATGCAGGTCAAGAAGCAACAGTTAGAACTGGACATGGAAAAACAGACTGGTTTCAAATCAGGAAAGGAATATGTAAAGGCTGTATATTGTCACGCTGCTTATTTAACTTATATGGAGAGTGCATCATGTGAAATGCCAGGCTGGATGAAGCCCAAGCTGGAATCAAGATTGCCGGGAGAAATATCAGTAACCTCAGATATGCAGATGATGCCACCCTTATGGGAGAAAGCAATAGAGAGCCTATTGATGAAAGTGAAAGAGGAGGGTGAAAAAGTTGACTTAAAACTCACCATTCAGAAAACTAAGACCATGGCATCCGGTCCCATCACTTCATGGGAAATAGATGGGGAAACAGTGGAAATAGTGAGAGACTTTATTCTTGGGGGCTTCAAAATCACTGCAGATGATGACTGCAGCCATGAAATTAAAAGACGCTTGCTCCTTGGAAGAAAAGCTATGACCAACGTAGACAGCATATTAAAAAGCAGAGACATTACTTTGCCAGAAAAGGTCCATGTAGTCAAAGGTATGTTTTTTCCTTTAGTCATATATGGATGTGAGAGTTGGATTATAAAGAAAGCTGAGCATCGAAGAATTGATGCTTTTGAACTGTGGTGTTGGAGAAGACTCTTGAGAGTCCATTGTACTGCAAGGAGATCAAACCAATCCATCCTAAAGGAAATCAGTCCTGAATATTCCCTGGAAGGACTGATGCTGAAGCTGAAACTCCAATACTTTGGCCACCTGATGTGAATAACTGACTCACTGGAAAAGACCCCGAAGTTGGGAATGATCGAAGGCAGGAGGAGAAGGGGATGACAGAGGATGAGATAGTTGGATGGAATCACTGCCTTGATGGAAGTGAGTTTGAGTAAACTCCGGGAGTTGGTGATGGACATGGAGGCCTGCTGTGCTGCAGTCCATGGGGTTGCAAAGATTCCGACACGACTGAGCAACTGAACTGAACTGAAAGAATCTTAGGATAGAAAGACCATAATGGATTATCTAGGTAGAGCCAAGCTAGTGATAGGTGATTTTAAGAACAGAGGATTTTTACTACCTTTTCCTAACTTTTAAAGCAAGTTTTATTGGAGGATAGTTGATTTACAATCTTGTGTTTCTGCTGTACAGCAAAGTGAATCAGTTATACATATACATGTACATTCTGTCTTAGATTCTTTTCCTAGATAGATCATTAGTGTACTGAGTAGAATTTCCTATGCTGTACACTAGGTCCTTATTAGTTATTAGTATCTATTATACAGAAATGTGTATATGTCAGTCCCAATGCCCCAGTTTATCCTTTCCCCCTCCTTTTACCTCTGGTAACCGTAAGTTTGTTTTCCATTTCCGTTTTGTAAATAAGTTCATTTGTACCATTTGTTTTTTAAGATTTGACCCATAAGTGATATTGTATTAATGTATTTCTCTTTCTCTGTTTTTCTATCTTCTTTTTAATAGAAAGAGAGAAGGAGTGACAGAGAGATGCAACATTGCTGGTTTGGAAAATGGAGAAAAGGAATCATGAGCTAATGAATATAGGCAGCCTCTGGATGCTTGAAAGGTAAAGACCATATTAAAAAATATTTTTACTTATTTATTTATTTTCAGTTGTGTTGGGTCTTCATTGCTGTATCTGGGCTTTCTCTAGTTGCAGTGAGTGGGGGCTACTCTTCATTGAGGTTCACAGGCTTCTCATTGCGGTGGCTCCTCATACTGTAGGGCAGAGGCTGTAGGCATGCGGGCTCAGTAACTGTGGTACACAGGCTTAGTTGCCTGCGGCACAAGGAATCTTTCTGATTCCTTCAACCAGGGATTGAAGCTGTGAACCTGCATTGGCAGGCAGGTTCTTAACAACTGGACGTCCAGGGGAGTCCCTAAAGTTGATAAATGATATAACTATCTGACAAAATTCCTCTTTTTCAAATGTTAGTTCAATTCAGTTCAGTCACTCGGTCATGTTCGACTCTGTGACCCCACGGACTGCAGCACGCCAGGCCTCCCTGTCCATCACCAACTCCCAGAGTTTACTCAAACTCATGTCCATTGAGTCGGTGATGCCATCCAACCATCTCATCCTCTGTCATCCCCTTCTCCTCCTGCCTTCAATCTTTCCCATCATCAGGATCTTTTCAAATGAGTCAGCTCTTCGCATCAAGTAGTCAAACTATTGGAGTTTCAGCTTCAACATCAGCCCTTCCAATGAACATTCAGGACTGATTTCCTTTAGGGTGGACTGGTTTGATCTCCTTGCTGTCCAAGGGACTCTCAAGAGTCTTCTCCAACACCACAGTTCAAAAGCATCAATTCTTCGGTGCTCAGTAAATTCCTTATCCTGAGTAAACATCCTAGTATCACTGTTTTTTTCTGGTAAAAACAGCCTACTTACAGTTATGTGTCTGATATATGTTTTCCATCTTTTTTTTTTTTTAAACAAACTTTCTGAGAGCAGTTTTAGGCTCACAGATAAGTACAGAGAATTCCTAAATACCCCTTGTCTCTCCATCCATGCACAACATCCCCTGCAGTCAGCAGCCTCCACTACTGTGGTACGTTTGTTACAATTGATGAACCTACACTGAAACATCCTTCCTCCCCCAATCCACAGTCTATATTAAGGTTCACTCTTGGGTTCTATAAGCATGTAATGATATGTGCCCACTGAAATCGCATCATATACTACCCTTTCATTACAAAATTCCTCTGTCCTCTGTGTCTACTCGTTTCTGCCTTCCCTAAATCCTAGCAACCACTCATCATTTTATTTTCTTTTACAGTTTTGCCTTTTCCAGAATGTTGTATTTGAAACAATACAGTATGTAGCCTTTTCAGATTGGCCTGTTTTCCTTAGTAATGCACATTTAAGGTTGCTCTGTGTCTTTGCATGCCTTGATAGTTCATTTCTTTTTTTGTTTCTCTTCAGTTTTGACATTTGTATTTTTTAAATGATTAAGGAATATATATTTTTGCCTCAAAGCAGTTTATATTTGTGTTTACTTATGTTTTCTCTATCATTTAAATGGTTTAGCACTTAAGAAATGATTTTGACTCTACAAAGATCACCAAAAGGGTTTCTAGTGGTATCTAGTTAATCAATCATTTGTTTTGAAACCACTGATAAAGCATATATTTATAAGGTATGCCTGTGGTATATTAGTAAGCTTAATATGATTTCTAAGCATCATATGAATCAGAAACCCAGAAGTTTATACTTTTCTATTTTTGATACATAGCACTAGAAATTCTTTAATGTACAATTTTTGAAAGTTCTTGAAAATGATCTGTGGTATCTCTATTCATATGTCCAAGAAGGCTATTAAACTGACACTTGATCAAGATACATATAACAGATACTAGCTTGTAATTTGAAGCTTCCCAGATGGCGCAGTGGCAAAGAATCTGCCTGCTATTGCAAGAGTCGCAGGAAATGCAGGTTCAGTCTGTAGGTCAGGAGGATCCTCTGGAGTAGAAAATGGCAACTCTCTCCAGTATTCTTGCCTGGAGAATTCCATGGACAGAGAAACCTGGCAGGCCACGGACCATGAGGTCACAAAGAGTCTGACACGATTGAGCATTCATACAAAGCAAAGCAAAGCTTGTAATTTATAATATGTCATGTAAAGTCTTCCCTGGTGGCTCAGACAGTAAAGAACCTGTCTACAATGCAGGGGACCTTGGTTCGATCCCTGGGTCAGGAAGATCCCCTGAGGAAGGGAATGGCAACCCACTCCAGTGTTCTTGCCTGGGGAATTCCATGGAGAGGAACCTGGAGGGCTATAGTTGATGGGGTCACAAAGAGTCAGAAGACATGACTGAGTGACTGACACTTTCACTTTCATGTCAAGTTTATAACTTGACTGGAGGCACTCTGTACCAGTTTGTTTACTTTGTTTATTGAAAATGTATAGCTTAATGGTTTGGATCTATTTCACCTGTTTAAGGCCAGTCTGGTCTTAGCTCTATGACCAGTGAAGTATAAAAGATTCATCTAGTGAGCTTCTCTCTCGTCTCTGCTGAAACATGATTTCCCACACTTATCTTGGTGTCATGATCCAGACATGAAGCATGTCCTGTGTCTGAGGAAAGAGTCTGGAGGCTGTATCTAAAAATTTCCGTTTTTCTCTCATGTTTGTCTGTACACTTTATCTTCTGCTGTGTCATATCTTTTACTTTCATTGAAGCTTTATGAGTGTATCCCATGGCATTTTGTGAGTTCTGTCAATTATCTAATGCTGTGTAATCATCAGATAATTGCTGCAGCTGGTCTTCTGAGCAGGTTACAAGAAGTGGCCCTTGGCTGTGTCATTAAATGATGGATAAGGCTTTGTTTGGAAGAAAGGAAGATGAAGAAATGGCATATGAAGGACCTTGATGCCAGGCTAGCTCCCCTACGCTAGCCAACATTTGACCATTGACAGCAGGGTAAACATAGACAGCTTGGAAGTGGCTAGGCCTGGAGCTGAGGGAAATACCTAAATGGATGAAAAAAGAAATTGAGACAGAAGGAAAGCCAGTCAGGAATTCTGTGCCTTGGCTGCTTTAGGCTGCTTTGGCAAAAGTGAGACTAAGAAAAAACACAAGACTTCTCATCTGCCAACTTACCACCATCGATTATGTCTGTAATGAGAAAGGACATGATGAAAGCAGGGAGTCTAATGTTCAAATCTTTTTTTAATCAGTTGCATAACAGATAATCATTAAAAAGACTATTCAGACTTTGGGTGTGGTGAAGGGGAAGGTGGGGATTAAGAGATCCCCTAAACATGGAAACATTCAAAATGTTCATGCAGTGTATTTTTGTAGAAATGTGGGTCTCCTAATATGTTGAGTTGGTGAAATGCAGAGTCATGCAAAAAATACCTTAAGAGAGGGAATATTCCAGCTTCACCATCATTTACATACTGAGTAATCCTGAGGTGCTGAAATCTTGAAAATGCAAGCACTTTCAGATTGATTATATAATGACGAAGTATGCTCCAATTTTAGACCTTATACCCAAGAAATGACTGATTTGATAAATGGAGCTTAAATGCTTGACATTTTTGTGTGGACCCTCCTGTTGGAAGGAAAAACCATGAGGGAAGCTATCACTGGCTCAACTCTTTTTCAAGGTGTGTGTGTGCGCACACATGTGTCCCCAGTTGTGTCTAACTTTGGGACCCTGTGGATTTTAGTCCACCAGGCTCCTCTGTCCATGGGACTTTAAAGGGGCAGTTCAGTTCAATTCAGTTGCTCAGTCGTGTCTAACTCTTTGCGACCCCATGAATCGCAGCACACCAGGCCTCCCTGTCCATCACCAACTCCCAGAGTTCACTCAAACTCATGTCCAATGAGTCGGTGATGCCATCCAGCCATCTCATCCTGTCGTCCCCTTCTCCCCCTACCCCCAATCCCTCCCAGCATCAGAGTCTTTTCCAATGAGTCAACTCTTGGCATGAGGTGGCCAAAGTACTGGAGTTTCAGCTTTAGCATCATTCCTTCCAAAGAAATCCCAGGGCTGATCTCCTTCAGAATGGACTGGTTGGATCTCCTTGCAGTCCAAGGGATGATCAAGAGTCTTCTCCAACACCACAGTTCAAAAGCATCAATTCTTCGGCGCTCAGCTTTCTTCACAGTCCAACTCTCACATCCATACATGACTACTGGAAAAACGATAGCCTCGACAGACCTTTGTTGGCAAAGTTATGTCTCTGCTTTTAAAAATGCTATCTAGGTTGGTCATAACTTTCCTTCCAAGGAGTAAGCATCTTTAAATTTCATGGCTGCAATCACCATCTGCAGTGATTTTGGAGCCCCCAAAAATAAAGTCTATCACTGTTTCCACTGTTTCCCTATCTATTTCCCATGAAGTGATGGGACCAGATGCCATGATCTTCGTTTTCTGAATATTGAGCTTTAAGCCAACTTTTTCACTCTCCTCTTTCACTTTCATCAAGAAGCTTCTTAGTTCCTCTGCACTTTCTGCCATAGGGGTGGTGTCATCTGCATATCTGAGGTTATTGATATTTCTCTTGGCAATCTTGATTCCAGCTTGTGCTTCTTCCAGTCCAGCGTTTCTCATGATGTACTCTGCATATAAGTTAAATAAGCAGGGTGACATTATACAGCCTTGACGTACTCCTTTTCCTATTTGGAACTGTCTGTTGTTTCATGTCCAGTTCTGACTGTTGCTTCCTGACCTGCATACAGGCTTCTCAAGAGAGAGGTCAGATGGCCTGGTATTCCCATCTCTTTAAGAATTTTCCAGTTTATTGTGATCCACAAAGTCAAAGGCTTTGGCATAGTCAATAAAGCAGAAATAGATGTTTTTCTGGAACTCTCTTGCTTTTTCGATGATCCAGCAGATGTTGGCAATTTGATCTCTGGTTCCTCTGCCTTTTCTAAAACCAGCTTAAACATCTGGAAGTTCACGATTCACATATTGCTGAAGCCTGGCTTGGAAAATTTGGAGCATTACTTTAAGGGGTTAGTGATAGGAAAAAAGATTAGAAATATTCAGTGAGGCAAAAGGAATGTTAGGATTAGAAGGGATTAAAAAAAAAAAAAAAAACCTTAATATAATTAAACAGAGTGGAACAGTTCAGAATTTTAACTTAAAAAGTCATGAAAAATGAAGTGATAGATGGAATAAGTACTAAAATTTAATAGATTACTAGAGAGATTACAAGGTCCAGCTACTCCAGTAACTCCAAAAACTATAGAGATTTGTTCAACTTATCTTAACCATGATGAATTTTCAAAAATCTTATGGTGATACTACATAAAAAGAAAAGGATCCTCATAACCAGCACTGATTAGAATAATGTGAGTTAGAAAAGATATACCAGAATACCAGGTTGTGCCCAGGGTGGATATGGTGGTGATATCTCCAGGTATCAGAGGCCATTTGCACTGGTTGTAGGTAAATTGTCACAGATGAAGAAATTGTATTGGAATCTTCTACACTGACTCATAATGTATTGTCAGATCTAAACCTGCTCATAATGTACTGTCATATCTAAACCTGTTATAAAAAAGCAACATAAGTTACGGAGATATGATAAATTATCAATAACTTAAAACTGAAACTATGACCTAAGGTAGAAATTTGTGAACAGAAGGTATTTATGATTGTGTATCAACTCTACCAGAATATATTATGTGATTTCTTGAGTAAGAAGGAGGTAAAGTTCTTGGCTTACTCAAACAAATGGGGAAAGGGATGTTGTAGAAATCTGCTATAAGTTTTGTTATAATTGGGCATGCTAAGTGCAAATCCTGACACTGACCTTACCCACTCAGCTGGTTAATTTAAGATGACATAGCATACCTGCTGGTCATCAATAAATTCCTTATTTGATTAAGGATATATTAGAAAAAGTATATTATCATCCCCAAAATACCCTCTTTAAAAACCCATTATTGTTTGCAAGAAAAGTTGGTGAGTCCTGGAGGTTAATTGTAGACTGTGTAAGACTGGATAAAATGGTTCTTCCAATAGTATCAGCCAGGCTTATAGGATGTTAGTGATTCAACCTTGCAATAAGCTAAGGATGATTGGTATTCTATGGTTAATTCATTGGCTTATCAAGTGGTTTCTTTTTTAACTTCAGTTATGGAAGTAAGCCAAAACCATTGTGCCTTTGTGTTGGACAGAATCTGACACAGGTTTACTAAGCTTCCACAAGGTTATTTAAATCCACTTGCTTATTTCACTGTTGAGAAGAGGTTTTAATATGATTCAGCTGAAATGTACTATTATGCATTACATATACTGATGATATAATAGCAATCTCAAAGATCAAGTTAAGATGATTAGAAATTTTGATTAATCATGTCACTGCCAGGGAATGGCTAATTAACCAGCTAAAATAGAGGTTCAAGGATACCCGGTAACATTCCTAGGAATTACTTAGTGTAGTTGTTGCTAAGTCACTTCAGTCACGTCCGACTGTGTGTGATCCCATAGACAGCAGCCCACCAGGCTCCCCGTCCCTGGGATTCTCAAGGCAAGAACAGTGGAGTAGGTTGCCATTTCCTTCTCCAGTGCATGAAAGAGAAAGTGAAAGGGAAGTCGCTCAGTCGTGTCTGAGTCTTCGAGACCCCATGGACTGCAGCCTACCAGGCTCCTCCGTCCATGGGATTTTCCCGGCAAGAGTACTGGAATGGGGTGCCATCGCCTTCTCCGACTTAGTGTAGAGACATTAACAACATTCTTCAAACAGCCACACATAAGCTATGGTTTCTGTCAGCTCAAAAACTGAAACAAAAATTAATTGGTTTGTTTTATTTTATAATTTGAGCCCCCACTAACAATGTTACAAAGAAAAAAAGTGCTGAATTTGAATGAGGCTCTGAACAACAGGGAGCCTCCTGGTGGCTCAGCCATAAAGAATCTGCCTGCCAATGCTGGAGACTCAGGTTCAATCCCTGGGTGAGAAAGATCTCCTGAAAAAGGAAATGGCAACCTATTCCAGTATTCTTGCCTGGGAAATCTCATAGACAAATGAGTTTGGCAGGCTACGTTCCAGGGTGTCAGAAAAGAGTGGGACACAACTTAGCAACTGAAAAACAATAGCAACTGAACAACAGGAGCCTGTATTGGGGCCATTACCCAAGGGATACTTTTGGGGTCACATGCTCAAGTGATAGAAGTGTCAGCAGCCCCAACTGTACCCACATTTGTTCTTTGGGAGTGACTTTTGGGTTACAGAAGATGAGCAGCAACAGAATCATGTAAGCAATGCAATGAAGAGCTACCAAAATGTATCCTGCTGTCCCCTGTCTGACTGAGAAAGGATGCTGGGAACTGCACTGCTAAGTCTCAGACCTCTCCAAAATGTGTCTACACTTTGTTTCTGCTGCTGTATGTTATTATTATTTGTTGTTGTTGTTTATTTGCCATGTCCGGCTCTTTTGTGACTCCATGGACTGTAGCCTGCCAGGCTCCTCTGTCCATAGGATTTCCCAGATAAGAATACTGAAGTGGGTTGCCATTTCCTCTTCCAGGAAATCTTCTCAACCCAGGGATTGAACCTGTGTCTTCTGCATTGCAGATGAATTCCTTACTGCTGAGCCACCAGGGAAGCCCTTTAGCTTTATTTAAAACTTACAGGCCCCGGGGTTGCAAAGAGTCAGACATGACTGAGCAACTGAACTACACCACCAAACATTACTTGAGTATAACTTGTGGAGTCTCCAGCGTCCTGTTAATCATCTGCTGCTGCTGCTAAGTCGCTTCAGTTGTGTCTGACTCTGTGCGACTCCATAGACGGCAGCCCACCAGGCTCCTCTGTCCATGGGATTCTCCAGGTAAGAACACTGGAGTGGGTTGCCATTTCCTTCTCCATGTTAATCATCTGGTTGTGTATAATTAGCATAACCGTATAAATCAAATTTTAAAACATTCTCAAACAGTATTTCTGGTTTTTGAAGACTATGATTGTCTAATCTTATTGTAGTTGAGTCTTCTAAATCTTATTTTTGGTGGATTTCCTTTCATGTGTTTATTTATTATTAGTTTCAAGTGTGTGTCACTGTTCAGTGGGACTTGATGTGGAGTAATTCTGTGCAGCTAGAGTGGACAGTGTACAGAATAAAATACTCCAGTAGTTTTGTTTGCTTTTGCAAGGTACCCCTGGGATTCATGATATCATAAAACATGATAAAAGTTTTTGGCATTTTTAACTTACCTTTGCTTCACCCTATTCTCTGGGATATTGGCGGTCCTACAAACTTCAGCCCATGTTCCTTACATGGCACCTGGTTCCATAAGGAACAGAATAGACCTTGCTTCAAGGATCTTTTTTTTTGTTTTGACCCATCTGTGGGTTCCCTACGGAGAAGGCAATGGCACCCCACTCCAGTACTCTTGCCTGGAAAACCCCATGGATGGAGGAGCCTGGTAGGCTGCAGTCCACGGGGTTGCTAAGTCAGACACAACTGAGCAACTTCACTTTCACTTTTCACTTTCATGCATTGGAGAAGGAAATGGCAACCCACTCCAGTGTTCTTGCCTGGAGAATCCTGGGGACGGGGGAGCCTGTTGGGCTGCTGTCTATGGGGTCGCACAGAGTCGGACACGACTGAAGCAACTTAGCAGTAGCAGTGGGTTCCCTGAAGGACTGATGCAAGGGACTAATCTTTGTTTCACCTAACTCAGTGAAAGAAAATGAAAGTGCTAGTCAGTCAGTCATGTCCGACTCTTAGTGACCCCATGGACTAAAGCCCTTCAGGCTCCTCTGTCCATGGAATTCTCCGAAAACTGGAGTGGGTTGCCATTTCCTTCTACAGGGCATCTTCTCGACCCAGGAATCAAACCTGGGTTTCTTGCACTGCAGTAAGGTTCTTTACTGTCTGAGCCAGCAGAGACTAAGTGTAAAGAAGTGCCTATATGGAGTATGTTCATCAAAAACACTTAAAGGCAAGTGAGCAACTTGCCACCACAATAGTAGTGGAAAGCAATAGACATGCTAAAAGCCTGGATGGAAAAGCTGGAGAGTTTGGGGGCATAAAGACTTTAAACTCATCCACATGTTCTGGGGAATCTGGAAAGCCCATGTGCATGCACAGAGCAGGATGCATGCTCAGAAAACACCTGAGAAGAGCATGCGCTTTCACCTCCGGCTGATCTTTAAACAACAATGAAGACAAGAAGTGAAGGATCAACTGGATCAACAGGAGTTTTCTACCATCTTTCCCCCAATGGCACTGATTTTGACAATCACCCATGTATGGGAATACCTCTTTGCAAACCCAGAGGTCCAGCGGAGAAGTTCCAGCATACTATTAAAGCAAGAACAAAAAAAAAGTCCAGATTAGATGCAATGAAGATGCTAAAGATCAGTTATACTCTACCTGCATTACCACTCCCCTAAGTAGCACAGCCTAGAGCCAAGAGAAGCTCCCTCGGGCTGATCTGTCCACTATGGGAAACTGAAAGCATGTGAGTGAGCATGTGGCTTCCCAGCTGTCTAAGAGACTTGCAGGAAACCCAGTTTTTTCTCACCTGATCCAGAATACTGAGGCGTGCTGCTTGACTGCAGAGTGGGATCAATTGAAATTGTACCAGAATATAGAAAACCAAAAGTTGGTTTTTTAAAAAGAGCAACGATATTGACAAACATTTAAGTAACCAACAGATAAGTAAGTGTGTGTGTGCAGGTGGGTGGGTGGGTGGGGGGGAATGGAGAGAGAGGAGACACACACATACAAATCAGAAATTAAAATGAAGGCATTGCTAATAACTTTGAAAAAAGGTCAGTGTTAGTCACTGAGTTGTGTCCAACTCTTTGTGACCCTAATAACTTTCTAAGACTTAGCCACCACAAAGGACCACATATTGTATTATTCCATTTATCTGAAATGTCCAGAATAGGCAAATCTATGTGTGTGCTTAGTCACTCAGTTGTGTCGCACTCTCTGATGCCATGGACTGTAGCCCGCCAGGCTCCTCCATCCATGGGGATTTTCCAGGCAAGAATACTGGAGTGGGTTGCCATGCCCTCCTCCAGGGGATCTTCCCAACCCAGGGATCTAACCCAGGTCTCCTGCGTTGAAAGTGGATTCTTTACCATCTGAGCCACCTGCCAGATCTATAGAGATAGATATAGATTAGCAGTTGCTAGGGCTGGGAGCTCTGGAGGTTGGAGGCTAATGGCTAAGGTGTGTCACGTTTCTTTTTGGACTGATTAAAAACTTCAAAAATAGAATATGGTGATGGAAACACACATCTGTAAATATTCTAAAAGCTATTGAATTGTGCACTAAATTGGTGAAATGTATGGTATGTGAACATATATCAATAAACTTTAAAAAAATTTCCTGTGTATACATACCACTCCAACCACACCCCCCCCCACACACACACATACAAAACACTAGAATTTGGAGATTATATGGTAATAGTGACATAGAGCTGAGGAAACGAAGAAATAAAAATGAGGCACTCGTTACTTCTAGGGACAACAGAATTTTAGATCTGAAAAAACTAAATATAGAGAGTAAGTATGGCCCAACTATAAATTGTGATTCAGGAGTAATTATAATTGAGAGAAAATAGAGAGATGGGGTACAGTAGAGGAAGGAATGGGAAAGAATTAAATCCTTTTTTTTAATTATGGAAATTTAATAAATAATGTCTAACATTGAAAAGAAATAGAGGAAAACAATAGACTGGGAAAGACTAGAGATCTCTTTAAGAAAATTAGAGATACCAAGGGAACATTTCATGCAAAGATGGGCACAAGAAAGGACAGAAATGGTATGGGCCTGACAGAGCAAGCGATACTAAAAGAATGTGGCAAGAATACCCAGAAGAACTATATAAAAAAGATCTTCATGACCCAAATAACCATGATGGTGTGATCATTCACATAGAGCCAGACATCCTGGAATGTGAAGTCAAGTGGGCCTTAGGAAGCATCACTTCAAACAAAGCTAGTGGAGGTGATGGAATTCCAGTTGAGCTATTTCAAATCCTGAAAGATGATGCTGTGAAAGTGCTGCACTCAATATGCCAGCAAATGTGGAAAACCCAGCAGTGGCCACAGAACTTGAAAACGTCAGTTTTCCTTCCAATCCCAAAGAAAGGCAATGCCAAAGAATGCTCAAATTACCGCACAATTGCACTCATCTCACTGGCTAGCAAAGTAATGCTCAAAATTCTCCAAGCCTGGCTTCAACAGAACGTGAATCATGAACTTCCAGATGTTCAAGCTGGTTTTAGAAAAGGCAGAGGAATGAGAGATCAAATTGCCAGCATCCACTGGATCATCAAAAAAGCAAGAGAGTTCCAGAAAAACATCTACTTTTGCTTTATTGATTACAGCAAACCTTTGATTGTGTGGATCACAAAAAACTGTGGAAAATTTTTAAAGAGGGGAATACCAAAACACCTGACCTGTCTCCTGAGAAATCTGTATGCAGGTCAAGAAACAACAGTTAGAACTGAACATGGAACAACAGACTGGTTCCAAATAGGGAGAGGATTATGTCAAGGCTGTATATTGTCACCTTGCTTATTTAACTTATATGGAGAGTGCATCATGCGAAATGCCGGGCTGGATGAAACACAAGCTCGAATCAAGATTTCCGGGAGAAATATCAATAACTTCAGATATGCAGATGATACAACCCTTATGGCAGAAAGCGAAGAAGAACTAAAGAGCCTCTTGAAGAAAGTGAAAGAGGAGAGTGAAAAGTTGGCTTAAAGCTCAACATTCAGAAAACTAAGATCATGGCATCTAGTCCCATCACTTCATGGCAAATAGATGGGGAAACAATGGAAACAATGAGAGACTTTATTTAGGTGGCGCGGGGCGGGGGGCTCCAAAATCACTACAGGTGGTGATTGCAGCCATGAAATTAAAAGATGCTTGCTCCTTGGAAGAAAGGCTATGATGAACCTAGACAGCATTTTAAAAAGCAGAGACATTATTTTACCAATAAAGGTCTGTCTAGTCAAAGGTATGGTTTTTCCAGTAGTCATGTATGGATGTGAGAGTTGGACTATAAAGAAAGCTGAGCACTGAAGAATTGATGCTTTTGAACTGTGGTGTTGGAGAAGACTCTTGATCATCCCTTGGACTGCAAGGAGATCCAACCAGTCCATCCTAAAGGAAATCAGTCCTGGATATTCATTGGAAAGACTGATGCTGAAGCTGAAACTCTAATACTTTGGCCACCTGATGCGAAGAACTGACTCCTTGGAAAAGACCCTGATGCTGTGAAACATTGAAGGCGGGAGGAGAAGGAGATGGCAGAGGATGAGATGGTTGGATGGCATCACCACCTCAATGGGCATGAGTTTGAGTAGGCTCTGGGAGTTTGATGGAGAGGGAAACCTGGCCTGCTGCAGTCCATTGGGTCACCAAGAGTCATGCACGACTGAGTGAGTGAACTGAACAGAACAGAACAGATATATCTTTCTTAAAATAGCTCAAACAGTAAAGAATCTGCATGCTATGCAGGAGACCTGGGTTTGATCCCTGGGTTGGGATGATCCTCTGGAGAAGGGAGTGGCAACCCACTCTAGTATTCTTGCCAGGAGAATCCCATGGACAGAGGAGCCTGGTGGGCTACAGTCCATGGGGTTGCAAAGAGTGGGACACGACTGAGCGACTACCACCACCACTACTACTACAGATATATCTTCCTTACAATATATCAATAGATCCTTTTCACAGGGGATGGGGGGAGTCCACACACTGCCTGTTATGTTGTCTCTGAGATGGAGCTAAAAGCAAGACCAGGGGCATTAAGTTTCCATTCAAATACGTGTCCCTATAGGAAGCCTTTGCACTCTATTGTCTTTTGTTCATAGCCAAAACTAACTTATATTACAATTAAATGGCAAAGCTTTTTTATTTGCTTCAAATAAAATGACATTTATCAGCACATAAAAAGCCAGTTATGGGTATTTGAGTAGGCATTACAGTGGGGGAAAGTAAGCACAAACCCATTGGGCTTAAGATATTTCTATGTCTTCATGATTAGCATATCAGATAGAGGACTGCTGGGCTCTCTTACTGAAAGGCATTGTCTCTTACTGAAAGGCATTGTCACCATTTCTTCTCTCATTTCCATGACAATAATATTAGGGATGGAAAATTATGAAAAGCCTTCAAATGTCAGTTCTGTTCAGTCTAACTGTAACATCTGCCCCAGTTTTTCCTGTTAGGTTGCAGATTCTGTTCTCCGTGGCAGACTCAGCTGAAATCAAATCAGGAGGAACTATTGGAAAAATTGTTCAATATTCAGGCATGATTACGAAGGCATTATACTTTGCGTGTAAGTAAAGATTTAAAGGGAACTCATTACATTGTATTTCTCTTTCAGTATCTTCTAAAATACAGGAATTGGGAATAGACCATCATTGCCAAGTTAAGGATTTTGTTATGGTTGTTTCTCAGAAGCAAATCTCTAAATCAGGAAACATCACTACTTTTATATGCTTGTATCTTATAAAAGGGCTTCCCAGGTATTTCTGTAGTATAGAATTTGCCTGCCAATACAGGAGACACAGAAGGCACGGGTTCAATCCCTGGGTCGGGAAGATCTGCTGGAACAGAGAATGGCAACCCACTCCAGTATTCTTGCCTGGAAAATCCCATGGACAGAGATGTCTGGTGGGCTACAGTCTGTGGGGTCACAAAGAGTCAGACAAGAGTGACCATGCATACACACACAGACATCTGTATCTTATAAAAAAAGACCATACGTTGTCTTTTCTTAAATATACATCTCAGCCCATTGATAAAGGCTTGTATGTGAGGACTGAGTTACCTGAAATCTATGGGTTCCTAAGAGCTTTAGACATAATTAACATTTAGGGCAAGTAAATCTTTGTTATAAATGTTACTGTTTGAAAATGTAAGATTGTTTAAGGGTATGAGACTGTTGGCTTTTAAATCTACAGTCTTCAAAGAAGCATTTTGGAAGTAAGGAAATTTTATATTTTCCGCAGTGACTTACAGGGTGTTTTTTTTTCCTCTTGAACGGAGAACAGCAAAGGTGACTGAGTACTGTAGGAAAATCCTCCAAATAAAGCCCTGTCTCATAACCAAACTTTTTCTTAGTTTTCAGATCTCAGTTTGCCTAGTTCAATATTTCTTTATCCATCAAAGAATAGCCTTGAATAACTTGATTTATTAGCATTATGAAAAGATTATTTTTTTCCTTTTCCTCCTTTTAAATTTACACTAAGCCTAGTAAAAGAAATAGCTGCTTCAGCCTTTTCAAAAGAAATGTCATCATTTCTTTTCAAAATATTTTATATAGTTTATGACTCAACTATAAATCATCATGCCCAATGAACAGAGGAACACTATTATGGATGATCAAGGATAGTCACTGATCCAAATATTATAATACAAATAATATTACAAGTAAATATTTAATGTACAAGGTCTGTGTTATAGGGAGCATAGATAAGAGTGTGTCATGATTTTCACTTCTTTCTCAACATCTCATTTAGGGTAGAAAAAAACTTCTACCCTAAACACCACTCAAAGAGCACCTTGTTTGAGAAGTTGACCTTATTCTTGCAATTAATTGTTCCTTCCTCTAGGATTCTTTCATAATACTTTCTAGATCACTTTTACTATTTATATCTGATTTATTTTAACTCCTGTCTAGACTGTGAGCTTTGTCAGGTCACTGGCCCTATATCACATGTGTGTGTATTCTTAATACTCATTGATTCTTTCATTCAACAAACATTTTTATTGAGTATTTGTTATATGAGAGACACTGTGCTAGACACTGAGAACAAAATAGGTTGAAAACATAATGATTGGCTTCTTTCCAAAGCTTTAGTCTAGTAGAGAAGAGAGAGATAACATTTTTTTTTTGTTTGGTTCTTCATAATAACTGATAAGCATTAACATGAAAATATACATGATGCTCTGATAGTGATAAGCAGGAAGACTTAAAGCTAGTAAAAGGGTTGAAGCCTGAGCTCACCATAGCAGAGAAGAAGTTAACTAGTCAAAATTATGGCAGGAGTGAGATGGGGGAAAGTTTTAGGATTTGAGAGAGAAAGCATAAGAAAATGCCATGTGATGTGAGGAACATGGTCAGTCCAAGTGGTTCTTCTCAGAGTAATTAGAGCACAAAATCAAGATTTAGGCATGAAGTGAAACTGAAGAGGAGATTAAGGCTAAGCCATTTAAAGTTCTTATTCTTGTTGACAATTTCCTACTTTTCCCTCAGAGCATTAATAAATCAGTGAAGTGACTGAAGGAGGCAATATTTTAATAAGATCTGCCTTCACTCTGGATTTTCCATGTGTTGATAGTCGTATTGCAAAAACGAGATTGGAGCCAAATATGACTAAATGGTGGAAGTCAAGGAATACTGATCTTAAACCAGTGCTTATGTGATCAATGAATTGTTACATCATAGCCAGTTAGTTCCGGAGAAGGCAATGGCACCCCACTTCAGTACTCTTGCTTGGAAAATCCCATGGATGGAGGAGCCTGGTGGGCTGAAGTCCATGGGGTCGCTAAGAGTGGGACACGACTGAGCGACTTCACTTTCACTTTTCCCTTTCATGCATTGGCGAAGGAAATGGCAACCCACTCCAGTGTTCTTGCCTGGAGAATCCCAGGGACGGGGAGCCTGGCGGGCTGCCATCTATGGGGTCACATAGAGTCGGACACGACTGAAGCGACTTGCAGCAGCAGCAGCAGCCAGTTAGTTCAATTCAGTCACTCAGTCATGTCCAATTTCTTTGTGACCCCCATGGACTGCAGCACGCCAGGCCTCCCTGTCTATTGCCAACTCCCAGAGCCTACTTAAACTCATGCCCATTGAGTCGGTGGTGCCATCCAACCATCTCCTCCTCTGTCTACCCCTTATTCTCCTGCCTTCAATCTTTCCCAGCCTCAAGGTCTTTTCCAATGAGCTAGTTCTTTGCATCAGGTGGCCAAAGTATTGGAGTTTCAGCATCAGCATCAGTCCTTCCAATGAATATTCAGGACTGATTTCCTTTAGGATGGACTGGTTTGATGTCCTTGCAGTCCCAGGGACTCTCAAGATTCTTCTCCAACACCACAGTTCAAAAGCATTGATTCTTCAGTGCTCAGCTTTCTTTATAGTCCAACTCTCACATCCATACATGACTACTGGAAAAACCATACCTTTGACTAGACGGACTTTTGTTGGCAGAGTAATGTCTCTGCTTTTTAATATGCTGTCTAGGTTGGTCATAGCTTTTCTTCCAAGGAACAAGCATCTTTTAATTTCATGGCTGCAGTCACCATATTCAGTGATTTTGAAGCTCAGGAAAATAAAGTCTGTCACTGTTTCATCCCCAAATACATTTAAAAGGTTCACTATCCCAGACTTTTATAACCAGGTGAGAAGAATCTCAGTGGGGAGCAGAAAGGACTGCACTTGAGATTAAAAAAAAAAAAATCAGCCTATGAGCAATTCACTGAGATTCTAGAAGTCAATAGAATTTGAGGAAGTGATAATAGTTGTTTAAAAAGATTATTTAGAGTTCATTAATTTGATTTCAGTAATAGATGTGTAGATATGTACTATTTATCTCCTTTTAAAAGTTCCTCTGTGTGTTCATTTTATGTACTGTGAGACTCGATATACAAATGGATAATGGCCAGACTATATATAATATAGAACTTTGAACTACAACCTGCAGTAAACATTCCAGGAAGCCAGTCCATTATCTGCAGTAACCAGCCTACGAATCTAGCCTGCTATTGATAAGTCAAATTTGTAGGAAGTCATATTGTGATCTCTAGTAACAATCCAAGAGCCAACTACTAACAGTCAGAACCAAAAGATAAAATTTGATTAATAACTAAAAGCTTCCAAATTTTTTTCCTAGTTTCCAGCTTATTACCAACCAGAGAAAGGAAATATGTATCCTGGGCCAATTACATAAGATGCCCTGCTTCGAGTTAGCCTGTCCACAGCTTCTCTCTGCCAACAGGCTCCACTCAGAGTATAACCTGAAACCTTTCTTTCATTCCACTCTTTGCCAGCCTTTGAATCTGTGAAGCCCATAAATGATGATGGCTAAATTCCTTGCTCTAACAAACTCTGAATAGGTAACCTTTGCTTCCTTGCATTTGGTTGGTCTTCCTTTACTTCCACAACAGGCTCTCTGTCATAGGCAGTTCTGTTGTACAGCTGTTTCTTTACCTCTAGCTACCTATCCTGTTCACTAGGATCTGAGATAGTGAATGGATGGGTTACAATGTTTTATAGCTACTATGCATAAAGTGTGGGTTTCCCAGATGGTGCTAGTGGTAAAGAACCCTCCTGCCAATGCAGGAGACATATGAGATTTGGGTTCAGTCCCTGGGTTGGGGAGATCCCCTGGAAAATGCCATGGCAACCTACCCCATTTTCTTACCTTAGAGTATCCCGTGAGCAGAGGAGCCTGGCAGGCTACAGTCCATAGGGTCGCAAAGAGTTGGACACTACTGAAGTGACTTTGCACACACACACACACACACACATATAAGTGTACATGTGTGAGAAAGAAAGAACAGAAATAAAGAATGGAGATAGAGAAAATGAGCTGGGTATTTAGGAGTCTAAGGTTGGTGACATTCATTCACTCAACCCATTAATATTGAATGCCGACAAAGTGTCAGGCACCATTTAGGCCCTTTTGATGCATAGGAGAAACCAAAGATCCCTGTCCACATGGAGCTTACATTTCAGGAAGGAAACAGGCAATAAACAATGAATATAAGAAATAAGTAAATTTTATAGTATCTTCAAAGAAAGTATGTGTTATGTAAGAAAAACAAAGGAAGGTAAAAAGGTTGCCAGGGGTTTGAATGGAGAGTAAATTGAATCGGTAGGTAAGGAAGGTCTCATTATAACGGTGATGATTGAAGAAAAATTTGGAGAGTATGAAAAGTGAAATAAGCAGATATATATCTGGTGGGAAAACTTTTTTAGGGTGGGATGAGCTAAAACAAAGACCTAAAGATGGAAAGGTGCCTGGTGTGTTCACAAAATAGCAGAGGCGCATGTGAGAGAGGGAGAGAATGCTCTTACCATTATACTGATGTTTGCTTTTTAGCTGAATAAAGTGGGAAGTTGCTGTAGAGTTAAATTTTAGAAAGATTATCTTCAATGCATTGAGGATAGACTAGAGAGGGAGGAGTGGATTTATAATTCCGTTTTGTGTTTATGTTTAAGTATTAGTATGTTCAATAACATAGACATTCATGTAGTGGCTAAAAATGTAACTAGACAGTTGTAAAACACCAGTTCCTTTTTCCCTATTTGATCCAACTAGAAATCAGATGAAGCCAGGCTATGCCTTCCCTCTCACCTTAACTCCTCTAGAGCTTTTTGTTGTTCACTTGCTAAGTTGTGTCTGACTCTTTGCAACTGCATGGACTGCAACACGCCAGGCTTCCCTGTCCTTCACCGTCTCCTGGAGTTCACTCAAACTCATGTCCATTGAGTTGGTGATGCCATTCATCCTCTGTCACCCCCTGTTCTCCTGCCCATAATCTTTCCCAGTATTAACGTCTTGTCCAATGAATCTACTCTTCGCATCAGATGGGCAAACTATTGGAGCTGCAGCATGTCTTTCCAATGAATATTTAGGGTTTATTTCTTTTATGCTTGACTGGTTTGATCTCATTGCAATCAAACGGATTCTCAAGAGTCTTCTTCTAGAACTTTAGTAGACCTGAAAAAGTACACATGGCCTCAAATAAACATATGTTAAAATAAAACATTTCATATTCCCTAAATTTGAAGTCCAGTCTACATCCCCTCTACAATTTCAACCCATGTGACAATTATATCTAGCATCACTTTACCATAAATGAATCACATACATTGAAAAGCGTAAGAATTGTTAGAGGAAAATAATATGTATGTATATATATATATATATAGAGAGAGAGAGAGAGAGAGAGAGATTCTGATGCAATTGTAATAATTGCTAATGTGTAAGAGGGGCAAACTGAAACTGAAATAAACTTGATTTAATCTTAACATTAATCCTGAACTCTAAGAAAGTTACTCCCTGAGACTCTCACCCATGGCCTGTGCCTGTGGTTTCATGTTAAAGTGCTACTTAAAAGCAAAATGTAGGAGGACTGACACCGATTGGAAAAAAAGTACATATACACAGAAAGCTGACTTACATAGTAAATGGAAGATGAAAAATATGTGGTTCAGAGGAATTTATTACCTGAAAATTCACCCTACTTTCTAACTTACCTCATGTAAAGAGATTTGAGATGGAGAAATATAAAACGTCTTACATTTTGGCATCAAAATGATATTCTGTCTCTTTATATTTTCATTGAAAAGAAAAATGTAGGAAGTCAGAAAGAATGCATGTCCAGTTAACCTGATTATGGCCCTTTGGTAAGGCTTTTCTTTCTAACCATAGTTTTTTCCCTGATGGTTGAGAGATATTTAAAGAGCACAACCTATTTAGATATTCAAGGTAAATGAACAAAGATCCATCTTCACTATTTTTTCTGATATCAGTTTATCAATACAATTACAGAATACAAAATTTCCATCATTATTTTTGGCCAAAACATAAACAGAACTAAAGTTATTTGCTTTAATTTCAACTACTCATGAGTTTCAACTAGACACTGGGTAAAAAGATAATACAGATGTTATAAATAACCCTCTATACGTTAGAGGGCTATTATCTTGCGGTATACTCAAAGGACTAAAAGTAGCCTGTGTTGAAATTATTGCTTAAAATAATTTAATTCTTATTAGAATTTGAAGATTCTATTTTCTTTCTTTCTTAGTTTTTAGACCATTTATTGGAAATAGTATTAAATACATAAATGGGAACTATTAAAGAATCAGTCAGAGAATCTAAAATTATTTTCCATTGTATATCAAAGAATATATTGTTCTTTTTTTCTTTTTAATTACCATGTTATGGACCTAACAGAAGCAGAATATATTAAGAAGAGGGGGCAAGAATACACAGAAGAACTGTACAAAAAAGATCTTCACGACCCAGATAATCACGATGGTGTGATCACTCACCAGACATCCTGGAATGTGAAGTCAAGTGGGCCTTAGAAAGCATCACTACAAACAAAGCTAGTGGAGGTAATGGAATTCCAGTTGAGCTATTTTAAATCCTGAAAGATGATGCTGTGAAAGTGCTGCACTCAATATGCCAGCAAATTTGGAAAACTCAGCAGTGGCCACAGGACTGGAAAAGGTCAGTTTTCATTCCAATCCCAAGGAAAGGCAATGCCAAAGAATGCTCAAACTACCGCACAATTGCACTCATCTCACACGCTAGTAAAGTAATGCTCAAAATTCTCCAAGCCAGGCTTCAGCAATACATGAACTGTGAACTTCCAGATGTTCAAGCTGGTTTTAGAAAACGCAGAGGAACCAGAGATCAAGTTGCCGACATCTGCTGGATCATGGAAAAAGCAAGAGAGTTCCAGAAAAACATCTATTTCTGCTTTATTGCCTATGCCAAAGCCTTTGACTGTGTGGATCACAATAAACTGGAAAATTCTGAAAGAGATAGGAATACCAGACCACCTGACCTGCCTCTTGAGAAATTTGTATGCAGGTCAGGAAGCAACAGTTAGAACTGGACATGGAACAACAGACTGGTTCCAAATAGGAAAAGGAGTACGTCAAGGCTGTATATTGTCACCTTGCTTATTTAACTTATATGAAGAGTACATCATGAGAAACGCTGGACTGGAAGAAGCACAAGCTGGAATCAAGATTGCTGAGAGAAATATCAATAACCTCAGATATGCAGATGACACCACCCTTATGGCAGAAAGTGAAGAGCAACTAAAAAGCCTCCTGATGAAAGTGAAAGAGGAGAGTGAAAAAGTTGGCTTAAAGCTCAACCTTCAGAAAATGAAGATCATGGCATCTGGTCCCATCACTTCATGAGAAATAGATGGGAAAACAGTGGAAACAGTGTCAGATTTTACTTTTTTGGGTTCCAAAATCACTGCAGATGGTGATTGCAGCCATGAAATTAAAAGATGCTTACTCCTTGGAAGGAAAGTTACGAGCAACCTAGATAGCATATTAAAAAGCGGAGACATTACTTTGCCAACAAAGGTCCGTTTAGTCAAGGCTATGGTTTTTCCAGTGGTCCTGTATGGATGAGAGAGTTGGACTGTGAAGAAAGCTGAGCACCGAAGAACTGATGCTTTTGTACTGTGGTGTTGGAGAAGACTCTTGATCATCCCTTGGACTGCAAGGAGACCCAACGAGTCCATTCTAAAGGAGATCAGTCTTGGGTGTTCTTTGGAAGGACTGATGCTAAAGCTGTAACTCCAATACTTTGGCCACCTCATGTGAAGAGTTGACTCACTGGAAAAGACTCTGATGCTGGAAGGGATAGCGGGCAGGACGAGAAGGGGACGACGGAGGATGAGATGGCTGGATGGCATCACCGACTCGATGGTCATGAGTTTGGGTGAACTCCGGGAGTTGGTGATGGACAGGGAGGCCTGGCATGCTGCAAATCATGGTGTTGCAAAGGGTCGGACATGACTGAGCGACTGAACTGAACTGAACTGATTACCATGTTATTGACCACGGCACATGGTCCCCAGAATGAAAGCCATTATTTTTGAACTTGTTTTGCAGTCTTGTGTGGTGATGCACCTAATTTTTCTCCAGTCTGATTTGAGTGTCTCTGTCTCTGAGCAGAAATGATAACACCCTAATATACATTATAAGCACATCTTTTGTAGCTGAGAGTAGAGATAGAAGAATGAATGTGGCAAGGTGGATAGCATATGGAATGTAACATCTGTGTACCCAAGTTAAAGTCCCACTCTTGTCATTTTCAATAGTTATTTACTTATGGCAAATCAGTGAACTTTCAGAGCTTTGGTTTTCTCATCTGTAAAAAATGATGATATTAAAAGTGATTGCACAATTTTGATGGGAATGAAAATGTTTTATAAGGTGAATCCAACTATAGCAATTCTAGCATTGGTGGTATAGTGGTGAGCATAGCTGCCTTCCAAGAAGTTGACCCAGGTTCAATTCCCAGCCAACACAGCGGGCTGACCTTTTGGAGAAGGAAGTGGCAACCCACTCCAGTATTCTTGCCTGGAAAATCCCATGGATGGAGGAGCCTGGTTGACTACTGTCCATGGGGTTGCAAAGAGTCAGACACGACTGAGCGACTTCACTTAAGCAACTTATAGTTATATGCCTATCTTTAAGTTAAGTGTTAGTCATACAGTTGTGTTCAACTCTGAGACCCCATGCACTGTAGGCCCACCAGGCTCCTCTGTCCATGGGATTTTTCAAGCAAGAGTACTGGAGTGGGTTGCCATGCCCTCCTACAGGGAATCTTCCTGACCTAGGGATCGAACCCAGGTCTCCTGCACTGCGACTGACTGTATACTGTCTGAGCCACCAGAGAAGCCCTGCTTATCTTGAATATATAAATAAGTAAACAGCTGAATTAAAGCACAGATTCTCTACATTTATGTTAGCTCTATACTGAAGGTATGTATCTTATTGATGGTCTAAGAACTGACGGTGTTTGGGGGATGGTTGTTTGGTATTGGGCTTCCCGGGTGGCCCAGTGGTGGTGAGTCCATTTGCAAGTGCGACTGATGCAGGTTCAGTCCCTGGGTTGGGAGGATCCCCCGGAGTAGGAAATGGCACCCCACTCCAGTATTCTTGCCTGGATAAGGTGATAAAGATATGAAAAACTAGTATGATTGTCCTTTTAGTGTTCAGTGATAACTAGAAGCACATGTGTGCACTCAGCTTTTTAGAGTTTGAATGTGAGTTAGTGGAAGAAACTTGATTGTGCTAAGTATGAGGTGAGATTCTTTTGTGCCGCCTCATTGACTGCTATAAGCAACCTACCTGCAGATATGATCCATGCATCTCAAGTTTGACTAAAGAGTATCAGGTTGAGGTTAAGATTCATATAGCCAGGAAAACAGAATCTAAAATCATCAGAGCCTCCCTTAGGCCCTCGAGTCCTTAATGGGTCATTCCACTGTCCGCACTATTCATGGAGAGGCAAGGTCACACCACATCTGGAAAGGTCAGCACATGCCCCTATATTGTTCTTTCATCACCCTGTGAGCTTATCCCATTATTGTGAAAGAATGCATGTAATAAATTGAGTGTTTCTGTTTAGGGAAACATTTATTCTGAACTCTTTTAGGTTTTGAAACAAGCACAGCATCAAAAAGGTCTTGTTCTAATGAGATGGGAAGGGGATTAAGAATCAGGCCCAACTAATCTTGAACACTATGTCTCCTTCCAGTTTCCCAGCCTGTCTTCCCCAGTATGTATTTGTATTCATACCTGCATATGCTCATGCAAATATTTGTTTGTGAAGTCTGTGTATACATTACCTTAATGGCATGTCAGAATGTGTCACTGTCACTGTGAGCATTAGTAAAATCATTTTCATCTAATCTCATTTCCTTCCTATTTACACATGTAATCTATTTTGATGGATCCTAATAGTTGACTTGAGGATCAGTAAAAAGCACGACTTACTAGATTAGACCACAAATACATGCTGCTGCTGCTGCTAAGTCACTTCAGTCGTGTCCGACTCTGTGCGACCCCATAGACAGCAGCTCACCAGGCTCCCCCGTCCCTGGGATTCTCCAGGCAAGAACACTGGAGTGGGTTGCCATTTCCTTCTCCAATGCATGAAAGTGAAAAGTGAAAGTGAAGTTGCTCAGTCGTGTCCCACCCTCAGCGACCCCATGGACTGCAGCCTACCAGGCTCCTCCACCCATGGGATTTTCCAGGCAGGAGTACTGGAGTGGGGTGCCATTGCCTTCTCCCAAATACATGCTAACTCCTAAATTATCTCTCAATTCTCTGATGGAGGTAGATAATGATACAAAAACACAGGAGTAATTTCTGTTTAGTTTGGAATGCATTTCCTTTATTTAATGTGCAAACATACACTTTTTAAAAAACTGAGATGTCATCATACTTTATTTCCAACTTATTAACAAACAATAACTGTGAAGCTCTAGAAACTCAGGATTCATGCTACTTCTTACTCTTTGCTAGAGCTCAAATGTGGCAATCTGACACTGGGACAAGGATCAGGTTCCCTGACAGTATGTAGTATCTTGTTGTGGGGAGGAATGTAGCAAAAAGACACATATTAAACCAGAGTTGTCATAGTGTTTACCACCCTGGTGTCTTGAGGCAGACAATGGTGCGGGCATGAATGAGGAGCAGGACACCAAACCGGGAAAGAGCTGTGACATTCTCATGACCTCTCTCCCTTTATGTAGATCAGTTATTTATCTGCTGATTCAAGCAAACAGCAATGGGAAAATATACTTGAATCAAAAGAAAAAATAGAAAGAGCATATCCATTATAATTCTTCATATAGCTATTATATATATTATTATTATATATAATTTATATTATTATATGTACATATGTATGTGTATATGTACATATATAATGTTGCTATTTAGTTGCTCAGTCATATCTGACTCTTTTGTGACCGCATGGACTTTAGCCCACCAGGTTCCTGTGTCGGTTGGATTTCCCAGGCAAGAGTACTGGAGTGGGCTGCCATTTCCTTCTCCAATATATATATATATATATATATATATATATATAGTATCACCCAGTAAATTTATTATGTTTCAAGTTCCACTTTTTGCAAGTTGGATTATAGTGTTGATAAAGTTAATTAAACATTTCCACTAACCATATAACTGAATGGCACTTGGAGGACTCACCTGTTGACATTTAAATATCTACTTGGCAAAGTGGAAAGCAAGATTCACACCCAACAATGCCACCTGGTTAACCCAGCAGTTTTTATAACCCAGCAAATTGTTCTTGTGCAATAGCGCATTCTTATGAAGTTAGGTGGATATTGTTAGTGTTATAATCAAGCTTTTTTCTCATCTCTCTTGCGTTGGAGTAGCTCCATTTTAACAGATGTTTCCCTCCTTAGTGTTGAGGCAAAACTGCATGTATCTTGACACAGGAAGGCAGCACTTGGCTTTGGAACATTCAGTCTTCCATCAGGTTATTCCCTCAGCTTCAGTCATTGGCTTAAACAGGACTGTTTCTTCCAAGCTTAACAACATGGTATCCAGACACTGTTTCTCCATTAGTCACCTGGTTCTGCACTCCAAAATGCAATTCAGACTTGGAAACAAGTGTGTAGTCATGACCTTTTAGGGCTAACATGGTCTGGTGGAAAGGGTATTGGAAGAGTATTTGTCTCACCAACTTGCTATGTGACCTTTGACAAATTACTTGACCCCAATGTGCTTCATTTTCCTTTCTACACAGGGAATGTGGAAGTAATAATATATAGCTTCCTGCCCTACCTTACAGGATTTTGTAAGGTTCAAATGAAATAACTAATTGTTTACTTTCTATTTTGACATGTGATGTTGAAATGCCCTTCCCTTCTGTTGTGGTAGAAATACATTGCCATATTTATAAGAAAAAAAATTGCTGAAAACGGATTTAGAAGAAAAATAATACACTCCACTTTTACTCTCTTGGAACACATTTATTCCATCAAATAGTGATGCCTGGTATGTTTTAAAATGGTAAAAGCACAAGATTCAAACTTCAGAACTGGGATTGAAGTTCTGCCACAGCTACTTCAAAGATCTCTGCTTCATTTCCAGGAACGTGGTCATGCCTCGCTCCATGTATCTGGACTCACTAACTCTCTTCCACCTTAGCCTAAAGCTAAGAGATTGTCTCTAGGTTGAGGTCTAGAGCATTCTAACAGCCGAAGACTGTAGTACCCCCCAGCTCCAGTGACTCTTAGATGTGTGCTGGGCTCCTACGTTATTCAGTTTGTCTACCTCCTCACGAATAAGGTCCAGGAAGCAAGATTACTCTTAGGATAGCCAGGGCATGTGGGTTGAGCCATAGTTTTATCAAGCCCAAACTCTCCTGAGTGAGTAGTATAGTTCCCATGCAGGTCTGGAGTTCTGGTCATTTCTGGAATAGTCTTTGGAATTCGGTAGGCAACAAACACTTTGTGAACAATAACGGGACCCTCTGTTTTTCTCTTCCTCCCCTTCCCGTCCTCGTCTCTGAGACTGACTGTTTTCCCTCATAAATTGGAATCTGCGTTCCTAACTTACAAGATGTATCCTTTAAATGACAGGCATCATTTGACAACTGTTTTAAATTCCCTGAAGTTGCACTCCAAATGGAAATATCTGGATCTTACCATTTTCAGAGTCCTAGTTTAGAATTTCAAGTCATCTGGACACCAATGGCCTAGGCACTGGAAACTATGAAATAAAAATTTAAAGCCAGATGAATTAACTTATCTCTTTTCATTTTGATTTGTAAATTCCTAGAAAGCAGACATCCCTCCCAGGCATTCAAAAACATGTATCAATCATCCACTATGTGTCTGGGTAGAATTCTAATGAGCTAACATTAATATGTGCTGTGTATTCGAGTTGTTCTCATTGTTTCCTTTACCCTCACAACAACCTTGTGAATAGGTAATATTCCAATTTTCATTTTACAGATGGAAACTGAGGCAAAGAGAAGTTAAATTCCTTGCCAAGGTACACACTGGAATCAGATAGGCTGATTTCAGAACCTGTGCTCTTAAGTGCTCTGCTATACTGAGACAAGGAGGCGGGGCGGGGGTGGATTATATATTGCTTCCTGGAGAGATGATATTTGAAATGAGATTTCAAGAGTAATTAGAATGACTCAGGCAATGAACTGGGGAGACAGCAATCTCCAAAGACCACATGTAGAAATGGAGGAGTATTAGAGTATATAACTGGTTTGGGAAATATAAGAAATTTAGCACAGAGCAAAGGTGTAGATTAAAGAAGCAATAACAGATAACTCTAGAAAAAAAGGAAGGAACAAGAACAGCCGCGTCTAATGTCTCAGCTGTTTGGATTTTGTCATGATATCAATGATAGAAGGTAAAGTAATTTTAACAAAGGAGTGGCATAGACAGTACCACTCTTAGACATGGGGAGGAGGGATCCCTGAGCCCTGGAGCCACACATATCAAAAATGTACACACAATTTTTTTTAATACGAATTTTAGAACGATCAACATGTTTGAATTTGCCTGGGACTTTCTCAGTTTTAACACTGAAAATTTTGCATCCCACAGAAGTCCTCAGTCCCATGCAAACCAGAAAGGATGTTCACTTCTGTTATTTGTAATCTAGCCTAAAAACCCACTCTCATGACTGAACCCATTCAGGTTCCAAAGAAATGCTTCTTCACATATTTTTCCCACACTTTCTCAAAACAAGAGATGACCACACCTAAAAGTCATGCAGGATTGTAGGTTGTACCACCATGGATATTGCCAATAAACAGCATTTTGAATTATGGGCAGAATTTATGGTACAGAAATATTGAGGTAAGAAAAAAAGAAATTTTTTTTCAACTTGTCAAATACTTCCCTTATGCTATCATAAAGATAATGGATATTTAAAATTATTTTGTTGTTTTTCAGTTGGGCCAAGCATCCATTTTCTTGGTCCTTACTGTATTTCAGTTCAAAGTATGGAGGTGCTCATAAAATAATATGGTACATCCAGTATTACATATGGCAATGGGAAGTATTTTCTGTTATTAAGGAATTTATAGCTCTAAAAATTATATGAGAAGTAAGCATATTATAAAAGAGGTACAGTATAAATGTGATACCAAGGCTTTATATTAATAAGTGGATTTAGATATTGCTTTAAGAGAAGACTAAAACAGTGATATGTTTAGTTTATATAACAAAATTAAAATAATTTGTAATATTTACTAAAATAATAATACTTTATCATGTGCAGCCCCATTTCACAGTTTGAATATTATATATAAAATTTATTGCTCGTCTCTCATTTAAGTATTTCTTGAAGACTTTTATTGACAATTCCAATTGCTACTGCTTTGGCAGTAGAAAAGTTTCTCCAAATTGCCATTAACAGAAAGCTGTTTAAGAACTACAGCAATTTAAGGAAAACTTTCTAACTTGGTATTGCTAGGAATAAAACTTGAATTATAAGAAAGTTTTAATAGTATAATTTATGATTTTTCTAAACTAAAGTCAAGAAGCATAAAATTTATTGAAAACTATAAAATACCTTTATTTGATTACGTATGTAAATATTATCATCCCAACAACAGAAAATCTAGTTGAGTGGTAAAAATGATTTATTCATTTATCTGATAATCTGTCAAATATTAGTTACATAAAATGTAGCTGTGTGTTATGATTTTGTTATTATAAAAATATATTTAAGGTAGAAGTATATAATTGATTTTATTTAACAGCGTGTTACATTCACATATAGTTTTAAAATATTAGACATACTGTATGTGTGAACCTATTTGCACTCTTGTTCCAAGCCCGCTACTTTTGTCAGCAGGCCTGGGCAGAGGTGGTTAAATATATATTTTGGAAAGATCATTTGCAAACAGTGTAAATCCTAGATTGAAGGAATGGTAGTAAAAACACAGAGATCAGTTAAATTTTTTAGCAACCCTAACCAGTCCATTCTAAAGGAGATCAGCTCTGGGTGTTCTTTGGAAAGAATGATGCTAAAGCTGAAACTCCAGTACTTTGGCCACCTCATGCGAAGAGCTGACTCATTGGAAAAGACTCTGATGCTGGGAGTGATCGGGGACAGGAGGAGAAGGGGACAACAGAGGATGAGATGGCTGGGTGGCATCACTGACTTGATGGACGTGAGTGAACTCCGGGAGTTGGTGGTGGACAGGGAGGCCTGGCGTGCTGCAATTCATGGTGTTGCAAAGAGTCGGACACAACTGAGTGACTGAACTGAACTGAAGCTCATGTATGACTTTGAGATTTCTGGTTTGTATACCAAAAATATGCATATATATATATGATGTATAGTATACACACATGTGTGTGTGCATATTAATATGTGGGACTGGAGTTTAAAACAATGGTCTGAGCTCTACATTTATAATTGTGGGTCATTAAGATGAATAAGAATCAGTTTCATAAGGAAGAATGTGTATAGTATACAGTGTGGTATGTCAGAAACATAGG